>NW_026646025.1:2757422-3114845 GCF_949987535.1 Balaenoptera acutorostrata | reverse complement strand
TGTGATGAGAAGAATTCTGGATCATTGTGCTGACAAGGGCCATGGAGCATTGTGATGACACGGTAATGGAACATTGTAATCACAAGAATTCTGGAGCATTCTGATGACAAAGGCGATGGAGCATTGTGATGACATGGTCATGGAACATTGTGATGACAAGAATTCTGGAGCATTCTGATGACAAGCGCCATAGAGCATTGTGATGACACGTTCATGGAATATAGTAATGACAAGAATTCTGGAGCATTATGATGACAAGGGCCATGGAGCATTGTGATGACACGGTATGGAACATTGTGATGACAAGAATTCTGGAGGATTGTGATGACAAGGGCCATGGAGCATTGTGATGACACGGACATGGAACATTGTGATGACAGGAATTCTGGAGCATTGTGCTGACAAGGGCCATGGAGCATTGTGATGATACGGTCATGGAACATTGTGATGACAAGAATTCTGGAGCATTGTGATGACAAGGGTCAAGGAGCATTGTGATGACATGGTCAAGGAACATTGCAATGAAAACGATTTCTGGAGCATTGTGATGTAAGGGCATGGAGCTTTGTGATTAAAGGTGACAAGGAACATTGTGATGATATGGGCAGAGAACTCTGTGATGACAGTGGTCATGGAGTATTGTGACAAAAAGTGTCATGGAACATTGTGTTGACAAGGGCCATGGAGCATTGTGATGACACGGTCATGGAACATTGTGATGAGAAGAATTCTGGAGAATTGTCATGACAAGGGCCATGGAGCATTGTGATGACACGGTCATGGAACATTGTGATGACAAGAATTCTGGAGCATTGTGATGACAAGGGCCATGGAGCATTGTGATGACACGGTCAAGGAACATTGTGATGACAAGAATTCTGGAGCATTGTGATGACAGTGGCAATGGAGCATTGTGTTGACACGGTCATGGAACATTGTGATGAGAATAAATCTGGAGCATTGTCATGACAAGGGCCATGGAGCATTGTGATTATACGGTCATGGAACATTGTGATGAGAAGAATTCTGGAGCATTGTGCTGACAAGGGCCATGGAGTATTGTGATGATACGGCCATGGAACATTGTGATGACAAGAATTCTGGAGCATTGTGATGACAATGGCCATGGAGCATTGTGATGACACGGTATGGAACATTGTGATGACAAGAATTCTGGAGGATTGTGATGACAAGGGCCATGGAGCATTGTGATGACACGGTATGGAACATTGTGATGACAAGAATTCTGGAGGATTGTGATGACAAGGGCCATGGAGCATTGTGATGACTCGGCCATGGAACATTGTGATGACAAGAATTCTGGAGCATTGCGCTGATGATGGCCATGGAGCATTGTGATGACACAGTCAAGGAACATTGCGATGAAAAAGATTTATGGAGCATTGTGATGAAAGGGCATGGAGCATTGTGATTAAAGGTGACAAGGAACATTGTGATGATATGGGCAGAGAACTCTGTGATGACAGTGGTCATGGAGTATTGTGACAAAAAGTGTCATGGAACATTGTGTTGACAAGGGCCATGGAGCATTGTGATGACACAGTCATGGAACATTGTGATGAGAAGAATTCTGGAGCATTGTCATGACAAGGGCCATGGAGCATTGTGATGACACGGCCATGGAACATTGTGATGACAAGAATTCTGGAGCATTGTGATGACAATGGCCATGGAGCATTGTGATGACACGGTATGGAACATTGTGATGAAAAGAATTCTGGAGGATTGTGATGACAAGGGCCATGGAGCATTGTGATGACACGGTCATGGAACATTGTGATGACAAGAATTCTGGAGCATTGTGATGACAATGGCAATGGAGCATTCTGATGACACAGTCATGGAACATTGTGATGAGAAGAATTCCGGAGCATTGTGATGACAAGGCCATGGAGCATTGTGATGATACGGTCATGGAACATTGTGATGACAAGAATTCTGGAGCATTGTGATGACAAGGGCCATGGAGCATTGTGATGACACGGTATGGAACATTGTGATGACAAGAATTCTGGAGCATTGTGATGACAAGGGCCATGGAGCATTGTGATGACACTGTCATGGAACATTGTGATGACAGGAATTCTGGAGCATTGTGCTGACAAGGGCCATGGAACATTGTGATGACACGGCCATGGATCATTGTGATGACAAGAATTCTGGAGCATTGTGATGACAATGGCCATGGAGCATTGTGATGACACGGTCATGGAACAATGTGATGAGAAGAATTCCGGAGCATTGTGCTGACAAGGGCCATGGAGCATTGTGATGACTCGGTCATGGAACATTGTGATGACAAGAATTCTGGAGCATTGTGCTGATGACGGCCATGGAGCATTGTGATGACACAGTCAAGGAACATTGCGATGAAAAAGATTTCTGGAGCATTGTGATGAAAGGGCATGGAGCATTGTGATTAAAGGTGACAAGGAACATTGTGATGATATGGGCAGAGAACTCTGTGATGACAGTGGTCATGGAGTATTGTGACAAAAAGTGTCATGGAACATTGTGTTGACAAGGGCCATGGAGCATTGTGATGACACAGTCATGGAACATTGTGATGAGAAGAATTCTGGAGCATTGTCATGACAAGGGCCATGGAGCATTGTGATGACACGGTCATGGAATATTGTGATGAGAAGTATTCTGGAGCATTGTCATGACAAGGGCCATGGAGCATTGTGATGACACGGCCATGGAACATTGTGATGACAAGAATTCTGGAGCATTGTGATGACAATGGCCATGGAGCATTGTGATGACACGGTATGGAACATTGTGATGACAAGAATTCTGGAGGATTGTGATGACAAGGGCCATGGAGCATTGTGATGACACGGTCATGGAACATTGTGATGACAAGAATTCTGGAGCATTGTGATGACAATGGCAATGGAGCATTCTGATGACACAGTCATGGAACATTGTGATGAGAAGAATTCCGGAGCATTGTGATGACAAGGCCATGGAGCATTGTGATGATACGGTCATGGAACATTGTGATGAGAAGAATTCCGGAGCATTGTGATGACAAGGCCATGGAGCATTGTGATGATACCGTCATGGAACATTGTGATGACAGGAATTCTGGAGCATTGTGCTGACAATGGCCA
The DNA here is from genome assembly GCF_949987535.1 of Balaenoptera acutorostrata. Classification (NCBI taxonomy): domain Eukaryota; kingdom Metazoa; phylum Chordata; class Mammalia; order Artiodactyla; family Balaenopteridae; genus Balaenoptera; species Balaenoptera acutorostrata. The sequence goes on along the minus strand of NW_026646025.1, from coordinate 3,111,705 downwards.
TGGAGCATTGTGATGACACGGTATGGAATATTGTGATGACAAGAATTCTGGAGCATTGTGCTGACAAGGGCCATGGAGCATTGTGATGACACGGTATGGAACATTGTGATGACAAGAATTCTGGAGGATTTTGATGACAAGGGCCATGGAGCATTGTGATGACACGGACATGGAACATTGTGATGACAGGAATTCTGGAGCATTGTGCTGATGACCGCCATGGAGCATTGTGATGACACAGTCAAGGAACATTGCGATGAAAAAGATTTCTGGAGCATTGTGATGAAAGGGCATGGAGCATTGTGATTAAAGGTGACAAGGAACATTGTGATGATATGGGCAGAGAACTCTGTGATGACAGTGGTCATGGAGTATTGTGACAAAAAGTGTCATGGAACATTGTGTTGACAAGGGCCATGGAGCATTGTGGTGACACAGTCATGGAACATTGTGATGAGAAGAATTCTGGAGCATTGTCATGACAAGGGCCATGGAGCATTGTGATGACACGGTCATGGAACATTTTGATGACAAGAATTCTGGACCATTGTGATGACAAGGGCCATGGAGCATTGTGAGGACACGGCCATGGAACATTGTGATGACAAGAATTCTGGAGCATTGTGATGACAATGGCCATGGAGCATTGTGATGACACGGTATGGAACATTGTGATGACAAGAATTCTGGAGCAGTGTGATGACAAGGACCATGGAGCATTGTGATGACACGGTCATGGAACATTGTGATGAGAAGAATTCTGGAGCATTGTGCTGACAAGGGCCATGGAGTATTGTGATGATACGGCCATGGAACATTGTGATGACAAGAATTCTGGACCATTGTGATGACAAGGGCCATGGAGTATTGTGATGATACGGCCATGGAACATTGTGATGACAAGAATTCTGGAGCATTGTGATGACAATGGCCATGGAGCATTGTGATGACACGGTATGGAACATTGTGATGACAAGAATTCTGGAGCATTGTGCTGACAAGGGCCATGGAGCATTGTGATGACACGGTCATGGAACATTGTGATGACAGGAATTCTGGAGCATTGTGCTGAAAAGGGCCATGGAGCATTGTGATGACACGGTCATGGAAAAATATGATGAGAAGAATTCCGGAGCATTGTGATGACAAGGGCCATGGAGCATTGTGATGACACGGTCATGGAACATTGTGATGAGAAGAATTCTGGAGCATTGTGCTGAGAAGGGCCATGGAGCATTGTGATGACACGGCCATGGAACATTGTGATGACAAGGGCCATGGAGCATTGTGATGACACGGTCATGGAACATTGTGATGACAAAAATTCTGGAGCATTGTGATGACAAGGGCCATGGAGCATTGTGATGACACGGTCATGGAACATTGTGATGACAAGAATTCTGGAGCATTGTGCGGAAAATGGCCATGGAGCATTGTGATGACACGGTCATGGAACATTTTGATGAGAAGAATTCTGGAGCATTGTGCTGACAAGGGCCATGGAGCATTGTGATGACACGGCCATGGAACATTGTGATGACAAGAATTCTGGAGCATTGTGCGGACAAGGGCCATGGAGCATTGTGATGACACGGTCATGGAACATTGTGATGAGAAGAATTCTGGAGCATTGTGCTGACAAGGGCCATGGAGCATTGTGATGATACGGTCATGGAACATTGTGATGACAAGAATTCTGGAGCATTGTGATGACAAGGGCCATGGAGCATTGTGATGACACGGTATGGAACATTGTGATGACAAGAATTCTGGAGCATTGTGATGACAAGGGCCATGGAGCATTGTGATGACACGGTCATGGAACATTGTGATGACAGGAATTCTGGAGCATTGTGCTGAAAAGGGGCATGGAGCATTGTGATGACACGGTCATGGAACAATGTGATGAGAAGAATTCCGGAGCATTGTGATGACAAGGGCCATGGAGCATTGTGATGACTCGGTCATGGAACATTGTGATGAGAAGAATTCTGGAGCATTGTGCTGACAAGGGCCATGGAGTATTGTGATGATTCGGCCATGGGACATTTTGATTACAAGAATTCTGGAGCATTGTGATGACAATGGCCATGGAGCATTGTGATGACACGGTCATGGAACATTGTGATGAGAAGAATTCTGGAGCATTGTGCTGACAAGGGCCATGGAGCATTGTGATGATACGGTCATGGAACATTGTGATGACAAGAATTCTGGAGCATTGTGCGGACAAGGGCCATGGAGCATTCTGATGACACAGTCATGGAACATTGTGATGAGAAGAATTCCGGAGCATTGTGATGACAAGGCCATGGAGCATTGTGATGATACGGTCATGGAACATTGAGATGACAAGAATTCTGGAGCATTGTGATGACAAGGGCCATGGAGCATTGTGATGACACGGTCATGGAACATTGTGATGACAGGAATTCTGGAGCATTGTGCTGACAAGGGCCATGGAACATTGTGATGACACGGCCATGGAACATTGTGATGACAAGAATTCTGGAGCATTGTGATGACAATGGCCATGGAGCATTGTGATGACACGGTATGGAACATTGTGATGACAAGAATTCTGGAGGATTGTGATGACAAGGGCCATGGAGCATTGTGATGACACGGACATGGAACATTGTGATGACAGGAATTCTGGAGCATTGTGCTGAAAAGGGCCATGGAGCATTGTGATGACACGGTCATGGAACAATGTGATGAGAAGAATTCCGGAGCATTGTGATGACAAGGGCCATGGAGCATTGTGATGACTCGGTCATGGAACATTGTGATGACAAGAATTCTGGAGCATTGTGCTGATGACGGCCATGGAGCATTGTGATGACACAGTCAAGGAACATTGCGATGAAAAAGATTTCTGGATCATTGTGATGAAAGGGCATGGAGCATTGTGATTAAAGGTGACAAGGAACATTGTGATGATATGGGCAGAGAACTCTGTGATGACAGTGGTCATGGAGTATTGTGACAAAAAGTGTCATGGAACATTGTGTTGACAAGGGCCATGGAGCATTGTGATGACACAGTCATGGAACATTGTGATGAGAAGAATTCTGGAGCATTGTCATGACAAGGGCCATGGAGCATTGTGATGACACGGCCATGGAACATTGTGATGACAAGAATTCTGGAGCATTGTGATGACAATGGCCATGGAGCATTGTGATGACACGGTATGGAACATTGTGATGACAAGAATTCTGGAGCATTGTGCGGAAAATGGCCATGGAGCATTGTGATGACACGGTCATGGAACATTTTGATGAGAAGAATTCTGGAGCATTGTGCTGACAAGGGCCATGGAGCATTGTGATGACACGGCCATGGAACATTGTGATGACAAGAATTCTGGAGCATTGTGCGGACAAGGGCCATGGAGCATTGTGATGACACGGTCATGGAACATTGTGATGAGAAGAATTCTGGAGCATTGTGCTGACAAGGGCCATGGAGCATTGTGATGATACGGTCATGGAACATTGTGATGACAAGAATTCTGGAGCATTGTGATGACAAGGGCCATGGAGCATTGTGATGACACGGTATGGAACATTGTGATGACAAGAATTCTGGAGCATTGTGATGACAAGGGCCATGGAGCATTGTGATGACACGGTCATGGAACATTGTGATGACAGGAATTCTGGAGCATTGTGCTGAAAAGGGGCATGGAGCATTGTGATGACACGGTCATGGAACAATGTGATGAGAAGAATTCCGGAGCATTGTGATGACAAGGGCCATGGAGCATTGTGATGACTCGGTCATGGAACATTGTGATGAGAAGAATTCTGGAGCATTGTGCTGACAAGGGCCATGGAGTATTGTGATGATTCGGCCATGGGACATTTTGATTACAAGAATTCTGGAGCATTGTGATGACAATGGCCATGGAGCATTGTGATGACACGGTCATGGAACATTGTGATGAGAAGAATTCTGGAGCATTGTGCTGACAAGGGCCATGGAGCATTGTGATGATACGGTCATGGAACATTGTGATGACAAGAATTCTGGAGCATTGTGCGGACAAGGGCCATGGAGCATTCTGATGACACAGTCATGGAACATTGTGATGAGAAGAATTCCGGAGCATTGTGATGACAAGGCCATGGAGCATTGTGATGATACGGTCATGGAACATTGAGATGACAAGAATTCTGGAGCATTGTGATGACAAGGGCCATGGAGCATTGTGATGACACGGTCATGGAACATTGTGATGACAGGAATTCTGGAGCATTGTGCTGACAAGGGCCATGGAACATTGTGATGACACGGCCATGGAACATTGTGATGACAAGAATTCTGGAGCATTGTGATGACAATGGCCATGGAGCATTGTGATGACACGGTATGGAACATTGTGATGACAAGAATTCTGGAGGATTGTGATGACAAGGGCCATGGAGCATTGTGATGACACGGACATGGAACATTGTGATGACAGGAATTCTGGAGCATTGTGCTGAAAAGGGCCATGGAGCATTGTGATGACACGGTCATGGAACAATGTGATGAGAAGAATTCCGGAGCATTGTGATGACAAGGGCCATGGAGCATTGTGATGACTCGGTCATGGAACATTGTGATGACAAGAATTCTGGAGCATTGTGCTGATGACGGCCATGGAGCATTGTGATGACACAGTCAAGGAACATTGCGATGAAAAAGATTTCTGGATCATTGTGATGAAAGGGCATGGAGCATTGTGATTAAAGGTGACAAGGAACATTGTGATGATATGGGCAGAGAACTCTGTGATGACAGTGGTCATGGAGTATTGTGACAAAAAGTGTCATGGAACATTGTGTTGACAAGGGCCATGGAGCATTGTGATGACACAGTCATGGAACATTGTGATGAGAAGAATTCTGGAGCATTGTCATGACAAGGGCCATGGAGCATTGTGATGACACGGCCATGGAACATTGTGATGACAAGAATTCTGGAGCATTGTGATGACAATGGCCATGGAGCATTGTGATGACACGGTATGGAACATTGTGATGACAAGAATTCTGGAGGATTGTGATGACAAGGGCCATGGAGCATTGTGATGACACGGTCATGGAACATTGTGATGACAAGAATTCTGGAGCATTGTGATGACAATGGCAATGGAGCATTCTGATGACACAGTCATGGAACATTGTGATGAGAAGAATTCCGGAGTATTGTGATGACAAGGCCATGGAGCATTTTGATGATACGGTCATGGAACATTGTGATGACAAGAATTCTGGAGCATTGTGATGACAAGGGCCATGGAGCATTGTGATGACACGGTATGGAACATTGTGATGACAAGAATTCTGGAGCATTGTGATGACAAGGGCCATGGAGCATTGTGATGACACGGTCATGGAACATTGTGATGACAGGAATTCTGGAGCATTGTGCTGACAAGGGCCATGGAACATTGTGATGACACGGCCATGGAACATTGTGATGACAAGAATTCTGGAGCATTGTGATGACAATGGCCATGGAGCATTGTGATGACACGGTATGGAACATTGTGATGACAAGAATTCTGGAGGATTGTGATGACAAGGGCCATGGAGCATTGTGATGACACGGTATGGAACATTGTGATGACAAGAATTCTGGAGCATTGTGATGACAAGGGCCATGGAGCATTGTGATGACACGGTCATGGAACATTGTGATGACAGGAATTCTGGAGCATTGTGCTGAAAAGGGCCATGGAGCATTGTGATGACACGGCCATGGAACATTGTGATGACAAGAATTCTGGAGCATTGTGCTGACAAGGGCCATGGAGTATTGTGATGATACGGCCATGGAACATTGTGATGACAAGAATTCTGGAGCATTGTGATGACAATGGCCATGGAGCATTGTGATGACACGGTTTGGAACATTGTGATGACAAGAATTCTGGAGGATTTTGATGACAAGGGCCATGGAGCATTGTGATGACACGGACATGGAACATTGTGATGACAGGAATTCTGGAGCATTGTGCTGATGACCGCCATGGAGCATTGTGATGACACAGTCAAGGAACATTGCGATGAAAAAGATTTCTGGAGCATTGTGATGAAAGGGCATGGAGCATTGTGATTAAAGGTGACAAGGAACATTGTGATGATATGGGCAGAGAACTCTGTGATGACAGTGGTCATGGAGTATTGTGACAAAAAGTGTCATGGAACATTGTGTTGACAAGGGCCATGGAGCATTGTGGTGACACAGTCATGGAACATTGTGATGAGAAGAATTCTGGAGCATTGTCATGACAAGGGCCATGGAGCATTGTGATGACACGGTCATGGAACATTGTGATGACAAGAATTCTGGACCATTGTGATGACAAGGGCCATGGAGCATTGTGAGGACACGGCCATGGAACATTGTGATGACAAGAATTCTGGAGCATTGTGATGACAATGGCCATGGAGCATTGTGATGACACGGTATGGAACATTGTGATGACAAGAATTCTGCAGCAGTGTGATGACAAGGACCATGGAGCATTGTGATGACACGGTCATGGAACATTGTGATGAGAAGAATTCTGGAGCATTGTGCTGACAAGGGCCATGGAGTATTGTGATGATACGGCCATGGAACATTGTGATGACAAGAATTCTGGACCATTGTGATGACAAGGGCCATGGAGTATTGTGATGATACGGCCATGGAACATTGTGATGACAAGAATTCTGGAGCATTGTGATGACAATGGCCATGGAGCATTGTGATGACACGGTATGGAACATTGTGATGACAAGAATTCTGGAGCATTGTGCTGACAAGGGCCATGGAGCATTGTGATGACACGGTCATGGAACATTGTGATGACAGGAATTCTGGAGCATTGTGCTGAAAAGGGCCATGGAGCATTGTGATGACACGGTCATGGAAAAATATGATGAGAAGAATTCCGGAGCATTGTGATGACAAGGGCCATGGAGCATTGTGATGACACGGTCATGGAACATTGTGATGAGAAGAATTCTGGAGCATTGTGCTGAGAAGGGCCATGGAGCATTGTGATGACACGGCCATGGAACATTGTGATGACAAGGGCCATGGAGCATTGTGATGACACGGTCATGGAACATTGTGATGACAAAAATTCTGGAGCATTGTGATGACAAGGGCCATGGAGCATTGTGATGACACGGTCATGGAACATTGTGATGACAAGAATTCTGGAGCATTGTGCGGAAAATGGCCATGGAGCATTGTGATGACACGGTCATGGAACATTTTGATGAGAAGAATTCTGGAGCATTGTGCTGACAAGGGCCATGGAGCATTGTGATGACACGGCCATGGAACATTGTGATGACAAGAATTCTGGAGCATTGTGCGGACAAGGGCCATGGAGCATTGTGATGACACGGTCATGGAACATTGTGATGAGAAGAATTCTGGAGCATTGTGCTGACAAGGGCCATGGAGCATTGTGATGATACGGTCATGGAACATTGTGATGACAAGAATTCTGGAGCATTGTGATGACAAGGGCCATGGAGCATTGTGATGACACGGTATGGAACATTGTGATGACAAGAATTCTGGAGCATTGTGATGACAAGGGCCATGGAGCATTGTGATGACACGGTCATGGAACATTGTGATGACAGGAATTCTGGAGCATTGTGCTGAAAAGGGGCATGGAGCATTGTGATGACACGGTCATGGAACAATGTGATGAGAAGAATTCCGGAGCATTGTGATGACAAGGGCCATGGAGCATTGTGATGACTCGGTCATGGAACATTGTGATGAGAAGAATTCTGGAGCATTGTGCTGACAAGGGCCATGGAGTATTGTGATGATTCGGCCATGGGACATTTTGATTACAAGAATTCTGGAGCATTGTGATGACAATGGCCATGGAGCATTGTGATGACACGGTCATGGAACATTGTGATGAGAAGAATTCTGGAGCATTGTGCTGACAAGGGCCATGGAGCATTGTGATGATACGGTCATGGAACATTGTGATGACAAGAATTCTGGAGCATTGTGCGGACAAGGGCCATGGAGCATTCTGATGACACAGTCATGGAACATTGTGATGAGAAGAATTCCGGAGCATTGTGATGACAAGGCCATGGAGCATTGTGATGATACGGTCATGGAACATTGAGATGACAAGAATTCTGGAGCATTGTGATGACAAGGGCCATGGAGCATTGTGATGATACGGTCATGGAACATTGTGATGACAAGAATTCTGGAGCATTGTGATGACAAGGGCCATGGAGCATTGTGATGACACGGTCATGGAACATTGTGATGACAGGAATTCTGGAGCATTGTGCTGACAAGGGCCATGGAACATTGTGATGACACGGCCATGGAACATTGTGATGACAAGAATTCTGGAGCATTGTGATGACAATGGCCATGGAGCATTGTGATGACACGGTATGGAACATTGTGATGACAAGAATTCTGGAGGATTGTGATGACAAGGGCCATGGAGCATTGTGATGACACGGACATGGAACATTGTGATGACAGGAATTCTGGAGCATTGTGCTGAAAAGGGCCATGGAGCATTGTGATGACACGGTCATGGAACAATGTGATGAGAAGAATTCCGGAGCATTGTGATGACAAGGGCCATGGAGCATTGTGATGACTCGGTCATGGAACATTGTGATGACAAGAATTCTGGAGCATTGTGCTGATGACGGCCATGGAGCATTGTGATGACACAGTCAAGGAACATTGCGATGAAAAAGATTTCTGGATCATTGTGATGAAAGGGCATGGAGCATTGTGATTAAAGGTGACAAGGAACATTGTGATGATATGGGCAGAGAACTCTGTGATGACAGTGGTCATGGAGTATTGTGACAAAAAGTGTCATGGAACATTGTGTTGACAAGGGCCATGGAGCATTGTGATGACACAGTCATGGAACATTGTGATGAGAAGAATTCTGGAGCATTGTCATGACAAGGGCCATGGAGCATTGTGATGACACGGCCATGGAACATTGTGATGACAAGAATTCTGGAGCATTGTGATGACAATGGCCATGGAGCATTGTGATGACATGGTATGGAACATTGTGATGACAAGAATTCTGGAGGATTGTGATGACAAGGGCCATGGAGCATTGTGATGACACGGTCATGGAACATTGTGATGACAAGAATTCTGGAGCATTGTGATGACAATGGCAATGGAGCATTCTGATGACACAGTCATGGAACATTGTGATGAGAAGAATTCCGGAGTATTGTGATGACAAGGCCATGGAGCATTTTGATGATACGGTCATGGAACATTGTGATGACAAGAATTCTGGAGCATTGTGATGACAAGGGCCATGGAGCATTGTGATGACACGGTATGGAACATTGTGATGACAAGAATTCTGGAGCATTGTGATGACAAGGGCCATGGAGCATTGTGATGACACGGTCATGGAACATTGTGATGACAGGAATTCTGGAGCATTGTGCTGACAAGGGCCATGGAACATTGTGATGACACGGCCATGGAACATTGTGATGACAAGAATTCTGGAGCATTGTGATGACAATGGCCATGGAGCATTGTGATGACACGGTATGGAACATTGTGATGACAAGAATTCTGGAGGATTGTGATGACAAGGGCCATGGAGCATTGTGATGACACGGTTTGGAACATTGTGATGACAAGAATTCTGGAGGATTTTGATGACAAGGGCCATGGAGCATTGTGATGACACGGACATGGAACATTGTGATGACAGGAATTCTGGAGCATTGTGCTGATGACCGCCATGGAGCATTGTGATGACACAGTCAAGGAACATTGCGATGAAAAAGATTTCTGGAGCATTGTGATGAAAGGGCATGGAGCATTGTGATTAAAGGTGACAAGGAACATTGTGATGATATGGGCAGAGAACTCTGTGATGACAGTGGTCATGGAGTATTGTGACAAAAAGTGTCATGGAACATTGTGTTGACAAGGGCCATGGAGCATTGTGGTGACACAGTCATGGAACATTGTGATGAGAAGAATTCTGGAGCATTGTCATGACAAGGGCCATGGAGCATTGTGATGACACGGTCATGGAACATTGTGATGACAAGAATTCTGGACCATTGTGATGACAAGGGCCATGGAGCATTGTGAGGACACGGCCATGGAACATTGTGATGACAAGAATTCTGGAGCATTGTGATGACAATGGCCATGGAGCATTGTGATGACACGGTATGGAACATTGTGATGACAAGAATTCTGCAGCAGTGTGATGACAAGGACCATGGAGCATTGTGATGACACGGTCATGGAACATTGTGATGAGAAGAATTCTGGAGCATTGTGCTGACAAGGGCCATGGAGTATTGTGATGATACGGCCATGGAACATTGTGATGACAAGAATTCTGGACCATTGTGATGACAAGGGCCATGGAGTATTGTGATGATACGGCCATGGAACATTGTGATGACAAGAATTCTGGAGCATTGTGATGACAATGGCCATGGAGCATTGTGATGACACGGTATGGAACATTGTGATGACAAGAATTCTGGAGCATTGTGCTGACAAGGGCCATGGAGCATTGTGATGACACGGTCATGGAACATTGTGATGACAGGAATTCTGGAGCATTGTGCTGAAAAGGGCCATGGAGCATTGTGATGACACGGTCATGGAAAAATATGATGAGAAGAATTCCGGAGCATTGTGATGACAAGGGCCATGGAGCATTGTGATGACACGGTCATGGAACATTGTGATGAGAAGAATTCTGGAGCATTGTGCTGAGAAGGGCCATGGAGCATTGTGATGACACGGCCATGGAACATTGTGATGACAAGGGCCATGGAGCATTGTGATGACACGGTCATGGAACATTGTGATGACAAAAATTCTGGAGCATTGTGATGACAAGGGCCATGGAGCATTGTGATGACACGGTCATGGAACATTGTGATGACAAGAATTCTGGAGCATTGTGCGGAAAATGGCCATGGAGCATTGTGATGACACGGTCATGGAACATTTTGATGAGAAGAATTCTGGAGCATTGTGCTGACAAGGGCCATGGAGCATTGTGATGACACGGCCATGGAACATTGTGATGACAAGAATTCTGGAGCATTGTGCGGACAAGGGCCATGGAGCATTGTGATGACACGGTCATGGAACATTGTGATGAGAAGAATTCTGGAGCATTGTGCTGACAAGGGCCATGGAGCATTGTGATGATACGGTCATGGAACATTGTGATGACAAGAATTCTGGAGCATTGTGATGACAAGGGCCATGGAGCATTGTGATGACACGGTATGGAACATTGTGATGACAAGAATTCTGGAGCATTGTGATGACAAGGGCCATGGAGCATTGTGATGACACGGTCATGGAACATTGTGATGACAGGAATTCTGGAGCATTGTGCTGAAAAGGGGCATGGAGCATTGTGATGACACGGTCATGGAACAATGTGATGAGAAGAATTCCGGAGCATTGTGATGACAAGGGCCATGGAGCATTGTGATGACTCGGTCATGGAACATTGTGATGAGAAGAATTCTGGAGCATTGTGCTGACAAGGGCCATGGAGTATTGTGATGATTCGGCCATGGGACATTTTGATTACAAGAATTCTGGAGCATTGTGATGACAATGGCCATGGAGCATTGTGATGACACGGTCATGGAACATTGTGACGAGAAGAATTCTGGAGCATTGTGCTGACAAGGGCCATGGAGCATTGTGATGATACGGTCATGGAACATTGTGATGACAAGAATTCTGGAGCATTGTGCGGACAAGGGCCATGGAGCATTCTGATGACACAGTCATGGAACATTGTGATGAGAAGAATTCCGGAGCATTGTGATGACAAGGCCATGGAGCATTGTGATGATACGGTCATGGAACATTGAGATGACAAGAATTCTGGAGCATTGTGATGACAAGGGCCATGGAGCATTGTGATGATACGGTCATGGAACATTGTGATGACAAGAATTCTGGAGCATTGTGATGACAAGGGCCATGGAGCATTGTGATGACACGGTCATGGAACATTGTGATGACAGGAATTCTGGAGCATTGTGCTGACAAGGGCCATGGAACATTGTGATGACACGGCCATGGAACATTGTGATGACAAGAATTCTGGAGCATTGTGATGACAATGGCCATGGAGCATTGTGATGACACGGTATGGAACATTGTGATGACAAGAATTCTGGAGGATTGTGATGACAAGGGCCATGGAGCATTGTGATGACACGGACATGGAACATTGTGATGACAGGAATTCTGGAGCATTGTGCTGAAAAGGGCCATGGAGCATTGTGATGACACGGTCATGGAACAATGTGATGAGAAGAATTCCGGAGCATTGTGATGACAAGGGCCATGGAGCATTGTGATGACTCGGTCATGGAACATTGTGATGACAAGAATTCTGGAGCATTGTGCTGATGACGGCCATGGAGCATTGTGATGACACAGTCAAGGAACATTGCGATGAAAAAGATTTCTGGATCATTGTGATGAAAGGGCATGGAGCATTGTGATTAAAGGTGACAAGGAACATTGTGATGATATGGGCAGAGAACTCTGTGATGACAGTGGTCATGGAGTATTGTGACAAAAAGTGTCATGGAACATTGTGTTGACAAGGGCCATGGAGCATTGTGATGACACAGTCATGGAACATTGTGATGAGAAGAATTCTGGAGCATTGTCATGACAAGGGCCATGGAGCATTGTGATGACACGGCCATGGAACATTGTGATGACAAGAATTCTGGAGCATTGTGATGACAATGGCCATGGAGCATTGTGATGACACGGTATGGAACATTGTGATGACAAGAATTCTGGAGGATTGTGATGACAAGGGCCATGGAGCATTGTGATGACACGGTCATGGAACATTGTGATGACAAGAATTCTGGAGCATTGTGATGACAATGGCAATGGAGCATTCTGATGACACAGTCATGGAACATTGTGATGAGAAGAATTCCGGAGTATTGTGATGACAAGGCCATGGAGCATTTTGATGATACGGTCATGGAACATTGTGATGACAAGAATTCTGGAGCATTGTGATGACAAGGGCCATGGAGCATTGTGATGACACGGTATGGAACATTGTGATGACAAGAATTCTGGAGCATTGTGATGACAAGGGCCATGGAGCATTGTGATGACACGGTCATGGAACATTGTGATGACAGGAATTCTGGAGCATTGTGCTGACAAGGGCCATGGAACATTGTGATGACACGGCCATGGAACATTGTGATGACAAGAATTCTGGAGCATTGTGATGACAATGGCCATGGAGCATTGTGATGACACGGTATGGAACATTGTGATGACAAGAATTCTGGAGGATTGTGATGACAAGGGCCATGGAGCATTGTGATGACACGGTATGGAACATTGTGATGACAAGAATTCTGGAGCATTGTGATGACAAGGGCCATGGAGCATTGTGATGACACGGTCATGGAACATTGTGATGACAGGAATTCTGGAGCATTGTGCTGAAAAGGGCCATGGAGCATTGTGATGACACGGCCATGGAACATTGTGATGACAAGAATTCTGGAGCATTGTGCTGACAAGGGCCATGGAGTATTGTGATGATACGGCCATGGAACATTGTGATGACAAGAATTCTGGAGCATTGTGATGACAATGGCCATGGAGCATTGTGATGACACGGTTTGGAACATTGTGATGACAAGAATTCTGGAGGATTTTGATGACAAGGGCCATGGAGCATTGTGATGACACGGACATGGAACATTGTGATGACAGGAATTCTGGAGCATTGTGCTGATGACCGCCATGGAGCATTGTGATGACACAGTCAAGGAACATTGCGATGAAAAAGATTTCTGGAGCATTGTGATGAAAGGGCATGGAGCATTGTGATTAAAGGTGACAAGGAACATTGTGATGATATGGGCAGAGAACTCTGTGATGACAGTGGTCATGGAGTATTGTGACAAAAAGTGTCATGGAACATTGTGTTGACAAGGGCCATGGAGCATTGTGGTGACACAGTCATGGAACATTGTGATGAGAAGAATTCTGGAGCATTGTCATGACAAGGGCCATGGAGCATTGTGATGACACGGTCATGGAACATTGTGATGACAAGAATTCTGGACCATTGTGATGAAAAGGGCCATGGAGCATTGTGAGGACACGGCCATGGAACATTGTGATGACAAGAATTCTGGAGCATTGTGATGACAATGGCCATGGAGCATTGTGATGACACGGTATGGAACATTGTGATGACAAGAATTCTGCAGCAGTGTGATGACAAGGACCATGGAGCATTGTGATGACACGGTCATGGAACATTGTGATGAGAAGAATTCTGGAGCATTGTGCTGACAAGGGCCATGGAGTATTGTGATGATACGGCCATGGAACATTGTGATGACAAGAATTCTGGAGCATTGTGATGACAATGGCCATGGAGCATTGTGATGACACGGTATGGAACATTGTGATGACATGAATTCTGGAGCATTGTGCTGAAAAGGGCCATGGAGCATTGTGATGACACGGTCATGGAAAAATGTGATGAGAAGAATTCCGGAGCATTGTGATGACAAGGGCCATGGAGCATTGTGATGACACGGTCATGGAACATTGTGATGAGAAGAATTCTGGAGCATTGTGCTGATAAGGGCCATGGAGCATTGTGATGACACGGCCATGGAACAATTTGATGACAAGGGCCATGGAGCATTGTGATGACACGGTCATGGAACATTTTGATGAGAAGAATTCTGGAGCATTGTGCTGACAAGGGCCATGGAGCATTGTGATGACACGGCCATGGAACATTGTGATGACAAGAATTCTGGAGCATTGTGCGGACAAGGGCCATGGAGCATTGTGATGACACGGTCATGGAACATTGTGATGAGAAGAATTCTGGAGCATTGTGCTGACAAGGGCCATGGAGCATTGTGATGATACGGTCATGGAACATTGTGATGACAAGAATTCTGGAGCATTGTGATGACAAGGGCCATGGAGCATTGTGATGACACGGTATGGAACATTGTGATGACAAGAATTCTGGAGCATTGTGATGACAAGGGCCATGGAGCATTGTGATGACACGGTCATGGAACATTGTGATGACAGGAATTCTGGAGCATTGTGCTGAAAAGGGGCATGGAGCATTGTGATGACACGGTCATGGAACAATGTGATGAGAAGAATTCCGGAGCATTGTGATGACAAGGGCCATGGAGCATTGTGATGACTCGGTCATGGAACATTGTGATGAGAAGAATTCTGGAGCATTGTGCTGACAAGGGCCATGGAGTATTGTGATGACTCGGCCATGGGACATTTTGATTACAAGAATTCTGGAGCATTGTGATGACAATGGCCATGGAGCATTGTGATGACACGGTCATGGAACATTGTGATGAGAAGAATTCTGGAGCATTGTGCTGACAAGGGCCATGGAGCATTGTGATGATACGGTCATGGAACATTGTGATGACAAGAATTCTGGAGCATTGTGCGGACAAGGGCCATGGAGCATTCTGATGACACAGTCATGGAACATTGTGATGAGAAGAATTCCGGAGCATTGTGATGACAAGGCCATGGAGCATTGTGATGATACGGTCATGGAACATTGAGATGACAAGAATTCTGGAGCATTGTGATGACAAGGGCCATGGAGCATTGTGATGATACGGTCATGGAACATTGTGATGACAAGAATTCTGGAGCATTGTGATGACAAGGGCCATGGAGCATTGTGATGACACGGTCATGGAACATTGTGATGACAGGAATTCTGGAGCATTGTGCTGACAAGGGCCATGGAACATTGTGATGACACGGCCATGGAACATTGTGATGACAAGAATTCTGGAGCATTGTGATGACAATGGCCATGGAGCATTGTGATGACACGGTATGGAACATTGTGATGACAAGAATTCTGGAGGATTGTGATGACAAGGGCCATGGAGCATTGTGATGACACGGACATGGAACATTGTGATGACAGGAATTCTGGAGCATTGTGCTGAAAAGGGCCATGGAGCATTGTGATGACACGGTCATGGAACAATGTGATGAGAAGAATTCCGGAGCATTGTGATGACAAGGGCCATGGAGCATTGTGATGACTCGGTCATGGAACATTGTGATGACAAGAATTCTGGAGCATTGTGCTGATGACGGCCATGGAGCATTGTGATGACACAGTCAAGGAACATTGCGATGAAAAAGATTTCTGGATCATTGTGATGAAAGGGCATGGAGCATTGTGATTAAAGGTGACAAGGAACATTGTGATGATATGGGCAGAGAACTCTGTGATGACAGTGGTCATGGAGTATTGTGACAAAAAGTGTCATGGAACATTGTGTTGACAAGGGCCATGGAGCATTGTGATGACACAGTCATGGAACATTGTGATGAGAAGAATTCTGGAGCATTGTCATGACAAGGGCCATGGAGCATTGTGATGACACGGCCATGGAACATTGTGATGACAAGAATTCTGGAGCATTGTGATGACAATGGCCATGGAGCATTGTGATGACACGGTATGGAACATTGTGATGACAAGAATTCTGGAGGATTGTGATGACAAGGGCCATGGAGCATTGTGATGACACGGTCATGGAACATTGTGATGACAAGAATTCTGGAGCATTGTGATGACAATGGCAATGGAGCATTCTGATGACACAGTCATGGAACATTGTGATGAGAAGAATTCCGGAGTATTGTGATGACAAGGCCATGGAGCATTTTGATGATACTGTCATGGAACATTGTGATGACAAGAATTCTGGAGCATTGTGATGACAAGGGCCATGGAGCATTGTGATGACACGGTATGGAACATTGTGATGACAAGAATTCTGGAGCATTGTGATGACAAGGGCCATGGAGCATTGTGATGACACGGTCATGGAACATTGTGATGACAGGAATTCTGGAGCATTGTGCTGACAAGGGCCATGGAACATTGTGATGACACGGCCATGGAACATTGTGATGACAAGAATTCTGGAGCATTGTGATGACAATGGCCATGGAGCATTGTGATGACACGGTATGGAACATTGTGATGACAAGAATTCTGGAGGATTGTGATGACAAGGGCCATGGAGCATTGTGATGACACGGTATGGAACATTGTGATGACAAGAATTCTGGAGCATTGTGATGACAAGGGCCATGGAGCATTGTGATGACACGGTCATGGAACATTGTGATGACAGGAATTCTGGAGCATTGTGCTGACAAGGGCCATGGAGTATTGTGATGATACGGCCATGGAACATTGTGATGACAAGAATTCTGGAGCATTGTGATGACAATGGCCATGGAGCATTGTGATGACACGGTATGGAACATTGTGATGACAAGAATTCTGGAGGATTTTGATGACAAGGGCCATGGAGCATTGTGATGACACGGACATGGAACATTGTGATGACAGGAATTCTGGAGCATTGTGCTGATGACCGCCATGGAGCATTGTGATGACACAGTCAAGGAACATTGCGATGAAAAAGATTTCTGGAGCATTGTGATGAAAGGGCATGGAGCATTGTGATTAAAGGTGACAAGGAACATTGTGATGATATGGGCAGAGAACTCTGTGATGACAGTGGTCATGGAGTATTGTGACAAAAAGTGTCATGGAACATTGTGTTGACAAGGGCCATGGAGCATTGTGGTGACACAGTCATGGAACATTGTGATGAGAAGAATTCTGGAGCATTGTCATGACAAGGGCCATGGAGCATTGTGATGACACGGTCATGGAACATTGTGATGACAAGAATACTGGACCATTGTGATGACAAGGGCCATGGAGCATTGTGAGGACACGGCCATGGAACATTGTGATGACAAGAATTCTGGAGCATTGTGATGACAATGGCCATGGAGCATTGTGATGACACGGTATGGAACATTGTGATGACAAGAATTCTGCAGCAGTGTGATGACAAGGACCATGGAGCATTGTGATGACACGGTCATGGAACATTGTGATGAGAAGAATTCTGGAGCATTGTGCTGACAAGGGCCATGGAGTATTGTGATGATACGGCCATGGAACATTGTGATGACAAGAATTCTGGAGCATTGTGATGACAATGGCCATGGAGCATTGTGATGACACGGTATGGAACATTGTGATGACATGAATTCTGGAGCATTGTGCTGAAAAGGGCCATGGAGCATTGTGATGACACGGTCATGGAAAAATGTGATGAGAAGAATTCCGGAGCATTGTGATGACAAGGGCCATGGAGCATTGTGATGACACGGTCATGGAACATTGTGATGAGAAGAATTCTGGAGCATTGTGCTGATAAGGGCCATGGAGCATTGTGCTGACACGGTCATGGAACAATTTGATGACAAGGGCCATGGAGCATTGTGATGACACGGTCATGGAACATTGTGATGACAAGAATTCTGGAGCATTGTGCGGACAAGGGCCATGGAGCATTGTGATGACACGGTCATGGAACATTGTGATGAGAAGAATTCTGGAGCATTGTGCTGACAAGGGCCATGGAGCATTGTGATGACACGGCCATGGAACATTGTGATGACAAGAATTCTGGAGCATTGTGCGGACAAGGGCCATGGAGCATTGTGATGACTCGGTCATGGAACATTGTGATGAGAAGAATTCTGGAGCATTGTGCTGACAAGGGCCATGGAGCATTGTGATGATACGGTCATGGAACATTGTGATGACAAGAATTCTGGAGCATTGTGATGACAAGGGCCATGGAGCATTGTGATGACACGGTATGGAACATTGTGATGACAAGAATTCTGGAGCATTGTGATGACAAGGGCCATGGAGCATTGTGATGACATGGTCATGGAACATTGTGATGACAGGAATTCTGGAGCATTGTGCTGAAAAGGGGCATGGAGCATTGTGATGACACGGTCATGGAACAATGTGATGAGAAGAATTCCAGAGCATTGTGATGACAAGGGCCATGGAGCATTGTGATGACACGGTCATGGAACATTGTGATGAGAAGAATTCTGGAGCATTGTGCTGACAAGGGCCATGGAGTATTGTGATGACTCGGGCATGGAACATTTTGATTACAAGAATTCTGGAGCATTGTGATGACAATGGCCATAGAGCATTGTGATGACACGGTCATGGAACATTGTGATGAGAAGAATTCTGGATCATTGTGCTGACAAGGGCCATGGAGCATTGTGATGACACGGTAATGGAACATTGTAATCACAAGAATTCTGGAGCATTCTGATGACAAAGGCGATGGAGCATTGTGATGACATGGTCATGGAACATTGTGATGACAAGAATTCTGGAGCATTCTGATGACAAGCGCCATAGAGCATTGTGATGACACGTTCATGGAATATAGTAATGACAAGAATTCTGGAGCATTATGATGACAAGGGCCATGGAGCATTGTGATGACACGGTATGGAACATTGTGATGACAAGAATTCTGGAGGATTGTGATGACAAGGGCCATGGAGCATTGTGATGACACGGACATGGAACATTGTGATGACAGGAATTCTGGAGCATTGTGCTGATGACCGCCATGGAGCATTGTGATGACACAGTCAAGGAACATTGCGATGAAAAAGATTTCTGGAGCATTGTGATGAAAGGGCATGGAGCATTGTGATTAAAGGTGACAAGGAACATTGTGATGATATGGGCAGAGAACTCTGTGATGACAGTGGTCATGGAGTATTGTGACAAAAAGTGTCATGGAACATTGTGTTGACAAGGGCCATGGAGCATTGTGGTGACACAGTCATGGAACATTGTGATGAGAAGAATTCTGGAGCATTGTCATGACAAGGGCCATGGAGCATTGTGATGACACGGTCATGGAACATTGTGATGACAAGAATTCTGGACCATTGTGATGACAAGGGCCATGGAGCATTGTGATGACACGGTCAAGGAACATTGTGATGACAAGAATTCTGGAGCATTGTGATGACAGTGGCAATGGAGCATTGTGTTGACACGGTCATGGAACATTGTGATGAGAATAAATCTGGAGCATTGTCATGACAAGGGCCATGGAGCATTGTGATTATACGGTCATGGAACATTGTGATGAGAAGAATTCTGGAGCATTGTGCTGACAAGGGCCATGGAGTATTGTGATGATACGGCCATGGAACATTGTGATGACAAGAATTCTGGAGCATTGTGATGACAATGGCCATGGAGCATTGTGATGACACGGTATGGAACATTGTGATGACAAGAATTCTGGAGGATTGTGATGACAAGAGCCATGGAGCATTGTGATGACACGGACATGGAACATTGTGATGACAGGAATTCTGGAGCATTGTGCTGAAAAGGGCCATGGAGCATTGTGATGACACGGTCATGGAACGATGGGATGAGAAGAATTCCGGAGCATTGTGATGACAAGGGCCATGGAGCATTGTGATGACTCGGCCATGGAACATTGTGATGACAAGAATTCTGGAGCATTGCGCTGATGATGGCCATGGAGCATTGTGATGACACAGTCAAGGAACATTGCGATGAAAAAGTTTTATGGAGCATTGTGATGAAAGGGCATGGAGCATTGTGATTAAAGGTGACAAGGAACATTGTGATGATATGGGCAGAGAACTCTGTGATGACAGTGGTCATGGAGTATTGTGACAAAAAGTGTCATGGAACATTGTGTTGACAAGGGCCATGGAGCATTGTGATGACACAGTCATGGAACATTGTGATGAGAAGAATTCTGGAGCATTGTCATGACAAGGGCCATGGAGCATTGTGATGACACGGCCATGGAACATTGTGATGACAAGAATTCTGGAGCATTGTGATGACAATGGCCATGGAGCATTGTGATGACACGGTATGGAACATTGTGATGACAAGAATTCTGGAGGATTGTGATGACAAGGGCCATGGAGCATTGTGATGACACGGTCATGGAACATTGTGATGACAAGAATTCTGGAGCATTGTGATGACAATGGCAATGGAGCATTCTGATGACACAGTCATGGAACATTGTGATGAGAAGAATTCCGGAGCATTGTGATGACAAGGCCATGGAGCATTGTGATGATACGGTCATGGAACATTGTGATGACAAGAATTCTGGAGCATTGTGATGACAAGGGCCATGGAGCATTGTGATGACACGGTATGGAACATTGTGATGACAAGAATTCTGGAGCATTGTGATGACAAGGGCCATGGAGCATTGTGATGACACTGTCATGGAACATTGTGATGACAGGAATTCTGGAGCATTGTGCTGACAAGGGCCATGGAACATTGTGATGACACGGCCATGGAACATTGTGATGACAAGAATTCTGGAGCATTGTGATGACAATGGCCATGGAGCATTGTGATGACACGGTCATGGAACAATGTGATGAGAAGAATTCCGGAGCATTGTGCTGACAAGGGCCATGGAGCATTGTGATGACTCGGTCATGGAACATTGTGATGACAAGAATTCTGGAGCATTGTGCTGATGACGGCCATGGAGCATTGTGATGACACAGTCAAGGAACATTGCGATGAAAAAGATTTCTGGAGCATTGTGATGAAAGGGCATGGAGCATTGTGATTAAAGGTGACAAGGAACATTGTGATGATATGGGCAGAGAACTCTGTGATGACAGTGGTCATGGAGTATTGTGACAAAAAGTGTCATGGAACATTGTGTTGACAAGGGCCATGGAGCATTGTGATGACACAGTCATGGAACATTGTGATGAGAAGAATTCTGGAGCATTGTCATGACAAGGGCCATGGAGCATTGTGATGACACGGTCATGGAATATTGTGATGAGAAGTATTCTGGAGCATTGTCATGACAAGGGCCATGGAGCATTGTGATGACACGGCCATGGAACATTGTGATGACAAGAATTCTGGAGCATTGTGATGACAATGGCCATGGAGCATTGTGATGACACGGTATGGAACATTGTGATGACAAGAATTCTGGAGGATTGTGATGACAAGGGCCATGGAGCATTGTGATGACACGGTCATGGAACATTGTGATGACAAGAATTCTGGAGCATTGTGATGACAATGGCAATGGAGCATTCTGATGACACAGTCATGGAACATTGTGATGAGAAGAATTCCGGAGCATTGTGATGACAAGGCCATGGAGCATTGTGATGATACGGTCATGGAACATTGTGATGAGAAGAATTCCGGAGCATTGTGATGACAAGGCCATGGAGCATTGTGATGATACCGTCATGGAACATTGTGATGACAGGAATTCTGGAGCATTGTGCTGACAAGGGCCATGGAACATTGTGATGACACGGCCATGGAACATTGTGATGACAAGAATTCTGGAGCATTGTGATGACAATGGCCATGGAGCATTGTGATGACACGGTATGGAATATTGTGATGACAAGAATTCTGGAGCATTGTGCTGACAAGGGCCATGGAGCATTGTGATGACACGGTCATGGAACATTGTGATGACAGGAATTCTGGAGCATTGTGCTGAAAAGGGCCATGGAGCATTGTGATGACACGGTCATGGAACAATGTGATGAGAAGAATTCCGGAGCATTGTGATGACAAGGGCCATGGAGCATTGTGATGACTCGGTCATGGAACATTGTGATGACAAGAATTCTGGAGCATTGTGCTGATGACGGCCATGGAGCATTGTGATGACACAGTCAAGGAACATTGCGATGAAAAAGATTTCTGGAGCATTGTGATGAAAGGGCATGGAGCATTGTGATTAAATGTGACAAGGAACATTGTGATGATATGGGCAGAGAACTCTGTGATGACAGTGGTCATGGAGTATTGTGACAAAAAGTGTCATGGAACATTGTGTTGACAAGGGCCATGGAGCATTGTGATGACACAGTCATGGAACATTGTGATGAGAAGAATTCTGGAGCATTGTCATGACAAGGGCCATGGAGCATTGTGATGACACGGCCATGGAACATTGTGATGACAAGAATTCTGGAGCATTGTGATGACAATGGCCATGGAGCATTGTGATGACACGGTATGGAACATTGTGATGACAAGAATTCTGGAGGATTGTGATGACAAGGGCCATGGAGCATTGTGATGACACGGTATGGAACATTGTGATGACAAGAATTCTGGAGCATTGTGATGACAAGGGCCATGGAGCATTGTGATGACACGGTCATGGAACATTGTGATGACAGGAATTCTGGAGCATTGTGCTGAAAAGGGCCATGGAGCATTGTGATGACACGGCCATGGAACATTGTGATGACAAGAATTCTGGAGCATTGTGCTGACAAGGGCCATGGAGTATTGTGATGATACGGCCATGGAACATTGTGATGACAAGAATTCTGGAGCATTGTGATGACAATGGCCATGGAGCATTGTGATGACACGGTATGGAACATTGTGATGACAAGAATTCTGGAGGATTGTGATGACAAGGGCCATGGAGCATTGTGATGACACGGACATGGAACATTGTGATGACAGGAATTCTGGAGCATTGTGCTGATGACCGCCATGGAGCATTGTGATGACACAGTCAAGGAACATTGTGATGAAAAAGATTTCTGGAGCATTGTGATGAAAGGGCATGGAGCATTGTGATTAAAGGTGACAAGGAACATTGTGATGATATGGGCAGAGAACTCTGTGATGACAGTGGTCATGGAGTATTGTGACAAAAAGTGTCATGGAACATTGTGTTGACAAGGGCCATGGAGCATTGTGGTGACACAGTCATGGAACATTGTGATGAGAAGAATTCTGGAGCATTGTCATGACAAGGGCCATGGAGCATTGTGAGGACACGGTCATGGAACATTGTGATGACAAGAATTCTGGACCATTGTGATGACAAGGGCCATGGAGCATTGTGAGGACACGGCCATGGAACATTGTGATGACAAGAATTCTGGAGCATTGTGATGACAATGGCCATGGAGCATTGTGATGACACGGTATGGAACATTGTGATGACAAGAATTCTGGAGCAGTGTGATGACAAGGGCCATGGAGCATTGTGATGACACGGTCATGGAACATTTTGATGAGAAGAATTCTGGAGCATTGTGCTGACAAGGGCCATGGAGTATTGTGATGATACGGCCATGGAACATTGTGATGACAAGAATTCTGGAGCATTGTGATGACAATGGCCATGGAGCATTGTGATGACAAGAATTCTGGAGCATTGTGCTGACAAGGGCCATGGAGCATTGTGATGACACGGTCATGGAACATTGTGATGACAGGAATTCTGGAGCATTGTGCTGAAAAGGGCCATGGAGCATTGTGATGACACGGTCATGGAAAAATGTGATGAGAAGAATTCCGGAGCATTGTGATGACAAGGGCCATGGAGCATTGTGATGACACGGTCATGGAACATTGTGATGAGAAGAATTCTGGAGCATTGTGCTTATAAGGGCCATGGAGCATTGTGATGACACGGCCATGGAACAATTTGATGACAAGGGCCATGGAGCATTGTGATGACACGGTCATGGAACATTGTGATGACAAAAATTCTGGAGCATTGTGATGACAAGGGCCATGGAGCATTGTGATGAAACGGTCATGGAACATTGTGATGACAAGAATTCTGGAGCATTGTGCTGACAAGGGCCATGGAGCATTGTGATGATACGGTCATGGAACATTGTGATGACAAGAATTCTGGAGCATTGTGATGACAAGGGCCATGGAGCATTGTGATGACACGGTATGGAACATTGTGATGACAAGAATTCTGGAGCATTGTGATGACAAGGGCCATGGAGCATTGTGATGACACGGTCATGGAACATTGTGATGACAGGAATTCTGGAGCATTGTGCTGAAAAGGGGCATGGAGCATTGTGATGACACGGTCATGGGACAATGTGATGAGAAGAATTCCGGAGCATTGTGATGACAAGGGCCATGGAGCATTGTGATGACACGGTCATGGAACATTGTGATGAGAAGAATTCTGGAGCATTGTGCTGACAAGGGCCATGGAGTATTGTGATGACTCGGCCATGGAACATTTTGATTACAAGAATTCTGGAGCATTGTGATGACAATGGCCATGTAGCATTGTGATGACACGGTCATGGAACATTGTGATGAGAAGAATTCTGGATCATTGTGCTGACAAGGGCCATGGAGCATTGTGATGACACGGTAATGGAACATTGTAATCACAAGAATTCTGGAGCATTCTGATGACAAAGGCGATGGAGCATTGTGATGACATGGTCATGGAACATTGTGATGACAAGAATTCTGGAGCATTCTGATGACAAGCGCCATAGAGCATTGTGATGACACGTTCATGGAATATAGTAATGACAAGAATTCTGGAGCATTATGATGACAAGGGCCATGGAGCATTGTGATGACACGGTATGGAACATTGTGATGACAAGAATTCTGGAGCATTGTGCTGACAAGGGCCATGGAGCATTGTGATGACACGGTCATGGAACATTGTGATGAGAAGAATTCTGGAGCATTGTGCTGATAAGGGCCATGGAGCATTGTGATGACACGGCCATGGAACATTGTGATGACAAGGGCCATGGAGCATTGTGATGACATGGTCATGGAACATTGTGATGACAAGAATTCTGGAGCATTGTGATGACAAGGGCCATGGAGCATTGTGATGACACGGTCATGGAACATTGTGATGACAAGAATTCTGGAGCATTGTGCGGACAAGGGCCATGGAGCATTGTGATGACACGGTCATGGAACATTGTGATGAGAAGAATTCTGGAACATTGTGATGACAAGGGCCATGGAGCATTGTGATGACACGGTCATGGAACATTGTGATGACAAGAATTCCGGAGCATTGTGCGGACAAGTGCCATGGAGCATTGTGATGACACGGTATGGAACATTGTGATGACAAGAATTCTGGAGGATTGTGATGACAAGGGCCATGGAGCATTGTGATGACACGGACATGGAACATTGTGATGACAGGAATTCTGGAGCATTGTGCTGACAAGGGCCATGGAGCATTGTGATGACACGGTCATGGAACATTGTGATGACAAGAATTCTGGAGCATTTTGCGGACAAGGGCCATGGAGCATTGTGATGACACGGTCATGGAAAAATGTGATGAGAAGAATTCCGGAGCATTGTGATGACAAGGGCCATGGAGCATTGTGATGACACGGTCATGGAACATTGTGATGACAAGAATTCTGGAGCATTGTGATGACAAAGGCCATGGAGCATTGTGATGACACGGTCATGGAACATTGTGATGACAAGAATTCTGGAGCATTGTGATGACACGGTCATGGAACATTGTGATGACAAGAATTCTGGAGCATTGTGATGACAAGGGCCATGGAGCATTGAGATGACACGGTCATCGAACATTGTGATGACAAGAATTCTGGAGCATTGTGATGACAAGAATTCTGGAGCATTGTGATGACACGGTCATGGAACATTGTGATGACAAGAATTCTGGAGCATTGTGATGACAAGGGCCATGGAGCATTGTAATGAAACTATTTATTGTGCACCGTGATGACAAGGGAGATGGAGTAATGTGATGAAACTCGTCCTGGAGCATTGTAATAACAAAAGCCATTGAGCATTGTGATGACAGGCATCATGGAGCATTGTGAAGAAAGGGGTCATGGGGAATTGTAATGACAATAGAGAAATGTGATGAAAATGGTCAGCAAGCAAAGTGATTAAAGTGGTCATTTAGAATTGTCATGAAAAACTATATAGAGCATAGTGATGACAAAGGTCATGGAGAACTGTGATGACCAGGGTCATGTAACATTGTGATGACACGGTCATGGAACATTGTGATGACAAGAATTATGGAGCATTGTGATGACACGGTCATGGAACATTGTGATGACTAGAATTCTGGAGCATTGTGATGACAAGGGCCATGGAGCATTGTGATGACACGGTCATGGAACATTGTGATGACAAGAATTCTGGAGCATTGTGATGACAAGGGCCATGGTGCATTGTGATGACACGGTCATGGACCTTTGTGATGACAAGCAATCTGGAGCATTGTGATGACCAGGGCCATGGAGCATTGTGATGACACGGTCATGGAACATTGTGATGACAAGAATTCTGGAGCATTGTGATGACAAGAATTCTGGAGCATTGTGATGACACGGTCATGGAACATTGTGATGATAAGAATTATGGAGTATTGTGATGACACGGTCATGGAACATTGTGATGGCAAGAATTCTGGAGCATTGTGATGACAAGGGCCATGGAGCATTGTTATGACACGGTCATGGAACATTGTGATGACAAGAATTCTGGAGAATTGTGATGACAAGGGCCATGGTGCATTGTGATGACACAGTCATGGAACTTTGTGATGACAAGCAATCTGGTGCATTGTGATGACCAGTGTCATGGAGCATTGTGATGACACGGTCATGGAACATTGTGATGACAAGAATTCTGGAGCATTGTGATGACAAGAATTCTGGAGCATTGTGATGACACGGTCATGGAACATTGTGATGACAAGAATTCTGAAGAATAGTGATGACAAGGGCCATGGAGCATTGTGATGACATGGTCATGGAACATTGTGATGACAAGAATTCTGGAGCATTGTGATGACAAGGGCCATGGAGCATTGTGATGACACGGTCATGGAACATTGTGATGACAAGAATTCTGGAGCATTGTGATGACAAAGGCCATGGAGCATTGTGATGACACGGTCATGGAACATTGTGATGACAAGAATTCTGGAGCATTGTGATGACACGGTCATGGAACATTGTGATGACAAGAATTCTGGAGCATTGTGATGACAAGGGCCATGGAGCATTGTGATGACACGGTCATCGAACATTGTGATGACAAGAATTCTGGAGCATTGTGATCACAAGAATTCTGGAGCATTGTGATGACACGGTCATGGAACATTGTGATGACAAGAATTCTGGAGCATTGTGATGACAAGGGCCATGGAGCATTGTAATGAAACTATTCATTGTGCACCGTGATGACAAGGGAGATGGAGTAATGTGATGAAACTCGTCCTGGAGCATTGTAATAACAAAAGCCATTGAGCATTGTGATGACAGGCATCATGGAGCATTGTGAAGAAAGGGGTCATGGGGAATTGTAATGACAATAGAGAAATGTGATGAAAATTGTCAGCAAGCAAAGTGATTAAAGTGGTCATTTAGTATTGTCAAGAAAAACTATATAGAGCATAGTGATGACAAAGGTCATGGAGAACTGTGATGTCCAGGGTCATGTAACATTGTGATGACACGGTCATGGAACATTGTGATGACAAGAATTATGGAGCATTGTGATGACACGGTCATGGAACATTGTGATGACTAGAATTCTGGAGCATTGTGATGACAAGGGCCATGGAGCATTGTGATGACACGGTCATGGAACATTGTGATGACCAGAATTCTGGAGCATTGTGATGACAAGGGCCATGGAGCATTGTAATGACACGGTCATGGAACATTGTGATGACAAGAATTATGGAGCATTGTGATGACAAGGTCATGGAACATTGTGATGACAAGAATTCTGGAGCATTGTGTTGACAAGGGCCATGGAGCATTGTGATGACACGGTCATGGAACATTGTGATGACAAGAATTCTGGAGCATTGTGATGACACGGTAATGGAACATTGTGATAACAAGAATTCTGGAGCATTGTGATGACAAGGGCCATGGTGCATTGTGATGACACGGTCATGGAACTTTGTGATGACAAGCAATCTGGAGCATTGTGATGAACAGGGCCATGGAGCATTGTGATGACACGAATTCTGGAGCATTGTGATGACAAGAATTCTGGAACATTGTGATGACACGGTCATGGAACATTGTGATGACAAGAATTCTGGAGCATTGTGATGACAAAAATTCTGGAGCATTGTGATGACACGGTCATGGAACATTGTGATGACAAGAATTCTGGAGCATTGTGATGACACGGTCATGGAACATTTTGATGACAAGAATTATGGAGCATTGTGATGACACGGTCATGGAACATTGTGATGGCAAGAATTCTGGAGCATTGTGATGACAAGGGCCATGGAGCATTGTGATGACACGGTCATGGAACATTGTGATGACAAGAATTCTGGAGCATTGTGATGACAAGGGCCATGGTGCATTGTGATGACACAGTCATGGAACTTTGTGATGACAAGCAATCTGGAGCATTGTGATGACCAGGGTCATGGAGCATTGTGATGACACGGTCATGGAACATTGTGATGACAAGAATTCTGGAGCATTGTGATGACAAGAATTCTGGAGCATTGTGATGACACGGTCATGGAACATTGTGATGACAAGAATTATGGAGCATTGTGATGACACGGTCATGGAACATTTTGATGACAAGAATTCTGGAGCATTGTGATGACAAGGGCCATGGAGCATTGTGATGACACGGTCATGGAACATTGTGATGACAAGAATTCTGGAGCATTGTGATGACAAGGGCCATGGTGCATTGTGATGACACGGTCATGGAACTTTGTGATGACAAGCAATCTGGAGCATTGTGATGAACAGGGCCATGGAGCATTGTGATGACAAGAATTCTGGAGCATTGTGATGACAAGTGCCATGGAGCATTGTGATGACACGGTCATGGAACATTGTGATGACAAGAATTCTGGAGCATTGTGATGACACGGTCATGGAACATTGTGATGAAAAGAATTCTGGAGCATTGTGATGACAAAAATTCTGGAGCATTGTGATGACACGGTCATGGAACATTGTGATGACAAGAATTCTGGAGCATTGTGATGACACGGTCATGGAACATTTTGATGACAAGAATTATGGAGCATTGTGATGACACGGTCATGGAACATTGTGATGGCAAGAATTCTGGAGCATTGTGATGACAAGGGCCATGGAGCATTGTGATGACACGGTCATGGAACATTGTGATGACAAGAATTCTGGAGCATTGTGATGACAAGGGCCATGGTGCATTGTGATGACACAGTCATGGAACTTTGTGATGACAAGCAATCTGGAGCATTGTGATGACCAGGGTCATGGAGCATTGTGATGACACGGTCATGGAACATTGTGATGACAAGAATTCTGGAGCATTGTGATGACAAGAATTCTGGAGCATTGTGATGACACGGTCATGGAACATTGTGATGACAAGAATTATGGAGCATTGTGATGACACGGTCATGGAACATTTTGATGACAAGAATTCTGGAGCATTGTGATGACAAGGGCCATGGAGCATTGTGATGACACGGTCATGGAACATTGTGATGACAAGAATTCTGGAGCATTGTGATGACAAGGTCATGGAACATTGTGATGACAAGAATTCTGGAGCATTGTGTTGACAAGGGCCATGGAGCATTGTGATGACACGGTCATGGAACATTGTGATGACAAGAATTCTGGAGCATTGTGATGACAAGGGCCATGGTGCATTGTGATGACACGGTCATGGAACTTTGTGATGACAAGCAATCTGGAGCATTGTGATGAACAGGGCCATGGAGCATTGTGATGACAAGAATTCTGGAGCATTGTGATGACAAGTGCCATGGAGCATTGTGATGACACGGTCATGGAACATTGTGATGACAAGAATTCTGGAGCATTGTGATGACAAGGTCATGGAACATTGTGATGACAAGAATTCTGGAGCATTGTGTTGACAAGGGCCATGGAGCATTGTGATGACACGGTCATGGAACATTGTGATGACAAGAATTCTGGAGCATTGTGATGACAAGGGCCATGGTGCATTGTGATGACACGGTCATGGATCTTTGTGATGACAAGCAATCTGGAGCATTGTGATGAACAGGGCCATGGAGCATTGTGATGACAAGAATTCTGGAGCATTGTGATGACAAGAATTCTGGAGCATTGTGATGACACGGTCATCGAACATTGTGATGACAAGAATTCTGGAGCATTGTGATGACAAGAATTCTGGAGCATTGTGATGACACGGTCATGGAACATTGTGATGACAAGAATTCTGGAGCATTGTGATGACAAGGGCCATGGTGCATTGTGATGACACGGTCATGGAACTTTGTGATGACAAGCAATCTGGAGCATTGTGATGAACAGGGCCATGGAGCATTGTGATGACACGGTCATGGAACATTGTGATGACAATAATTCTGGAGCATTATAATGAAAATGGCCATGGAGCATTGTGATGACACGGCCATGGAACATTGTGATGACAAGAATTCTGGAGAATTGTGATGACAATGGCCATGGAGCATTGTGATGACACGGTTATGGAACATTGTGATGACAAGAATTCTGGAGCATTGTGATGACACGGTCATGGAACATTGTGATGACAAGAATTTTGGAGCATTGTGATGGCACGGTCATGGAACATTGTGATGACAAGAATTCTGGAGAATTGTGATGACAAGGGCCATGGAGCATTGTGATGACACGGTCATGGAACATTGTGATGACAAGAATTCTGGAGCATTGTGATGACAAGTTCCATGGTGCTTTGTGATGACACAGTCATGCAACTTTGTGATGACAAGCAATCTGGAGCATTGTGATGACCAGGGTCATGGAGCATTGTGATTACACAGTCATGGAACATTGTGATGACAAGAATTCTGGAGCATTGTGATGACAAGGGCCATGGAGCATTGTGATGACACGGTCATGGAACATTGTGATGACAAGAATTCTGGAGCATTGTGATGACACGTTCATGGAACATTGTGATGACAAGAATTCTGGAGCATTGTGATGACAAGGGCCATGGAGCATTGTGATGACACGGTCATGGAACATTTTGATGACAACAATTCTGCAGCATTCTGATGACAAGGGCCATGGTGCATTGTGATGACACGGTCATGGAACTTTGTGATGACAAGCAATCTGGAGCATTGTGATGACACTGTCTTGGAACATTGTGATGACAAGAATTCTGGAGCATTGTGATGACACGGTCATGGAACATTGTGATGACAAGAATTCTGGAGCATTGTGATGACAAGGGCCATGGAGCATTGTGATGACACGGTCATGGAACATTGTGATGACAAGAATTCTGGAACATTGTGATGACAAGGGCCATGGAGCATTGTAATGAAACTATTCATTGTGCACCGTGATGACAAGGGAGATGGAGTAATGTGATGAAACTGGTCCTGGAGCATTGTAATAACAAAAGCCAATGAGCATTGTGATGACAGGCATCATGGAGCATTGTGAAGAAAGGGGTCATGGGGAATTGTAATGACAATAGAGAAATGTGATGAAAATGGTCAGCAAGCAAAGTGATTAAAGTGGTCATTTAGAATTGTCATGAAAAACTATATAGAGCATAGTGATGACAAAGGTCATGGAGAACTGTGATGACCAGGGTCATGTAACATTGTGATGACACGGTCATGGAACATTGTGATGAAAAGAATTATGGAGCATTGTGATGACACGGTCATGGAACATTGTGATGACTAGAATTCTGGAGCATTGTGATCACAAGGGCCATGGAGCATTGTGATGACACGGTCATGGAACATTGTGATGACCAGAATTCTGGAGCATTGTGATGATAAGGGCCATGGAGCATTGTGATGACACGGTCATGGAACATTGTGATGACAAGAAATCTGGAGCATTGTGATGACAAGGGCCATGGTGCATTGTGATGACACGGTCACGGAACTTTGTGATGACAAGCAATCTGGAGCATTGTGATGACAAGGGCCATGGAGCATTGTGATGACAGGTGTCATGGAGCATTGTAATGAGAGGTTTCATTGTGCACTGTGATGACAAGGGAGATGGAGTATTGTGATGAAACTGGTCCTGGAGCATTGTGATAACAAAAGCCATTGAGCATTGTGATGACAGGCATCATGGAGCATTGTGAAGAAAGGGGTCATGGGAAATTGTAATGACAATAGAGAAATGAGATGAAAATGGTCAGCAAGCAAAGTGATTAAAGTGTTCATTTAGAATTGTCACGAAAAACTATATAGAGCATTGTGATGACAAAGGTCATGGAGAAATGTTGTGACCAGGGTCATGTAGCATTGTGATGACACGGTCATGGAACATTGTGATGACTAGAATTCTGGAGCATTGTGATGACAAGAGCCATGGAGCATTGTGATGACACGGTCATGGAACATTGTGATGACCAGAATTCTGGAGCATTGTGATGACAAGGGCCATGGAGCATTGTGATGACACGGTCATGGAACATTGTGGTGACAAGAATTCTGGAGCATTGTTATGACAACGGCCATGGTGCATTGTGATGACACGGTCACGGAACTTTGTGATGACAAGCAATCTGGAGAATTGTGATGACAAGGGCCATGGAGCATTGTGATGACGGGTGTCATGGAGCATTGTAATGAGAGGTTTCATTGTGCACCGTGATGACAAGGGAGATGGAGTATTGTGATGAAACTGGTCCTGGAGCATTGTGATAACAAAAGCCATTGAGCATTGTGATGACAGGCATCATGGAGCATTGTGAAGAAAGGGGTCATGGGAAATTGTAATGACAATAGAGTAATGTGATGAAAATGGTCAGCAAGCAAAGTGATTAAAGTGTTCATTTAGAATTGTCACGAAAAACTATATAGAGCATTGTGATGACAAAGGTCATGGAGTAATGTTGTGACCAGGGTCATGTAGCATTGTGATGACACGGTCATGGAACATTGTGATGACAAGAATTCGGGAGCATTGTGATGACACGGTCATGGAACATTTTGATGACAAGAATTATGGAGCATTGTGATGACACGGTCATGGAACATTGTGATGAAAAGAATTCTGGAGCATTGTGATGACAAGGGCCATGGAGCATTGTGATGACACGGTCATGGAACATTGTGATGAAAAGAATTCTGGAGCATTGTGATGACAAGGGCCATGGAGCATTGTGATGACAAGGGCCATGGTGCATTGTGATGACACGGTCATGAAACTTTGTGATGACAAGCAATCTGGAGCATTGTGATGACCAGGGCCATGGAACATTGAGACGACACGGTCATGGTACATTGTGATGACAAGAATTCTGTAGCATTGTGATGACACGGTCATGAAACATTGTGATGACAAGAATTATGGAGCATTGTGATGACACGATCATGGAACATTGAGATGACAAGAATTCTGGAGCATTATGATGACAAGGGCCATGGAGCATTGTGATGACACGGTCATGGAACATTGTGATGAAAAGAATTCTGGAGCATTGTGATGACAAGAATTCTGGAGAATTGTGATGACACGGTCATGGAACATTGTGATGACAAGAATTCTGGAGCATTGTGATGACACGGTCATGGAACATTTTGATGACAAGAATTATGGAGCATTGTGATGACACGGTCATGGAACATTGTGATGATGAGAAATCTGGAGCATTGTGATGACAAGGGCCATGGAGCATTGTGATGACATGGTCATGGAACATTGTGATGACAAGAATTCTGGAGCATTGTGATGACAAGGGCCATGGAGCATTGTGATGTCACGGTCATGGAACATTGTGATGACAAGAATTATGGAGCATTGTGATGACACGGTCATGGAACATTGTGATGACAAGAATTCTGGAGCATTGTGATGACAAGGTCATGGAACATTGTGATGACAAGAATTCTGGAGCATTGTGATGACAAGGTCATGGAACATTGTGATGACAAGAATTCTGGAGCATTGTGTTGACAACGGCCATGGAGCATTGTGATGACACGGTCATGGAACATTGTGATGACAAGAATTCTGGAGCTTTGTGATGACAAGGGCCATGGAGCATTGTGATGACACGGTCATGGAACATTGTGATGACAAGAATTCTGGAGCATTGTGATGACAAGGGCCATGGAGCATTGTGATGACACGGTCATGGAACATTGTGATGACAAGATTTCTGGAGCATTGTGATGACACGGTCATGGAACATTTTGATGACAAGAATTATGGAGCATTGTGATGACACGGTCATGGAACATTGTGATGACAAGAATTCTGGAGCATTGTGATGAAACGGTCATGGAACATTTTGATGACAAGAATTATGGAGCATTGTGATGACACGGTCATGGAACATTGTGATGACAAGAATTCTGGAGCATTGTGATGACAAGGGCCATGGTGCATTGTGATGACACGGTCATGGAACTTTGTGATGACAAGCAATCTGGAGCATTGTGATAACCAGGGCCATGGAGCATTGTGATGACACGGTCATGGAACATTGTGATGACAAGAATTCTGGAGCATTGTGATGACACGATCATGGAACATTGTGATGACAAGAATTCTGGAGCATTGTGATGACACGGTCATGGAACATTGTGATGACAAGTATTCTGGAGCATTGTGATGACAAGGGCCATGGAGCATTGTGATGACACGGTCATGGAACATTGTGAAGACAAGAATTATGGAGCATTGTGATGACAAGGGCCAAGGAGCATTGTGATGACACGGTCATGGAACATTGTGATGACAAGAATTCTGGAGCATTGTGATGACAAGGGCCAAGGAGCATTGTGATGACACGGTCATGGAACATTGTGATGACAAGAATTCTGGAGCATTGTGATGACAAGGTCATGGAACATTGTGATGACAAGAATTCTGGAGCATTGTGTTGACAAGGGCCATGGAGCTTTGTGATGACACGGTCATGGAACATTGTGATGACAAGAATTCTGGAGCATTGTGATGACAAGGGCCATGGAGCATTGTGATGACACGGTCATGGAACATTGTGATGACAAGAATTCTGGAGCATTGTGATGACAAGGGCCATGGTGCATTTTGATGACACGGTCATGGAACTTTGTGATGACAAGCAATCTGGAGCATTGTGATGAACAGGGCCATGGAGCATTGTGATGACAAGAATTCTGGAGCATTGTGATGACAAGAATTCTGGAGCATTGTGATGACACGGTCATGGAACATTGTGATGACAAGAATTCTGGAGCATTGTGATGACAAAAATTCTGGAGCATTGTGATGACACGGTCATGGAACATTGTGATGACAAGAATTCTGGAGCATTGTGATGACACGGTCATGGAACATTTTGATGACAAGAATTATGGAGCATTGTGATGACACGGTCATGGAACATTGTGATGGCAAGAATTCTGGAGCATTGTGATGACAAGGGCCATGGAGCATTGTGATGACACGGTCATGGAACATTGTGATGACAAGAATTCTGGAGCATTGTGATGACAAGGGCCATGGTGCATTGTGATGACACAGTCATGGAACTTTGTGATGACAAGCAATCTGGAGCATTGTGATGACCAGGGTCATGGAGCATTGTGATGACACGGTCATGGAACATTGTGATGACAAGAATTCTGGAGCATTGTGATGACAAGAATTCTGGAGCATTGTGATGACACGGTCATGGAACATTGTGATGACAAGAATTATGGAGCATTGTGAAGACACGGTCATGGAACATTTTGATGACAAGAATTCTGGAGCATTCTGATGACAAGGGCCATGGAGCATTGTGATGACACGGTCATGGAACATTGTGATGACAAGAATTCTGCAGCATTGTGATGAAAAGGTCATGGAACATTGTGATGACAAGAATTCTGGAGCATTGTGTTGACAAGGGCCATGGAGCATTGTGATGACACGGTCATGGAACATTGTGATGACAAGAATTCTGGAGCATTGTGATGACAAGGGCCATGGAGCATTGTGATGACACGGTCATGGAACATTGTGATGACAAGAATTCTGGAGCATTGTGATGACAAGGGCCATGGTGCATTGTGATGACACGGTCATGGAACTTTGTGATGACAAGCAATCTGGAGCATTGTGATGAACAGGGCCATGGAGAATTGTGATGACAAGAATTCTGGAGCATTGTGATGACAAGTGCCATGGAGCATTGTGATGACACGGTCATGGAACATTGTGATGACAAGAATTCTGGAGCATTGTGATGACACGGTCATGGAACATTGTGATGACAAGAATTCTGGAGCATTGTGTTGACAAGGGCCATGGAGCATTGTGATGACACGGTCATGGAACATTGTGATGACAAGAATTCTGGAGCATTGTGATGACAAGGGCCATGGTGCATTGTGATGACACGGTCATGGAACTGTGTGATGACAAGCAATCTGGAGCATTGTGATGAACAGGGCCATGGAGCATTGTGATGACAAGAATTCTGGAGCATTGTGATGACAAGAATTCTGGAGCATTGTGATGACACGGTCATGGAACATTGTGATGACAAGAATTCTGGAGCATTGTGATGACAAAAATTCTGGAGCATTGTGATGACACGGTCATGGAACATTGTGATGACAAGAATTCTGGAGCATTGTGATGACAAGGGCCATGGTGCATTGTGATGACACGGTCATGGACCTTTGTGATGACAAGCAATCTGGAGCATTGTGATGACCAGGGCCATGGAGCATTGTGATGACACGGTCATGGAACATTGTGATGACAAGAATTCTGGAGCATTGTGATGACAAGGGCCATGCAGCATTGTGATGACACGGTCATGGAACATTGTGATGACAAGAATTCTGCAGCATTGTGATGACAAGGGCCATGGAGCATTGTGATGACACGGTCATGGAACATTGTGATGACAAGAATTCTGGAGCATTGTGATGACAAGGTCATGGAACATTGTGATGACAAGAATTCTGGAGCATTGTGATGACAAGGGCCATGGAGCATTGTGATGACACGGTCATCGAACATTGTGATGACAATAATTCTGGAGCATTGTGATGACAAGAATTCTGGAGCATTGTGATGACACGGTCATGGAACATTGTGATGACAAGAATTCTGGAGCATTGTGATGACAAGGGCCATGGTGCATTGTGATGACACGGTCATGGAACTTTCTGATGACAAGCAATCTGGAGCATTGTGATGAACAGGGCCATGGAGCATTGTGATGACACGGTCATGGAACATTGTGATGACAATAATTCTGGAGCATTATAATGAAAATGGCCATGGAGCATTGTGATGACACGGCCATGGAACATTGTGATGACAAGAATTCTGGAGAATTGTGATGACAATGGCCATGGAGCATTGTGATGACACGGTCATGGAACATTGTGATGACAAGAATTCTGGAGCATTTTGATGACAAGAATTCTGGAGCATTGTGATGACACGGTCATGGAACATTGTGATGACAAGAATTTTGGAGCATTGTGATGGCACGGTCATGGAACATTGTGATGACAAGAATTCTGGAGAATTGTGATGACAAGGGCCATGGAGCATTGTGATGACACGGTCATGGAACATTGAGATGACAAGAATTCTGGAGCATTGTGATGACAAGTTCCATGGTGCTTTGTGATGACACAATCATGCAACTTTGTGATGACAAGCAATCTGGAGCATTGTGATGACCAGGGTCATGGAGCATTGTGATTACACAGTCATGGAACATTGTGATGACAAGAATTCTGGAGCATTGTGATGACAAGGGCCATGGAGCATTGTGATGACACGGTCATGGAACATTGTGATGACAAGAATTCTGGAGCATTGTGATGACACGTTCATGGAACATTGTGATGACAAGAAATCTGGAGCATTGTGATGACAAGGGCCAAGGAGCATTGTGATGACACGGTCATGGAACGTTGTGATGACAAGAATTCTGGAGCATTGTGATGACAAGGGCCATGGAGCATTGTGATGACACGGTCATGGAACACTTTGATGACAACAATTCTGCAGCATTTTGATGACAAGGGCCATGGTGCATTGTGATGACACGGTCATGGAACTTTGTGATGACAAGCAATCTGGAGCATTGTGATGACACGGTCTTGGAACATTGTGATGACAAGAATTCTGGAGCATTGTGATGACACGGTCATGGAACATTGTGATGACAAGAATTCTGGAGCATTGTGATGACAAGGGCCATGGAGCATTGTGATGACACGGTCATGGAACATTGTGATGACAAGAATTCTGGAACATTGTGATGACAAGGGCCATGGAGCATTGTAATGAAACTATTCATTGTGCACCGTGATGACAAGGGAGATGGAGTAATGTGATGAAACTGGTCCTGGAGCATTGTAATAACAAAAGCCAATGAGCATTGTGATGACAGGCATCATGGAGCATTGTGAAGAAAGGGGTCATGGGGAATTGTAATGACAATAGAGAAATGTGATGAAAATGGTCAGCAAGCAAAGTGATTAAAGTGGTCATTTAGAATTGTCATGAAAAAATATATAGAGCATAGTGATGACAAAGGTCATGGAGAACTGTGATGACCAGGGTCATGTAACATTGTGATGACACGGTCATGGAACATTGTGATGACAAGAATTATGGAGCATTGTGATGACACGGTAATGGAACATTGTGATGACTAGAATTCTGGAGCATTGTGATGACAAGGGCCATGGAGCATTGTGATGACACGGTCATGGAACATTGTGATGACAAGAATTCTGGAGCATTGTGATGACAAGGGCCATGGTGCATTGTGATGACACGGTCATGGACCTTTGTGATGACAAGCAATCTGGAGCATTGTGATGACCAGGGCCATGGAGCATTGTGATGACACGGTCATGGAACATTGTGATGACAAGAATTCTGGAGCATTGTGATGACAAGAATTCTGGAGCATTGTGATGACACGGTCATGGAACATTGTGATGATAAGAATTATGGAGTATTGTGATGACACGGTCATGGAACATTGTGATGGCAAGAATTCTGGAGCATTGTGATGACAAGGGCCATGGAGCATTGTTATGACACGGTCATGGAACATTGTGATGACAAGAATTCTGGAGCATTGTGATGACAAGGGCCATGGTGCATTGTGATGACACAGTCATGGAACTTTGTGATGACAAGCAATCTGGAGCATTGTGATGACCAGTGTCATGGAGCATTGTGATGACACGGTCATGGAACATTGTGATGACAAGAATTCTGGAGCATTGTGATGACAAGAATTCTGGAGCATTGTGATGACACGGTCATGGAACATTGTGATGACAAGAATTCTGAAGAATAGTGATGACAAGGGCCATGGAGCATTGTGATGACATGGTCATGGAACATTGTGATGACAAGAATTCTGGAGCATTGTGATGACAAGGGCCATGGAGCATTGTGATGACACGGTCATGGAACATTGTGATGACAAGAATTCTGGAGCATTGTGATGACAAAGGCCATGGAGCATTGTGATGACACGGTCATGGAACATTGTGATGACAAGAATTCTGGAGCATTGTGATGACACGGTCATGGAACATTGTGATGACAAGAATTCTGGAGCATTGTGATGACAAGGGCCATGGAGCATTGTGATGACACGGTCATCGAACATTGTGATGACAAGAATTCTGGAGCATTGTGATCACAAGAATTCTGGAGCATTGTGATGACACGGTCATGGAACATTGTGATGACAAGAATTCTGGAGCATTGTGATGACAAGGGCCATGGAGCATTGTAATGAAACTATTCATTGTGCACCGTGATGACAAGGGAGATGGAGTAATGTGATGAAACTCGTCCTGGAGCATTGTAATAACAAAAGCCATTGAGCATTGTGATGACAGGCATCATGGAGCATTGTGAAGAAAGGGGTCATGGGGAATTGTAATGACAATAGAGAAATGTGATGAAAATTGTCAGCAAGCAAAGTGATTAAAGTGGTCATTTAGTATTGTCATGAAAAACTATATAGAGCATAGTGATGACAAAGGTCATGGAGAACTGTGATGTCCAGGGTCATGTAACATTGTGATGACACGGTCATGGAACATTGTGATGACAAGAATTATGGAGCATTGTGATGACACGGTCATGGAACATTGTGATGACTAGAATTCTGGAGCATTGAGATGACAAGGGCCATGGAGCATTGTGATGACACGGTCATGGAACATTGTGATGACAAGAATTCTGGAGCATTGTGATGACAAGGGCCATGGAGCATTGTGATGACACGGTCATGGAACATTGTGATGACAAGAATTCTGGAGCATTGTGATGACAAGGGCCATGGTGCATTGTGATGACACGGTCATGGAACTTTGTGATGACAAGCAATCTGGAGCATTGTGATGAACAGGGCCATGGAGCATTGTGATGACAAGAATTCTGGAGCATTGTGATGACAAGAATTCTGGAGCATTGTGATGACACGGTCATGGAACATTGTGATGACAAGAATTCTGGAGCATTGTGATGACAAGGGCCATGGTGCATTGTGATGACACGGTCATGGAACTTTGTGATGACAAGCAATCTGGAGCATTGTGATGAACAGGGCCATGGAGCATTGTGATGACAAGAATTCTGGAGCATTGTGATGACAAGAATTCTGGAGCATTGTGATGACACGGTCATCGAACATTGTGATGACAAAAATTCTGGAGCATTGTGATGACAAGAATTCTGGAGCATTGTGATGACACGGTCATGGAACATTGTGATGACAAGAATTCTGGAGCATTGTGATGACAAGGGCCATGGTGCATTGTGATGACACGGTCATGGAACTTTGTGATGACAAGCAATCTGGAGCATTGTGATGAACAGGGCCATGGAGCATTGTGATGACACGGTCATGGAACATTGTGATGACAATAATTCTGGAGCATTATAATGAAAATGGCCATGGAGCATTGTGATGACACGGCCATGGAACATTGTGATGACAAGAATTCTGGAGAATTGTGATGACAATGGCCATGGAGCATTGTGATGACACGGTTATGGAACATTGTGATGACAAGAATTCTGGAGCATTGTGATGACACGGTCATGGAACATTGTGATGACAAGAATTTTGGAGCATTGTGATGGCACGGTCATGGAATATTGTGATGACAAGAATTCTGGAGAATTGTGATGACAAGGGCCATGGAGCATTGTGATGACACGGTCATGGAACATTGTGATGACAAGAATTCTGGAGCATTGTGATGACAAGTTCCATGGTGCTTTGTGATGACACAGTCATGCAACTTTGTGATGACAAGCAATCTGGAGCATTGTGATGACCAGGGTCATGGAGCATTGTGATTACACAGTCATGGAACATTGTGATGACAAGAATTCTGGAGCATTGTGATGACAAGGGCCATGGAGCATTGTGATGACACGGTCATGGAACATTGTGATGACAAGAATTCTGGAGCATTGTGATGACACGTTCATGGAACATTGTGATGACAAGAAATCTGGAGCATTGTGATGACAAGGGCCATGGAGCATTGTGATGACACGGTCATGGAACGTTGTGATGACAAGAATTCTGGAGCATTGTGATGACAAGGGCCATGGAGCATTGTGATGACACGGTCATGGAACATTTTGATGACAACAATTCTGCAGCATTCTGATGACAAGGGCCATGGTGCATTGTGATGACACGGTCATGGAACTTTGTGATGACAAGCAATCTGGAGCATTGTGATGACACTGTCTTGGAACATTGTGATGACAAGAATTCTGGAGCATTGTGATGACACGGTCATGGAACATTGTGATGACAAGAATTCTGGAGCATTGTGATGACAAGGGCCATGGAGCATTGTGATGACACGGTCATGGAACATTGTGATGACAAGAATTCTGGAACATTGTGATGACAAGGGCCATGGAGCATTGTAATGAAACTATTCATTGTGCACCGTGATGACAAGGGAGATGGAGTAATGTGATGAAACTGGTCCTGGAGCATTGTAATAACAAAAGCCAATGAGCATTGTGATGACAGGCATCATGGAGCATTGTGAAGAAAGGGGTCATGGGGAATTGTAATGACAATAGAGAAATGT
This sequence comes from Balaenoptera acutorostrata, assembly GCF_949987535.1. Classification (NCBI taxonomy): domain Eukaryota; kingdom Metazoa; phylum Chordata; class Mammalia; order Artiodactyla; family Balaenopteridae; genus Balaenoptera; species Balaenoptera acutorostrata. Next base: position 3,068,755 of record NW_026646025.1, on the reverse strand, counting down.
GATGAAAATGGTCAGCAAGCAAAGTGATTAAAGTGGTCATTTAGAATTGTCATGAAAAACTATATAGAGCATAGTGATGACAAAGGTCATGGAGAACTGTGATGACCAGGGTCATGTAACATTGTGATGACACGGTCATGGAACATTGTGATGAAAAGAATTATGGAGCATTGTGATGACACGGTCATGGAACATTGTGATGACTAGAATTCTGGAGCATTGTGATCACAAGGGCCATGGAGCATTGTGATGACACGGTCATGGAACATTGTGATGACCAGAATTCTGGAGCATTGTGATGATAAGGGCCATGGAGCATTGTGATGACACGGTCATGGAACATTGTGATGACAAGAATTCTGGAGCATTGTGATGACAAGGGCCATGGTGCATTGTGATGACACGGTCACGGAACTTTGTGATGACAAGCAATCTGGAGCATTGTGATGACAAGGGCCATGGAGCATTGTGATGACAGGTGTCATGGAGCATTGTAATGAGAGGTTTCATTGTGCACTGTGATGACAAGGGAGATGGAGTATTGTGATGAAACTGGTCCTGGAGCATTGTGATAACAAAAGCCATTGAGCATTGTGATGACAGGCATCATGGAGCATTGTGAAGAAAGGGGTCATGGGAAATTGTAATGACAATAGAGAAATGAGATGAAAATGGTCAGCAAGCAAAGTGATTAAAGTGTTCATTTAGAATTGTCACGAAAAACTATATAGAGCATTGTGATGACAAAGGTCATGGAGAAATGTTGTGACCAGGGTCATGTAGCATTGTGATGACACGGTCATGGAACATTGTGATGACTAGAATTCTGGAGCATTGTGATGACAAGAGCCATGGAGCATTGTGATGACACGGTCATGGAACATTGTGATGACCAGAATTCTGGAGCATTGTGATGACAAGGGCCATGGAGCATTGTGATGACACGGTCATGGAACATTGTGATGACAAGAATTCTGGAGCATTGTTATGACAACGGCCATGGTGCATTGTGATGACACGGTCACGGAACTTTGTGATGACAAGCAATCTGGAGCATTGTGATGACAAGGGCCATGGAGCATTGTGATGACGGGTGTCATGGAGCATTGTAATGAGAGGTTTCATTGTGCACCGTGATGACAAGGGAGATGGAGTATTGTGATGAAACTGGTCCTGGAGCATTGTGATAACAAAAGCCATTGAGCATTGTGATGACAGGCATCATGGAGCATTGTGAAGAAAGGGGTCATGGGAAATTGTAATGACAATAGAGAAATGTGATGAAAATGGTCAGCAAGCAAAGTGATTAAAGTGTTCATTTAGAATTGTCACGAAAAACTATATAGAGCATTGTGATGACAAAGGTCATGGAGTAATGTTGTGACCAGGGTCATGTAGCATTGTGATGACACGGTCATGGAACATTGTGATGACAAGAATTCGGGAGCATTGTGATGACACGGTCATGGAACATTTTGATGACAAGAATTATGGAGCATTGTGATGACACGGTCATGGAACATTGTGATGAAAAGAATTCTGGAGCATTGTGATGACAAGGGCCATGGAGCATTGTGATGACACGGTCATGGAACATTGTGATGAAAAGAATTCTGGAGCATTGTGATGACAAGGGCCATGGAGCATTGTGATGACAAGGGCCATGGTGCATTGTGATGACACGGTCATGAAACTTTGTGATGACAAGCAATCTGGAGCATTGTGATGACCAGGGCCATGGAACATTGAGATGACACGGTCATGGTACATTGTGATGACAAGAATTCTGTAGCATTGTGATGACACGGTCATGGAACATTGTGATGACAAGAATTATGGAGCATTGTGATGACACGATCATGGAACATTGAGATGACAAGAATTCTGGAGCATTATGATGACAAGGGCCATGGAGCATTGTGATGACACGGTCATGGAACATTGTGATGAAAAGAATTCTGGAGCATTGTGATGACAAGAATTCTGGAGAATTGTGATGACACGGTCATGGAACATTGTGATGACAAGAATTCTGGAGCATTGTGATGACACGGTCATGGAACATTTTGATGACAAGAATTATGGAGCATTGTGATGACACGGTCATGGAACATTGTGATGATGAGAAATCTGGAGCATTGTGATGACAAGGGCCATGGAGCATTGTGATGACATGGTCATGGAACATTGTGATGACAAGAATTCTGGAGCATTGTGATGACAAGGGCCATGGAGCATTGTGATGTCACGGTCATGGAACATTGTGATGACAAGAATTATGGAGCATTGTGATGACACGGTCATGGAACATTGTGATGACAAGAATTCTGGAGCATTGTGATGACAAGGTCATGGAACATTGTGATGACAAGAATTCTGGAGCATTGTGATGACAAGGTCATGGAACATTGTGATGACAAGAATTCTGGAGCATTGTGTTGACAACGGCCATGGAGCATTGTGATGAAACGGTCATGGAACATTGTGATGACAAGAATTCTGGAGCTTTGTGATGACAAGGGCCATGGAGCATTGTGATGACACGGTCATGGAACATTGTGATGACAAGAATTCTGGAGCATTGTGATGACAAGGGCCATGGAGCATTGTGATGACACGGTCATGGAACATTGTGATGACAAGATTTCTGGAGCATTGTGATGACACGGTCATGGAACATTTTGATGACAAGAATTATGGAGCATTGTGATGACACGGTCATGGAACATTGTGATGACAAGAATTCTGGAGCATTGTGATGAAACGGTCATGGAACATTTTGATGACAAGAATTATGGAGCATTGTGATGACACGGTCATGGAACATTGTGATGACAAGAATTCTGGAGCATTGTGATGACAAGGGCCATGGTGCATTGTGATGACACGGTCATGGAACTTTGTGATGACAAGCAATCTGGAGCATTGTGATAACCAGGGCCATGGAGCATTGTGATGACACGGTCATGGAACATTGTGATGACAAGAATTCTGGAGCATTGTGATGACAAGAATTCTGGAGCATTGTGATGACACGATCATGGAACATTGTGATGACAAGAATTCTGGAGCATTGTGATGACACGGTCATGGAACATTGTGATGACAAGTATTCTGGAGCATTGTGATGACAAGGGCCATGGAGCATTGTGATGACACGGTCATGGAACATTGTGAAGACAAGAATTATGGAGCATTGTGATGACAAGGTCATGGAACATTGTGATGACAAGAATTCTGGAGCATTGTGTTGACAAGGGCCATGGAGCATTGTGATGACACGGTCATGGAACATTGTGATGACAAGAATTCTGGAGCATTGTGATGACAAGGGCCATGGAGCATTGTGATGACACGGTCATGGAACATTGTGATGACAAGAATTCTGGAGCATTGTGATGACAAGGGCCATGGTGCATTGTGATGACACGGTCATGGAACTTTGTGTTGACAAGCAATCTGGAGCATTGTGATGAACAGGGCCATGGAGCATTGTGATGACAAGAATTCTGGAGCATTGTGATGACAAGGGCCAAGGAGCATTGTGATGACACGGTCATGGAACATTGTGATGACAAGAATTCTGGAGCATTGTGATGACAAGGTCATGGAACATTGTGATGACAAGAATTCTGGAGCATTGTGTTGACAAGGGCCATGGAGCTTTGTGATGACACGGTCATGGAACATTGTGATGACAAGAATTCTGGAGCATTGTGATGACAAGGGCCATGGAGCATTGTGATGACACGGTCATGGAACATTGTGATGACAAGAATTCTGGAGCATTGTGATGACAAGGGCCATGGTGCATTGTGATGACACGGTCATGGAACTTTGTGATGACAAGCAATCTGGAGCATTGTGATGAACAGGGCCATGGAGCATTGTGATGACAAGAATTCTGGAGCATTGTGATGACAAGAATTCTGGAGCATTGTGATGACACGGTCATGGAACATTGTGATGACAAGAATTCTGGAGCATTGTGATGACAAAAATTCTGGAGCATTGTGATGACACGGTCATGGAACATTGTGATGACAAGAATTCTGGAGCATTGTGATGACACGGTCATGGAACATTTTGATGACAAGAATTATGGAGCATTGTGATGACACGGTCATGGAACATTGTGATGGCAAGAATTCTGGAGCATTGTGATGACAAGGGCCATGGAGCATTGTGATGACACGGTCATGGAACATTGTGATGACAAGAATTCTGGAGCATTGTGATGACAAGGGCCATGGTGCATTGTGATGACACAGTCATGGAACTTTGTGATGACAAGCAATCTGGAGCATTGTGATGACCAGGGTCATGGAGCATTGTGATGACACGGTCATGGAACATTGTGATGACAAGAATTCTGGAGCATTGTGATGACAAGAATTCTGGAGCATTGTGATGACACGGTCATGGAACATTGTGATGACAAGAATTATGGAGCATTGTGATGACACGGTCATGGAACATTTTGATGACAAGAATTCTGGAGCATTGTGATGACAAGGGCCATGGAGCATTGTGATGACACGGTCATGGAACGTTGTGATGACAAGAATTCTGGAGCATTGTGATGACAAGGGCCATGGAGCATTGTGATGACACGGTCATGGAACATTTTGATGACAACAATTCTGCAGCATTCTGATGACAAGGGCCATGGTGCATTGTGATGACACGGTCATGGAACTTTGTGATGACAAGCAATCTGGAGCATTGTGATGACACTGTCTTGGAACATTGTGATGACAAGAATTCTGGAGCATTGTGATGACACGGTCATGGAACATTGTGATGACAAGAATTCTGGAGCATTGTGATGACAAGGGCCATGGAGCATTGTGATGACACGGTCATGGAACATTGTGATGACAAGAATTCTGGAACATTGTGATGACAAGGGCCATGGAGCATTGTAATGAAACTATTCATTGTGCACCGTGATGACAAGGGAGATGGAGTAATGTGATGAAACTGGTCCTGGAGCATTGTAATAACAAAAGCCAATGAGCATTGTGATGACAGGCATCATGGAGCATTGTGAAGAAAGGGGTCATGGGGAATTGTAATGACAATAGAGAAATGTGATGAAAATGGTCAGCAAGCAAAGTGATTAAAGTGGTCATTTAGAATTGTCATGAAAAACTATATAGAGCATAGTGATGACAAAGGTCATGGAGAACTGTGATGACCAGGGTCATGTAACATTGTGATGACACGGTCATGGAACATTGTGATGAAAAGAATTATGGAGCATTGTGATGACACGGTCATGGAACATTGTGATGACTAGAATTCTGGAGCATTGTGATCACAAGGGCCATGGAGCATTGTGATGACACGGTCATGGAACATTGTGATGACCAGAATTCTGGAGCATTGTGATGATAAGGGCCATGGAGCATTGTGATGACACGGTCATGGAACATTGTGATGACAAGAATTCTGGAGCATTGTGATGACAAGGGCCATGGTGCATTGTGATGACACGGTCACGGAACTTTGTGATGACAAGCAATCTGGAGCATTGTGATGACAAGGGCCATGGAGCATTGTGATGACAGGTGTCATGGAGCATTGTAATGAGAGGTTTCATTGTGCACTGTGATGACAAGGGAGATGGAGTATTGTGATGAAACTGGTCCTGGAGCATTGTGATAACAAAAGCCATTGAGCATTGTGATGACAGGCATCATGGAGCATTGTGAAGAAAGGGGTCATGGGAAATTGTAATGACAATAGAGAAATGAGATGAAAATGGTCAGCAAGCAAAGTGATTAAAGTGTTCATTTAGAATTGTCACGAAAAACTATATAGAGCATTGTGATGACAAAGGTCATGGAGAAATGTTGTGACCAGGGTCATGTAGCATTGTGATGACACGGTCATGGAACATTGTGATGACTAGAATTCTGGAGCATTGTGATGACAAGAGCCATGGAGCATTGTGATGACACGGTCATGGAACATTGTGATGACCAGAATTCTGGAGCATTGTGATGACAAGGGCCATGGAGCATTGTGATGACACGGTCATGGAACATTGTGATGACAAGAATTCTGGAGCATTGTTATGACAACGGCCATGGTGCATTGTGATGACACGGTCACGGAACTTTGTGATGACAAGCAATCTGGAGCATTGTGATGACAAGGGCCATGGAGCATTGTGATGACGGGTGTCATGGAGCATTGTAATGAGAGGTTTCATTGTGCACCGTGATGACAAGGGAGATGGAGTATTGTGATGAAACTGGTCCTGGAGCATTGTGATAACAAAAGCCATTGAGCATTGTGATGACAGGCATCATGGAGCATTGTGAAGAAAGGGGTCATGGGAAATTGTAATGACAATAGAGAAATGTGATGAAAATGGTCAGCAAGCAAAGTGATTAAAGTGTTCATTTAGAATTGTCACGAAAAACTATATAGAGCATTGTGATGACAAAGGTCATGGAGTAATGTTGTGACCAGGGTCATGTAGCATTGTGATGACACGGTCATGGAACATTGTGATGACAAGAATTCGGGAGCATTGTGATGACACGGTCATGGAACATTTTGATGACAAGAATTATGGAGCATTGTGATGACACGGTCATGGAACATTGTGATGAAAAGAATTCTGGAGCATTGTGATGACAAGGGCCATGGAGCATTGTGATGACACGGTCATGGAACATTGTGATGAAAAGAATTCTGGAGCATTGTGATGACAAGGGCCATGGAGCATTGTGATGACAAGGGCCATGGTGCATTGTGATGACACGGTCATGAAACTTTGTGATGACAAGCAATCTGGAGCATTGTGATGACCAGGGCCATGGAACATTGAGATGACACGGTCATGGTACATTGTGATGACAAGAATTCTGTAGCATTGTGATGACACGGTCATGGAACATTGTGATGACAAGAATTATGGAGCATTGTGATGACACGATCATGGAACATTGAGATGACAAGAATTCTGGAGCATTATGATGACAAGGGCCATGGAGCATTGTGATGACACGGTCATGGAACATTGTGATGAAAAGAATTCTGGAGCATTGTGATGACAAGAATTCTGGAGAATTGTGATGACACGGTCATGGAACATTGTGATGACAAGAATTCTGGAGCATTGTGATGACACGGTCATGGAACATTTTGATGACAAGAATTATGGAGCATTGTGATGACACGGTCATGGAACATTGTGATGATGAGAAATCTGGAGCATTGTGATGACAAGGGCCATGGAGCATTGTGATGACATGGTCATGGAACATTGTGATGACAAGAATTCTGGAGCATTGTGATGACAAGGGCCATGGAGCATTGTGATGTCACGGTCATGGAACATTGTGATGACAAGAATTATGGAGCATTGTGATGACACGGTCATGGAACATTGTGATGACAAGAATTCTGGAGCATTGTGATGACAAGGTCATGGAACATTGTGATGACAAGAATTCTGGAGCATTGTGATGACAAGGTCATGGAACATTGTGATGACAAGAATTCTGGAGCATTGTGTTGACAACGGCCATGGAGCATTGTGATGACACGGTCATGGAACATTGTGATGACAAGAATTCTGGAGCTTTGTGATGACAAGGGCCATGGAGCATTGTGATGACACGGTCATGGAACATTGTGATGACAAGAATTCTGGAGCATTGTGATGACAAGGGCCATGGAGCATTGTGATGACACGGTCATGGAACATTGTGATGACAAGATTTCTGGAGCATTGTGATGACACGGTCATGGAACATTTTGATGACAAGAATTATGGAGCATTGTGATGACACGGTCATGGAACATTGTGATGACAAGAATTCTGGAGCATTGTGATGAAACGGTCATGGAACATTTTGATGACAAGAATTATGGAGCATTGTGATGACACGGTCATGGAACATTGTGATGACAAGAATTCTGGAGCATTGTGATGACAAGGGCCATGGTGCATTGTGATGACACGGTCATGGAACTTTGTGATGACAAGCAATCTGGAGCATTGTGATAACCAGGGCCATGGAGCATTGTGATGACACGGTCATGGAACATTGTGATGACAAGAATTCTGGAGCATTGTGATGACAAGAATTCTGGAGCATTGTGATGACACGATCATGGAACATTGTGATGACAAGAATTCTGGAGCATTGTGATGACACGGTCATGGAACATTGTGATGACAAGTATTCTGGAGCATTGTGATGACAAGGGCCATGGAGCATTGTGATGACACGGTCATGGAACATTGTGAAGACAAGAATTATGGAGCATTGTGATGACAAGGTCATGGAACATTGTGATGACAAGAATTCTGGAGCATTGTGTTGACAAGGGCCATGGAGCATTGTGATGACACGGTCATGGAACATTGTGATGACAAGAATTCTGGAGCATTGTGATGACAAGGGCCATGGAGCATTGTGATGACACGGTCATGGAACATTGTGATGACAAGAATTCTGGAGCATTGTGATGACAAGGGCCATGGTGCATTGTGATGACACGGTCATGGAACTTTGTGTTGACAAGCAATCTGGAGCATTGTGATGAACAGGGCCATGGAGCATTGTGATGACAAGAATTCTGGAGCATTGTGATGACAAGGGCCAAGGAGCATTGTGATGACACGGTCATGGAACATTGTGATGACAAGAATTCTGGAGCATTGTGATGACAAGGTCATGGAACATTGTGATGACAAGAATTCTGGAGCATTGTGTTGACAAGGGCCATGGAGCTTTGTGATGACACGGTCATGGAACATTGTGATGACAAGAATTCTGGAGCATTGTGATGACAAGGGCCATGGAGCATTGTGATGACACGGTCATGGAACATTGTGATGACAAGAATTCTGGAGCATTGTGATGACAAGGGCCATGGTGCATTGTGATGACACGGTCATGGAACTTTGTGATGACAAGCAATCTGGAGCATTGTGATGAACAGGGCCATGGAGCATTGTGATGACAAGAATTCTGGAGCATTGTGATGACACGGTCATGGAACATTGTGATGACAAGAATTCTGGAGCATTGTGATGACAAAAATTCTGGAGCATTGTGATGACACGGTCATGGAACATTGTGATGACAAGAATTCTGGAGCATTGTGATGACACGGTCATGGAACATTTTGATGACAAGAATTATGGAGCATTGTGATGACACGGTCATGGAACATTGTGATGGCAAGAATTCTGGAGCATTGTGATGACAAGGGCCATGGAGCATTGTGATGACACGGTCATGGAACATTGTGATGACAAGAATTCTGGAGCATTGTGATGACAAGGGCCATGGTGCATTGTGATGACACAGTCATGGAACTTTGTGATGACAAGCAATCTGGAGCATTGTGATGACCAGGGTCATGGAGCATTGTGATGACACGGTCATGGAACATTGTGATGACAAGAATTCTGGAGCATTGTGATGACAAGAATTCTGGAGCATTGTGATGACACGGTCATGGAACATTGTGATGACAAGAATTATGGAGCATTGTGATGACACGGTCATGGAACATTGTGATGACAAGAATTCTGGAGCATTGTGATGACAAGGGCCATGGAGCATTGTGATGACACGGTCATGGAACGTTGTGATGACAAGAATTCTGGAGCATTGTGATGACAAGGGCCATGGAGCATTGTGATGACACGGTCATGGAACATTTTGATGACAACAATTCTGCAGCATTCTGATGACAAGGGCCATGGTGCATTGTGATGACACGGTCATGGAACTTTGTGATGACAAGCAATCTGGAGCATTGTGATGACACTGTCTTGGAACATTGTGATGACAAGAATTCTGGAGCATTGTGATGACACGGTCATGGAACATTGTGATGACAAGAATTCTGGAGCATTGTGATGACAAGGGCCATGGAGCATTGTGATGACACGGTCATGGAACATTGTGATGACAAGAATTCTGGAACATTGTGATGACAAGGGCCATGGAGCATTGTAATGAAACTATTCATTGTGCACCGTGATGACAAGGGAGATGGAGTAATGTGATGAAACTGGTCCTGGAGCATTGTAATAACAAAAGCCAATGAGCATTGTGATGACAGGCATCATGGAGCATTGTGAAGAAAGGGGTCATGGGGAATTGTAATGACAATAGAGAAATGTGATGAAAATGGTCAGCAAGCAAAGTGATTAAAGTGGTCATTTAGAATTGTCATGAAAAACTATATAGAGCATAGTGATGACAAAGGTCATGGAGAACTGTGATGACCAGGGTCATGTAACATTGTGATGACACGGTCATGGAACATTGTGATGAAAAGAATTATGGAGCATTGTGATGACACGGTCATGGAACATTGTGATGACTAGAATTCTGGAGCATTGTGATCACAAGGGCCATGGAGCATTGTGATGACACGGTCATGGAACATTGTGATGACCAGAATTCTGGAGCATTGTGATGATAAGGGCCATGGAGCATTGTGATGACACGGTCATGGAACATTGTGATGACAAGAATTCTGGAGCATTGTGATGACAAGGGCCATGGTGCATTGTGATGACACGGTCACGGAACTTTGTGATGACAAGCAATCTGGAGCATTGTGATGACAAGGGCCATGGAGCATTGTGATGACAGGTGTCATGGAGCATTGTAATGAGAGGTTTCATTGTGCACTGTGATGACAAGGGAGATGGAGTATTGTGATGAAACTGGTCCTGGAGCATTGTGATAACAAAAGCCATTGAGCATTGTGATGACAGGCATCATGGAGCATTGTGAAGAAAGGGGTCATGGGAAATTGTAATGACAATAGAGAAATGAGATGAAAATGGTCAGCAAGCAAAGTGATTAAAGTGTTCATTTAGAATTGTCACGAAAAACTATATAGAGCATTGTGATGACAAAGGTCATGGAGAAATGTTGTGACCAGGGTCATGTAGCATTGTGATGACACGGTCATGGAACATTGTGATGACTAGAATTCTGGAGCATTGTGATGACAAGAGCCATGGAGCATTGTGATGACACGGTCATGGAACATTGTGATGACCAGAATTCTGGAGCATTGTGATGACAAGGGCCATGGAGCATTGTGATGACACGGTCATGGAACATTGTGATGACAAGAATTCTGGAGCATTGTTATGACAACGGCCATGGTGCATTGTGATGACACGGTCACGGAACTTTGTGATGACAAGCAATCTGGAGCATTGTGATGACAAGGGCCATGGAGCATTGTGATGACGGGTGTCATGGAGCATTGTAATGAGAGGTTTCATTGTGCACCGTGATGACAAGGGAGATGGAGTATTGTGATGAAACTGGTCCTGGAGCATTGTGATAACAAAAGCCATTGAGCATTGTGATGACAGGCATCATGGAGCATTGTGAAGAAAGGGGTCATGGGAAATTGTAATGACAATAGAGAAATGTGATGAAAATGGTCAGCAAGCAAAGTGATTAAAGTGTTCATTTAGAATTGTCACGAAAAACTATATAGAGCATTGTGATGACAAAGGTCATGGAGTAATGTTGTGACCAGGGTCATGTAGCATTGTGATGACACGGTCATGGAACATTGTGATGACAAGAATTCGGGAGCATTGTGATGACACGGTCATGGAACATTTTGATGACAAGAATTATGGAGCATTGTGATGACACGGTCATGGAACATTGTGATGAAAAGAATTCTGGAGCATTGTGATGACAAGGGCCATGGAGCATTGTGATGACACGGTCATGGAACATTGTGATGAAAAGAATTCTGGAGCATTGTGATGACAAGGGCCATGGAGCATTGTGATGACAAGGGCCATGGTGCATTGTGATGACACGGTCATGAAACTTTGTGATGACAAGCAATCTGGAGCATTGTGATGACCAGGGCCATGGAACATTGAGATGACACGGTCATGGTACATTGTGATGACAAGAATTCTGTAGCATTGTGATGACACGGTCATGGAACATTGTGATGACAAGAATTATGGAGCATTGTGATGACACGATCATGGAACATTGAGATGACAAGAATTCTGGAGCATTATGATGACAAGGGCCATGGAGCATTGTGATGACACGGTCATGGAACATTGTGATGAAAAGAATTCTGGAGCATTGTGATGACAAGAATTCTGGAGAATTGTGATGACACGGTCATGGAACATTGTGATGACAAGAATTCTGGAGCATTGTGATGACACGGTCATGGAACATTTTGATGACAAGAATTATGGAGCATTGTGATGACACGGTCATGGAACATTGTGATGATGAGAAATCTGGAGCATTGTGATGACAAGGGCCATGGAGCATTGTGATGACATGGTCATGGAACATTGTGATGACAAGAATTCTGGAGCATTGTGATGACAAGGGCCATGGAGCATTGTGATGTCACGGTCATGGAACATTGTGATGACAAGAATTATGGAGCATTGTGATGACACGGTCATGGAACATTGTGATGACAAGAATTCTGGAGCATTGTGATGACAAGGTCATGGAACATTGTGATGACAAGAATTCTGGAGCATTGTGATGACAAGGTCATGGAACATTGTGATGACAAGAATTCTGGAGCATTGTGTTGACAACGGCCATGGAGCATTGTGATGACACGGTCATGGAACATTGTGATGACAAGAATTCTGGAGCTTTGTGTTGACAAGGGCCATGGAGCATTGTGATGACACGGTCATGGAACATTGTGATGACAAGAATTCTGGAGCATTGTGATGACAAGGGCCATGGAGCATTGTGATGACACGGTCATGGAACATTGTGATGACAAGATTTCTGGAGCATTGTGATGACACGGTCATGGAACATTTTGATGACAAGAATTATGGAGCATTGTGATGACACGGTCATGGAACATTGTGATGACAAGAATTCTGGAGCATTGTGATGAAACGGTCATGGAACATTTTGATGACAAGAATTATGGAGCATTGTGATGACACGGTCATGGAACATTGTGATGACAAGAATTCTGGAGCATTGTGATGACAAGGGCCATGGTGCATTGTGATGACACGGTCATGGAACTTTGTGATGACAAGCAATCTGGAGCATTGTGATAACCAGGGCCATGGAGCATTGTGATGACACGGTCATGGAACATTGTGATGACAAGAATTCTGGAGCATTGTGATGACAAGAATTCTGGAGCATTGTGATGACACGATCATGGAACATTGTGATGACAAGAATTCTGGAGCATTGTGATGACACGGTCATGGAACATTGTGATGACAAGTATTCTGGAGCATTGTGATGACAAGGGCCATGGAGCATTGTGATGACACGGTCATGGAACATTGTGAAGACAAGAATTATGGAGCATTGTGATGACAAGGTCATGGAACATTGTGATGACAAGAATTCTGGAGCATTGTGTTGACAAGGGCCATGGAGCATTGTGATGACACGGTCATGGAACATTGTGATGACAAGAATTCTGGAGCATTGTGATGACAAGGGCCATGGAGCATTGTGATGACACGGTCATGGAACATTGTGATGACAAGAATTCTGGAGCATTGTGATGACAAGGGCCATGGTGCATTGTGATGACACGGTCATGGAACTTTGTGTTGACAAGCAATCTGGAGCATTGTGATGAACAGGGCCATGGAGCATTGTGATGACAAGAATTCTGGAGCATTGTGATGACAAGGGCCAAGGAGCATTGTGATGACACGGTCATGGAACATTGTGATGACAAGAATTCTGGAGCATTGTGATGACAAGGTCATGGAACATTGTGATGACAAGAATTCTGGAGCATTGTGTTGACAAGGGCCATGGAGCTTTGTGATGACACGGTCATGGAACATTGTGATGACAAGAATTCTGGAGCATTGTGATGACAAGGGCCATGGAGCATTGTGATGACACGGTCATGGAACATTGTGATGACAAGAATTCTGGAGCATTGTGATGACAAGGGCCATGGTGCATTGTGATGACACGGTCATGGAACTTTGTGATGACAAGCAATCTGGAGCATTGTGATGAACAGGGCCATGGAGCATTGTGATGACAAGAATTCTGGAGCATTGTGATGACAAGAATTCTGGAGCATTGTGATGACACGGTCATGGAACATTGTGATGACAAGAATTCTGGAGCATTGTGATGACAAAAATTCTGGAGCATTGTGATGACACGGTCATGGAACATTGTGATGACAAGAATTCTGGAGCATTGTGATGACACGGTCATGGAACATTTTGATGACAAGAATTATGGAGCATTGTGATGACACGGTCATGGAACATTGTGATGGCAAGAATTCTGGAGCATTGTGATGACAAGGGCCATGGAGCATTGTGATGACACGGTCATGGAACATTGTGATGACAAGAATTCTGGAGCATTGTGATGACAAGGGCCATGGTGCATTGTGATGACACAGTCATGGAACTTTGTGATGACAAGCAATCTGGAGCATTGTGATGACCAGGGTCATGGAGCATTGTGATGACACGGTCATGGAACATTGTGATGACAAGAATTCTGGAGCATTGTGATGACAAGAATTCTGGAGCATTGTGATGACACGGTCATGGAACATTGTGATGACAAGAATTATGGAGCATTGTGATGACACGGTCATGGAACATTTTGATGACAAGAATTCTGGAGCATTGTGATGACAAGGGCCATGGAGCATTGTGATGACACGGTCATGGAACATTGTGATGACAAGAATTCTGGAGCATTGTGATGACAAGGGCCATGGTGCATTGTGATGACACGGTCATGGAACTTTGTGATGACAAGCAATCTGGAGCATTGTGATGAACAGGGCCATGGAGAATTGTGATGACAAGAATTCTGGAGCATTGTGATGACAAGTGCCATGGAGCATTGTGATGACACGGTCATGGAACATTGTGATGACAAGAATTCTGGAGCATTGTGATGACACGGTCATGGAACATTGTGATGACAAGAATTCTGGAGCATTGTGTTGACAAGGGCCATGGAGCATTGTGATGACACGGTCATGGAACATTGTGATGACAAGAATTCTGGAGCATTGTGATGACAAGGGCCATGGAGCATTGTGATGACACGGTCATGGAACATTGTGATGACAAGAATTCTGGAGCATTGTGATGACAAGGGCCATGGTGCATTGTGATGACACGGTCATGGAACTGTGTGATGACAAGCAATCTGGAGCATTGTGATGAACAGGGCCATGGAGCATTGTGATGACAAGAATTCTGGAGCATTGTGATGACAAGAATTCTGGAGCATTGTGATGACACGGTCATGGAACATTGTGATGACAAGAATTCTGGAGCATTGTGATGACAAAAATTCTGGAGCATTGTGATGACACGGTCATGGAACATTGTGATGACAAGAATTCTGGAGCATTGTGATGACAAGGGCCATGGTGCATTGTGATGACACGGTCATGGACCTTTGTGATGACAAGCAATCTGGAGCATTGTGATGACCAGGGCCATGGAGCATTGTGATGACACGGTCATGGAACATTGTGATGACAAGAATTCTGGAACATTGTGATGACAAGGGCCATGCAGCATTGTGATGACACGGTCATGGAACATTGTGATGACAAGAATTCTGCAGCATTGTGATGACAAGGGCCATGGAGCATTGTGATGACACGGTCATGGAACATTGTGATGACAAGAATTCTGGAGCATTGTGATGACAAGGTCATGGAACATTGTGATGACAAGAATTCTGGAGCATTGTGATGACAAGGGCCATGGAGCATTGTGATGACACGGTCATCGAACATTGTGATGACAAGAATTCTGGAGCATTGTGATGACAAGAATTCTGGAGCATTGTGATGACACGGTCATGGAACATTGTGATGTCAAGAATTCTGGAGCATTGTGATGACAAGGGCCATGGTGCATTGTGATGACACGGTCATGGAACTTTGTGATGACAAGCAATCTGGAGCATTGTGATGAACAGGGCCATGGAGCATTGTGATGACACGGTCATGGAACATTGTGATGACAATAATTCTGGAGCATTATAATGAAAATGGCCATGGAGCATTGTGATGACACGGCCATGGAACATTGTGATGACAAGAATTCTGGAGAATTGTGATGACAATGGCCATGGAGCATTGTGATGACACGGTCATGGAACATTGTGATGACAAGAATTCTGGAGCATTTTGATGACAAGAATTCTGGAGCATTGTGATGACACGGTCATGGAACATTGTGATGACAAGAATTTTGGAGCATTGTGATGGCACGGTCATGGAACATTGTGATGACAAGAATTCTGGAGAATTGTGATGACAAGGGCCATGGAGCATTGTGATGACACGGTCATGGAACATTGTGATGACAAGAATTCTGGAGCATTGTGATGACAAGTTCCATGGTGCTTTGTGATGACACAATCATGCAACTTTGTGATGACAAGCAATCTGGAGCATTGTGATGACCAGGGTCATGGAGCATTGTGATTACACAGTCATGGAACATTGTGATGACAAGAATTCTGGAGCATTGTGATGACAAGGGCCATGGAGCATTGTGATGACACGGTCATGGAACATTGTGATGACAAGAATTCTGGAGCATTGTGATGACACGTTCATGGAACATTGTGATGACAAGAAATCTGGAGCATTGTGATGACAAGGGCCATGGAGCATTGTGATGACACGGTCATGGAACGTTGTGATGACAAGAATTCTGGAGCATTGTGATGACAAGGGCCATGGAGCATTGTGATGACACGGTCATGGAACACTTTGATGACAACAATTCTGCAGCATTTTGATGACAAGGGCCATGGTGCATTGTGATGACACGGTCATGGAACTTTGTGATGACAAGCAATCTGGAGCATTGTGATGACACGGTCTTGGAACATTGTGATGACAAGAATTCTGGAGCATTGTGATGACACGGTCATGGAACATTGTGATGACAAGAATTCTGGAGCATTGTGATGACAAGGGCCATGGAGCATTGTGATGACACGGTCATGGAACATTGTGATGACAAGAATTCTGGAACATTGTGATGACAAGGGCCATGGAGCATTGTAATGAAACTATTCATTGTGCACCGTGATGACAAGGGAGATGGAGTAATGTGATGAAACTGGTCCTGGAGCATTGTAATAACAAAAGCCAATGAGCATTGTGATGACAGGCATCATGGAGCATTGTGAAGAAAGGGGTCATGGGGAATTGTAATGACAATAGAGAAATGTGATGAAAATGGTCAGCAAGCAAAGTGATTAAAGTGGTCATTTAGAATTGTCATGAAAAACTATATAGAGCATAGTGATGACAAAGGTCATGGAGAACTGTGATGACCAGGGTCATGTAACATTGTGATGACACGGTCATGGAACATTGTGATGAAAAGAATTATGGAGCATTGTGATGACACGGTCATGGAACATTGTGATGACTAGAATTCTGGAGCATTGTGATCACAAGGGCCATGGAGCATTGTGATGACACGGTCATGGAACATTGTGATGACCAGAATTCTGGAGCATTGTGATGATAAGGGCCATGGAGCATTGTGATGACACGGTCATGGAACATTGTGATGACAAGAATTCTGGAGCATTGTGATGACAAGGGCCATGGTGCATTGTGATGACACGGTCACGGAACTTTGTGATGACAAGCAATCTGGAGCATTGTGATGACAAGGGCCATGGAGCATTGTGATGACAGGTGTCATGGAGCATTGTAATGAGAGGTTTCATTGTGCACTGTGATGACAAGGGAGATGGAGTATTGTGATGAAACTGGTCCTGGAGCATTGTGATAACAAAAGCCATTGAGCATTGTGATGACAGGCATCATGGAGCATTGTGAAGAAAGGGGTCATGGGGAATTGTAATGACAATAGAGAAATGTGATGAAAATGGTCAGCAAGCAAAGTGATTAAAGTGTTCATTTAGAATTGTCACGAAAAACTATATAGAGCATTGTGATGACAAAGGTCATGGAGAAATGTTGTGACCAGGGTCATGTAGCATTGTGATGACACGGTCATGGAACATTGTGATGACAAGAATTCTGGAGCATTGTGATGACACGGTCATGGAACATTTTGATGACAAGAATTATGGAGCATTGTGATGACACGGTCATGGAACATTGTGATGACAAGAATTCTGGAGCATTGTGATGACAAGGGCCATGGAGCATTGTGATGACACGGTCATGGAACATTGTGATGAAAAGAATTCTGGAGCATTGTGATGACAAGGGCCATGGAGCATTGTGATGACAAGGGCCATGGTGCATTGTGATGACACGGTCATGAAACTTTGTGATGACAAGCAATCTGGAGCATTGTGATGACCAGGGCCATGGAGCATTGAGATCACACGGTAATGGAACATTGTGATGACAAGAATTCTGGAGCATTGTGATGACAAGTGCCATGGAGCATTGTGATGACACGGTCATGGTACATTGTGATGACAAGAATTCTGTAGCATTGTGATGACACGGTCATGGAACACTGTGATGAAAAGAATTCTGGAGCATTGTGATGACAAGAATTCTGGAGCATTGTGATGACACGGTCATGGAACATTGTGATGACAAGAATTCTGGAGCATTGTGATGACACGGTCATGGAACATTTTGATGACAAGAATTATGGAGCATTGTGATGACAAGAATTCTGGAGCATTGTGTTGACAAGGGCCATGGAGCATTGTGATGACACGGTCATGGAACATTGTGATGACATGAATTCTGGAGCTTTGTGATGACAAGGGCCATGGAGCATTGTGATGACACGGTCATGGAACATTGTGATGACAAGAGTTCTGGAGCATTGTGATGACACGGTCATGGAACATTGTGATGACAAGAATTTGGAGCATTGTGATGACAAGAATTCTGGAGCATTGTGATGACACGGTCATGGAACATTGTGATGATAAGAATTATGGAGCATTGTGATGACACGGTCATGGAATATTGTGATGGCAAGAATTCTGGAGCATTGTGATGACAAGGGCCATGGAGCATTGTGATGACACGGTCATGGAACATTGTGATGACAAGAATTCTGGAGCATTGTGATGACAAGTGCCATGGTGCATTGTGATGACACAGTCATGGAACTTTGTGATGACAAGCAATCTGGAGCATTGTGATGACCAGGGTCATGGAGCATTGTGATGACACGGTCATGGAACATTGTGATGACAAGAAGTCTGGAGCATTGTGATGACAAGAATTCTGGAGCATTGTGATGACACGGTCATGGAACATTGTGATGACAAGAATTCTGGAGCATTGTGATGACAAGGGCCATGGAGCATTGTGATGACACGGTCATGGAACATTGTGATGACAAGAATTCTGGAGCATTGTGATGACAAGGTCATGGAACATTGTGATGACAAGAATTCTGGAGCATTGTGTTGACAAGGGCCATGGAGCATTGTGATGACAAGAATTCTGGAGAATTGTGATGACAAGGGCCATGGTGCATTGTGATGACACGGTCACGGAACTTTGTGATGACAAGCAATCTGGAGCATTGTGATGACAAGGGCCATGGAGCATTGTGATGACAGGTGTCATGGAGCATTGTAATGAGAGGTTTCATTGTGCACCGTGATAACAAGGGAGATGGAGTATTGTGATGAAACTGCTCCTGGAGCATTGTGATAACAAAAGCCATTGAGCATTGTGATGACAGGCATCATGGAGCATTGTGAAGAAAGGGGTCATGGGAAATTGTAATGACAATAGAGAAATGTGATGAAAATGGTCAGCAAGCAAAGTGATTAAAGTGTTCATTTAGAATTGTCACGAAAAACTATATAGAGCATTGTGATGACAAAGGTCATGGAGAAATGTTGTGACCAGGGTCATGTAGCATTGTGATGACACGGTCATGGAACATTGTGATGACAAGAATTCTGGAGCATTGTGATGACACGGTCATGGAACATTGTGATGACAAGAATTCTGGAGCATTGTGATGACAAGGGCCATGGAGCATTGTGATGACACGGTCATGGAACATTGTGATGAAAAGAATTCTGGAGCATTGTGATGACAATGGCCATGGAGCATTGTGATGACAAGGGCCATGGTGCATTGTGATGACACGGTCATGAAACTTTGTGATGACAAGCAATCTGGAGCATTTTGATGACCAGGGCCATGGAGCATTGAGATGACACGGTAATGGAACATTGTGATGACAAGAATTCTGGAGCATTGTGATGACAAGTGCCATGGAGCATTGTGATGACACGGTCATGGTACATTGTGATGACAAGAATTCTGGAGCTTTGTGATGACAAGGGCCATGGAGCATTGTGATGACACGGTCATGGAACATTGTGATGACAAGAATTCTGGAGCATTGTGATGACACGGTCATGGAACATTGTGATGACAAGAATTCTGGAGCATTGTGATTACAAGAATTCTGGAGCATTGTGTTGACAAGGGCCATGGAGCATTGTGATGACACGGTCATGGAACATTGTGATGACAAGAATTCTGGAGCTTTGTGATGACAAGGGCCATGGAGCATTGTGATGACACGGTCATGGAACATTGTGATGACAAGAATTCTGGAGCATTGTGATGACACGGTCATGGAACATTTTGATGACAAGAATTATGGAGCATTGTGATGACACGGTCATGGAACATTGTGATGACAAGAATTCTGGAGCATTGTGATGACAAGGGCCATGGTGCATTGTGATGACACGGTCATGGACCTTTGTGATGACAAGCAATCTGGAGCATTGTGATGACCAGGGCCATGGAGCATTGTGATGACACGGTCATGGAACATTGTGATGACAAGAATTCTGGAGCATTGTGATGACAAGAATTCTGGAGCATTGTGATGACACGGTCATGGAACATTGTGATGATAAGAATTATGGAGCATTGTGATGACACGGTCATGGAACATTGTGATGACAAGAATTCTGGAGCATTGTGATGACAAGAATTCTGGAGCATTGTGATGACACGGTCATGGAACATTGTGATGACAAGAATTCTGGAGCATTGTGATGACAAGGGCCATGGAGCATTGTGATGACACGGTCATGGAACATTGTGATGAAAAGAATTCTGGAGCATTGTGATGACAAGGGCCATGGAGCATTGTGATGACAAGGGCCATGGTGCATTGTGATGACACGGTCATGAAACTTTGTGATGACAAGCAATCTGGAGCATTTTGATGACCAGGGCCATGGAGCATTGAGATGACACGGTAATGGAACATTGTGATGACAAGAATTCTGGAGCATTGTGATGACAAGTGCCATGGAGCATTGTGATGACACGGTCATGGTACATTGTGATGACAAGAATTCTGGAGCTTTGTGATGACAAGGGCCATGGAGCATTGTGATGACACGGTCATGGAACATTGTGATGACAAGAATTCTGGAGCATTGTGATGACACGGTCATGGAACATTTTGATGACAAGAATTATGGAGCA
Organism: Balaenoptera acutorostrata; assembly: GCF_949987535.1. Classification (NCBI taxonomy): domain Eukaryota; kingdom Metazoa; phylum Chordata; class Mammalia; order Artiodactyla; family Balaenopteridae; genus Balaenoptera; species Balaenoptera acutorostrata. The sequence goes on along the minus strand of NW_026646025.1, from coordinate 3,047,239 downwards.
TTGTGATGACACGGTCATGGAACATTGTGATGATGAGAAATCTGGAGAATTGTGATGACACGGGCCATGGAGCATTGTGATGACACGGTCATGGAACATTGTGATGACAAGAATTCTGGAGCATTGTGATGACAAGAATTCCGGAGCATTGTGTTGACAAGGGCCATGGAGCATTGTGATGACACGGTCATGGAACATTGTGATGACAAGAATTCTGGAGCATTGTGATGACACGGTCATGGAACATTTTGATGACAAGAATTATGGAGCATTGTGATGACACGGTCATGGAACATTGTGATGACAAGAATTCTGGAGCATTGTGATGAAAAGGGCCATGGTGCATTGTGATGACACGGTCATGGACCTTTGTGATGACAAGCAATCTGGAGCATTGTGATGACCAGGGCCATGGAGCATTGTGATGACACGGTCATGGAACATTGTGATGACAAGAATTCTGGAGCATTGTGATGACAAGGGCCATGGTGCATTGTGATGACACGGTCACGGAACTTTGTGATGACAAGCAATCTGGAGCATTGTGATGACAAGGGCCATGGAGCATTGTGATGACAGGTGTCATGGAGCATTGTAATGAGAGGTTTCATTGTGCACCGTGATAACAAGGGAGATGGAGTATTGTGATGAAACTGCTCCTGGAGCATTGTGATAACAAAAGCCATTGAGCATTGTGATGACAGGCATCATGGAGCATTGTGAAGAAAGGGGTCATGGGAAATTGTAATGACAATAGAGAAATGTGATGAAAATGGTCAGCAAGCAAAGTGATTAAAGTGTTCATTTAGAATTGTCACGAAAAACTATATAGAGCATTGTGATGACAAAGGTCATGGAGAAATGTTGTGACCAGGGTCATGTAGCATTGTGATGTCACGGTCATGGAACATTGTGATGACAAGAATTATGGAGCATTGTGATGACACGGTCATGGAACGTTGTGATGACAAGAATTCTGGAGCATTGTGATGACACGGTCATGGAACATTGTGATGACAAGAATTCTGGAGCATTGTGATGACAAGGGCCATGGAGCATTGTGATGACACGGTCATGGAACATTGTGATGACAAGAATTCTGCAGCATTGTGATGACAAGGGCCATGGAGCATTGTGATGACACGGTCATGGAACATTGTGATGACAAGAATTCTGGAGCATTGTGATGACAACGTCATGGAACATTGTGATGAGAAGAATTCTGGAGCATTGTGATGACAAGGGCCATGGAGCATTGTGATGACACGGTCATCGAACATTGTCATGACAAAAATTCTGGAGCATTGTGATGACAAGAATTCTGGAGCATTGTGATGACACGGTCATGGAACATTGTGATGACAAGAATTCTGGAGCATTGTGATGACAAGGGCCATGGAGCATTGTGATGACACGGTCATGGAACATTGTGATGACAAGAATTCAGGAGCATTGTGATGACACGGTCATGGAACATTGTGATGACAAGAATTTTGGAGCATTGTGATGACACGGTCATGGAACATTGTGATGACAAGAATTCTGGAGAATTGTGATGACAAGGGCCATGGAGCATTGTGATGACACGGTCATGGAACATTGTGATGACAAGAATTCTGGAGCATTGTGATGACAAGTTCCATGGTGCTTTGTGATGACACAGTCATGCAACTTTGTGATGACAAGCAATCTGGAGCATTGTGATGACCAGGGTCATGGAGCATTGTGATTACACGGTCATGGAACATTGTGATGACAAGAATTCTGGAGCATTGTGATGACAAGGGCCATGGAGCATTGTGATGACACGGTCATGGAACATTGTGATGACAAGAATTCTGGAGCAGTGTGATGACACGGTCATGGAACATTTTGATGACAAGAATTATGGAGCATTGTGATGACACGGTCATGGAACATTGTGATGACAAGAAATCTGGAGCATTGTGATGACAAGGGCCATGGAGCATTGTGATGACACGGTCATGGAACATTGTGATGACAAGAATTCTGGAAAATTGTGATGACAAGGGCCATGGATCATTGTGATGACACGGTCATGGAACATTTTGATGACAACAATTCTGCAGCATTCTGATGACAAGGGCCATGGTGCATTGTGATGACACGGTCATGGAACTTTGTGATGACAAGCAATCTGGAGCATTGTGATGACACGGTCTTGGAACATTGTGATGACAAGAATTCTGGAGCATTGTGATGACACGGTCATGGAACATTGTGATGAAAAGAATTCTGGAGCATTGTGATGACAAGGGCCATGGAGCATTGTGATGACAAGGGCCATGGTGCATTGTGATGACACGGTCATGAAACTTTGTGATGACAAGCAATCTGGAGCATTTTGATGACCAGGGCCATGGAGCATTGAGATGACACGGTTATGGAACATTGTGATGACAAGAATTCTGGAGCATTGTGATGACAAGTGCCATGGAGCATTGTGATGACACGGTCATGGTACATTGTGATGACAAGAATTCTGGAGCTTTGTGATGACAAGGGCCATGGAGCATTGTGATGACACGGTCATGGAACATTGTGATGACAAGAATTCTGGAGCATTGTGATGACACAGGCATGGAACATTTTGATGACAAGAATTATGGAGCATTGTGATGACACGGTCATGGAACATTGTGATGATGAGAAATCTGGAGAATTGTGATGACAAGGGCCATGGAGCATTGTGATGACACAGTCATGGAACATTGTGATGACAAGAATTCTGGAGCATTGTGATGACAAGAATTCTGGAGCATTGTGTTGACAAGGGCCATGGAGCATTGTGATGACACGGTCATGGAACATTGTGATGACAAGAATTCTGGAGCATTGTGATGACACGGTCATGGAACATTTTGATGACAAGAATTATGGAGCATTGTGATGACACAGTCATGGAACATTGTGATGACAAGAATTATGGAGCATTGTGATGACAATTTCCATGGTGCTTTGTGATGACACAGTCATGCAACTTTGTGATGACAAGCAATCTGGAGCATTGTGATGACCAGGGTCATGGAGCATTGTGATTACACGGTCATGGAACATTGTGATGACAAGAATTCTGGAGCATTGTGATGACAAGGGCCATGGAGCATTGTGATGACACGGTCATGGTACATTGTGATGACAAGAATTCTGGAGCTTTGTGATGACAAGGGCCATGGAGCATTGTGATAACACGGTCATGGAACATTGTGATGACAAGAATTCTGGAGCATTGTGATGACACGGGCATGGAACATTTTGATGATGAGAAATCTGGAGAATTGTGATGACAAGGGCCATGGAGCATTGTGATGACACAGTCATGGAACATTGTGATGACAAGAATTCTGGAGCATTGTGATGACAAGAATTCTGGAGCATTGTGTTGACAAGGGCCATGGAGCATTGTGATGACACGGTCATGGAACATTGTGATGACAAGAGTTCTGGAGCATTGTGATGACACGGTCATGGAACATTGTGATGACAAGAATTCTGGAGCATTGTGATGACAAGAATTCTGGAGCATTGTGATGACACGGTCATGGAACATTGTGATGATAAGAATTATGGAGCATTGTGATGACACGGTCATGGAATATTGTGATGGCAAGAATTCTGGAGCATTGTGATGACAAGGGCCATGGAGCATTGTGATGACACGGTCATGGAACATTGTGATGACAAGAATTCTGGAGCATTGTGATGACAAGTGCCATGGTGCATTGTGATGACACAGTCATGGAACTTGGTGATGACAAGCAATCTGGAGCATTGTGATGACCAGGGTCATGGAGCATTGTGATGACACGGTCATGGAACATTGTGATGACAAGAAGTCTGGAGCATTGTGATGACAAGAATTCTGGAGCATTGTGATGACACGGTCATGGAACATTGTGATGATAAGAATTATGGAGCATTGTGATGACACGGTCATGGAACATTGTGATGACAAGAATTCTGGAGCATTGTGATGACAAGGGCCATGGAGCATTGTGATGACACGGTCATGGAACATTGTGATGACAAGAATTCTGGAGCATTGTGATGACAAGGTCATGGAACATTGTGATGACAAGAATTCTGGAGCATTGTGTTGACAAGGGCCATGGAGCATTGTGATGACAAGAATTCTGGAGCATTGTGATGACAAGGGCCATGGTGCATTGTGATGACACGGTCACGGAACTTTGTGATGACAAGCAATCTGGAGCATTGTGATGACAAGGGCCATGGAGCATTGTGATGACAGGTGTCATGGAGCATTGTAATGAGAGGTTTCATTGTGCACCGTGATAACAAGGGAGATGGAGTATTGTGATGAAACTGCTCCTGGAGCATTGTGATAACAAAAGCCATTGAGCATTGTGATGACAGGCATCATGGAGCATTGTGAAGAAAGGGGTCATGGGAAATTGTAATGACAATAGAGAAATGTGATGAAAATGGTCAGCAAGCAAAGTGATTAAAGTGTTCATTTAGAATTGTCACGAAAAACTATATAGAGCATTGTGATGACAAAGGTCATGGAGAAATGTTGTGACCAGGGTCATGTAGCATTGTGATGACACGGTCATGGAACATTGTGATGACAAGAATTCTGGAGCATTGTGATGACACGGTCATGGAACATTGTGATGACAAGAATTCTGGAGCATTGTGATGACAAGGGCCATGGAGCATTGTGATGACACGGTCATGGAACATTGTGATGAAAAGAATTCTGGAGCATTGTGATGACAATGGCCATGGAGCATTGTGATGACAAGGGCCATGGTGCATTGTGATGACACGGTCATGAAACTTTGTGATGACAAGCAATCTGGAGCATTTTGATGACCAGGGCCATGGAGCATTGAGATGACACGGTAATGGAACATTGTGATGACAAGAATTCTGGAGCATTGTGATGACAAGTGCCATGGAGCATTGTGATGACACGGTCATGGTACATTGTGATGACAAGAATTCTGGAGCTTTGTGATGACAAGGGCCATGGAGCATTGTGATGACACGGTCATGGAACATTGTGATGACAAGAATTCTGGAGCATTGTGATGACACGGTCATGGAACATTTTGATGACAAGAATTATGGAGCATTGTGATGACACGGTCATGGAACATTGTGATGACAAGAATTCTGGAGCATTGTGATGACAAGAATTCTGGAGCATTGTGTTGACAAGGGCCATGGAGCATTGTGATGACACGGTCATGGAACATTGTGATGACAAGAATTCTGGAGCTTTGTGATGACAAGGGCCATGGAGCATTGTGATGACACGGTCATGGAACATTGTGATGACAAGAATTCTGGAGCATTGTGATGACACGGTCATGGAACATTTTGATGACAAGAATTATGGAGCATTGTGATGACACGGTCATGGAACATTGTGATGACAAGAATTCTGGAGCATTGTGATGACAAGGGCCATGGTGCATTGTGATGACACGGTCATGGACCTTTGTGATGACAAGCAATCTGGAGCATTGTGATGACCAGGGCCATGGAGCATTGTGATGACACGGTCATGGAACATTGTGATGACAAGAATTCTGGAGCATTGTGATGACAAGAATTCTGGAGCATTGTGATGACACGGTCATGGAACATTGTGATGATAAGAATTATGGAGCATTGTGATGACACGGTCATGGAACATTGTGATGACAAGAATTCTGGAGCATTGTGATGACAAGAATTCTGGAGCATTGTAATGACACGGTCATGGAACATTGTGATGACAAGAATTCTGGAGCATTGTGATGACAAGGGCCATGGAGCATTGTGATGACACGGTCATGGAACATTGTGATGAAAAGAATTCTGGAGCATTTTGATGACAAGGGCCATGGAGCATTGTGATGACAAGGGCCATGGTGCATTGTGATGACACGGTCATGAAACTTTGTGATGACAAGCAATCTGGAGCATTTTGATGACCAGGGCCATGGAGCATTGAGATGACACGGTAATGGAACATTGTGATGACAAGAATTCTGGAGCATTGTGATGACAAGTGCCATGGAGCATTGTGATGACACGGTCATGGTACATTGTGATGACAAGAATTCTGGAGCTTTGTGATGACAAGGGCCATGGAGCATTGTGATGACACGGTCATGGAACATTGTGATGACAAGAATTCTGGAGCATTGTGATGACACGGTCATGGAACATTTTGATGACAAGAATTATGGAGCATTGTGATGACACGGTCATGGAACATTGTGATGATGAGAAATCTGGAGAATTGTGATGACACGGGCCATGGAGCATTGTGATGACACGGTCATGGAACATTGTGATGACAAGAATTCTGGAGCATTGTGATGACAAGAATTCCGGAGCATTGTGTTGACAAGGGCCATGGAGCATTGTGATGACACGGTCATGGAACATTGTGATGACAAGAATTCTGGAGCATTGTGATGACACGGTCATGGAACATTTTGATGACAAGAATTATGGAGCATTGTGATGACACGGTCATGGAACATTGTGATGACAAGAATTCTGGAGCATTGTGATGAAAAGGGCCATGGTGCATTGTGATGACACGGTCATGGACCTTTGTGATGACAAGCAATCTGGAGCGTTGTGATGACCAGGGCCATGGAGCATTGTGATGACACGGTCATGGAACATTGTGATGACAAGAATTCTGGAGCATTGTGATGACAAGAATTCTGGAGCATTGTGATGACACGGTCATGGAACATTGTGATGATAAGAATTATGGAGCATTGTGATGACACGGTCATGGAACATTGTGATGGCAAGAATTCTGGAGCATTGTGATGACAAGGGCCATGGTGCATTGTGATGACACAGTCATGGAACTTTGTGATGAAAAGCAATCTGGAGCATTGTGATGACCAGGGTCATGGAGCATTGTGATGACACGGTCATGGAACATTGTGATGACAAGAATTCTGGAGCATTGTGATGACAAGAATACTGGAGCATTGTGATGACACGGTCATGGAACATTGTGATGACAAGAATTATGGAGCATTGTGATGACACGGTCATGGAACTTTGTGATGACAAGAATTCTGGAGCATTGTGTTGACAAGGGCCATGGAGCATTGTGATGACACGGTCATGGAACATTGTGATGACAAGAATTCTGGAGCATTGTGATGACAAGGTCATGGAACATTGTGATGACAAGAATTCTGGAGCATTGTGTTGACAAGGGCCATGGAGCATTGTGATGACAAGGTCATGGAACATTGTGTTGACAATAATTCTGGAGCATTGTGATGACAAGGGCCATGGTGCATTGTGATGACACGGTCATGGAACTTTGTGAAGACAAGCAATCTGGAGCATTGTGATGAACAGGGCCATGGAGCATTGTGATGACAAGAACTCTGGAGCATTGTGATGACAAGTGCCATGGAGCATTGTGATGACACGGTCATGGAACGTTGTGATGACAAGAATTCTGGAGCATTGTGATGACAAGAATTCTGGAGCATTGTGATGACACGCTCATGGAACATTGTGATGACAAGAATTCTGGAGCATTGTGATGACAAAAATTCTGGAGCATTGTGATGACACGGTCATGGAACATTGTGATGACAAGAATTCTGGAGCATTGTGATGACAAGGGCCATGGTGCTTTGTGATGACACGGTCATGGAACTTTGTGATGACAAGCAATCTGGAGCATTGTGATGAACAGGGCCATGGAGCATTGTGATGACACGGTCATGGAACATTGTGATGACAATAATTCTGGAGCATTATAATGAAAATGGCCATGGAGCATTGTGATGACACGGTCTTGGAACATTGTGATGACAAGAATTCTGGAGCATTGTGATGAACAGGGCCATGGAGCATTGTGATGACACGGTCATGGAACATTGTGATGACAATAATTCTGGAGCATTATAATGAAAATGGCCATGGAGCATTGTGATGACACGGCCATGGAACATTGTGATGACAAGAATTCTGGAGAATTGTGATGACAATGGCCATGGAGCATTGTGATGACACGGTCATGGAACATTGTGATGACAAGAATTCTGGAGCATTTTGATGACAAGAATTCTGGAGCATTGTGATGACACGGTCATGGAACATTGTGATGACAAGAATTTTGGAGCATTGTGATGGCACGGTCATGGAACATTGTGATGACAAGAATTCTGGAGAATTGTGATGACAAGGGCCATGGAGCATTGTGATGACACGGTCATGGAACATTGTGATGACAAGAATTCTGGAGCATTGTGATGACAAGTTCCATGGTGCTTTGTGATGACACAATCATGCAACTTTGTGATGACAAGCAATCTGGAGCATTGTGATGACCAGGGTCATGGAGCATTGTGATTACACAGTCATGGAACATTGTGATGACAAGAATTCTGGAGCATTGTGATGACAAGGGCCATGGAGCATTGTGATGACACGGTCATGGAACATTGTGATGACAAGAATTCTGGAGCATTGTGATGACACGTTCATGGAACATTGTGATGACAAGAAATCTGGAGCATTGTGATGACAAGGGCCATGGAGCATTGTGATGACACGGTCATGGAACGTTGTGATGACAAGAATTCTGGAGCATTGTGATGACAAGGGCCATGGAGCATTGTGATGACACGGTCATGGAACACTTTGATGACAACAATTCTGCAGCATTTTGATGACAAGGGCCATGGTGCATTGTGATGACACGGTCATGGAACATTTTGATGACAAGAATTATGGAGCATTGTGATGACACGGTCATGGAACATTGTGATGACAAGAAATCTGGAGCATTGTGATGACAAGGGCCATGGAGCATTGTGATGACACGGTCATGGAACATTGTGATGACAAGAATTCTGGAAAATTGTGATGACAAGGGCCATGGATCATTGTGATGACACGGTCATGGAACATTTTGATGACAACAATTCTGCAGCATTCTGATGACAAGGGCCATGGTGCATTGTGATGACACGGTCATGGAACTTTGTGATGACAAGCAATCTGGAGCATTGTGATGACACGGTCTTGGAACATTGTGATGACAAGAATTCTGGAGCATTGTGATGACACGGTCATGGAACATTGTGATGAAAAGAATTCTGGAGCATTGTGATGACAAGGGCCATGGAGCATTGTGATGACAAGGGCCATGGTGCATTGTGATGACACGGTCATGAAACTTTGTGATGACAAGCAATCTGGAGCATTTTGATGACCAGGGCCATGGAGCATTGAGATGACACGGTTATGGAACATTGTGATGACAAGAATTCTGGAGCATTGTGATGACAAGTGCCATGGAGCATTGTGATGACACGGTCATGGTACATTGTGATGACAAGAATTCTGGAGCTTTGTGATGACAAGGGCCATGGAGCATTGTGATGACACGGTCATGGAACATTGTGATGACAAGAATTCTGGAGCATTGTGATGACACAGGCATGGAACATTTTGATGACAAGAATTATGGAGCATTGTGATGACACGGTCATGGAACATTGTGATGATGAGAAATCTGGAGAATTGTGATGACAAGGGCCATGGAGCATTGTGATGACACAGTCATGGAACATTGTGATGACAAGAATTCTGGAGCATTGTGATGACAAGAATTCTGGAGCATTGTGTTGACAAGGGCCATGGAGCATTGTGATGACACGGTCATGGAACATTGTGATGACAAGAATTCTGGAGCATTGTGATGACACGGTCATGGAACATTTTGATGACAAGAATTATGGAGCATTGTGATGACACGGTCATGGAACATTGTGATGACAAGAATTATGGAGCATTGTGATGACAATTTCCATGGTGCTTTGTGATGACACAGTCATGCAACTTTGTGATGACAAGCAATCTGGAGCATTGTGATGACCAGGGTCATGGAGCATTGTGATTACACGGTCATGGAACATTGTGATGACAAGAATTCTGGAGCATTGTGATGACAAGGGCCATGGAGCATTGTGATGACACGGTCATGGTACATTGTGATGACAAGAATTCTGGAGCTTTGTGATGACAAGGGCCATGGAGCATTGTGATAACACGGTCATGGAACATTGTGATGACAAGAATTCTGGAGCATTGTGATGACACGGGCATGGAACATTTTGATGATGAGAAATCTGGAGAATTGTGATGACAAGGGCCATGGAGCATTGTGATGACACAGTCATGGAACATTGTGATGACAAGAATTCTGGAGCATTGTGATGACAAGAATTCTGGAGCATTGTGTTGACAAGGGCCATGGAGCATTGTGATGACACGGTCATGGAACATTGTGATGACAAGAGTTCTGGAGCATTGTGATGACACGGTCATGGAACATTGTGATGACAAGAATTCTGGAGCATTGTGATGACAAGAATTCTGGAGCATTGTGATGACACGGTCATGGAACATTGTGATGATAAGAATTATGGAGCATTGTGATGACACGGTCATGGAATATTGTGATGGCAAGAATTCTGGAGCATTGTGATGACAAGGGCCATGGAGCATTGTGATGACACGGTCATGGAACATTGTGATGACAAGAATTCTGGAGCATTGTGATGACAAGTGCCATGGTGCATTGTGATGACACAGTCATGGAACTTGGTGATGACAAGCAATCTGGAGCATTGTGATGACCAGGGTCATGGAGCATTGTGATGACACGGTCATGGAACATTGTGATGACAAGAAGTCTGGAGCATTGTGATGACAAGAATTCTGGAGCATTGTGATGACACGGTCATGGAACATTGTGATGATAAGAATTATGGAGCATTGTGATGACACGGTCATGGAACATTGTGATGACAAGAATTCTGGAGCATTGTGATGACAAGGGCCATGGAGCATTGTGATGACACGGTCATGGAACATTGTGATGACAAGAATTCTGGAGCATTGTGATGACAAGGTCATGGAACATTGTGATGACAAGAATTCTGGAGCATTGTGTTGACAAGGGCCATGGAGCATTGTGATGACAAGAATTCTGGAGCATTGTGATGACAAGGGCCATGGTGCATTGTGATGACACGGTCACGGAACTTTGTGATGACAAGCAATCTGGAGCATTGTGATGACAAGGGCCATGGAGCATTGTGATGACAGGTGTCATGGAGCATTGTAATGAGAGGTTTCATTGTGCACCGTGATAACAAGGGAGATGGAGTATTGTGATGAAACTGCTCCTGGAGCATTGTGATAACAAAAGCCATTGAGCATTGTGATGACAGGCATCATGGAGCATTGTGAAGAAAGGGGTCATGGGAAATTGTAATGACAATAGAGAAATGTGATGAAAATGGTCAGCAAGCAAAGTGATTAAAGTGTTCATTTAGAATTGTCACGAAAAACTATATAGAGCATTGTGATGACAAAGGTCATGGAGAAATGTTGTGACCAGGGTCATGTAGCATTGTGATGACACGGTCATGGAACATTGTGATGACAAGAATTCTGGAGCATTGTGATGACACGGTCATGGAACATTGTGATGACAAGAATTCTGGAGCATTGTGATGACAAGGGCCATGGAGCATTGTGATGACACGGTCATGGAACATTGTGATGAAAAGAATTCTGGAGCATTGTGATGACAATGGCCATGGAGCATTGTGATGACAAGGGCCATGGTGCATTGTGATGACACGGTCATGAAACTTTGTGATGACAAGCAATCTGGAGCATTTTGATGACCAGGGCCATGGAGCATTGAGATGACACGGTAATGGAACATTGTGATGACAAGAATTCTGGAGCATTGTGATGACAAGTGCCATGGAGCATTGTGATGACACGGTCATGGTACATTGTGATGACAAGAATTCTGGAGCTTTGTGATGACAAGGGCCATGGAGCATTGTGATGACACGGTCATGGAACATTGTGATGACAAGAATTCTGGAGCATTGTGATGACACGGTCATGGAACATTTTGATGACAAGAATTATGGAGCATTGTGATGACACGGTCATGGAACATTGTGATGACAAGAATTCTGGAGCATTGTGATGACAAGAATTCTGGAGCATTGTGTTGACAAGGGCCATGGAGCATTGTGATGACACGGTCATGGAACATTGTGATGACAAGAATTCTGGAGCTTTGTGATGACAAGGGCCATGGAGCATTGTGATGACACGGTCATGGAACATTGTGATGACAAGAATTCTGGAGCATTGTGATGACACGGTCATGGAACATTTTGATGACAAGAATTATGGAGCATTGTGATGACACGGTCATGGAACATTGTGATGACAAGAATTCTGGAGCATTGTGATGACAAGGGCCATGGTGCATTGTGATGACACGGTCATGGACCTTTGTGATGACAAGCAATCTGGAGCATTGTGATGACCAGGGCCATGGAGCATTGTGATGACACGGTCATGGAACATTGTGATGACAAGAATTCTGGAGCATTGTGATGACAAGAATTCTGGAGCATTGTGATGACACGGTCATGGAACATTGTGATGATAAGAATTATGGAGCATTGTGATGACACGGTCATGGAACATTGTGATGACAAGAATTCTGGAGCATTGTGATGACAAGAATTCTGGAGCATTGTAATGACACGGTCATGGAACATTGTGATGACAAGAATTCTGGAGCATCGTGATGACAAGGGCCATGGAGCATTGTGATGACACGGTCATGGAACATTGTGATGAAAAGAATTCTGGAGCATTTTGATGACAAGGGCCATGGAGCATTGTGATGACAAGGGCCATGGTGCATTGTGATGACACGGTCATGAAACTTTGTGATGACAAGCAATCTGGAGCATTTTGATGACCAGGGCCATGGAGCATTGAGATGACACGGTAATGGAACATTGTGATGACAAGAATTCTGGAGCATTGTGATGACAAGTGCCATGGAGCATTGTGATGACACGGTCATGGTACATTGTGATGACAAGAATTCTGGAGCTTTGTGATGACAAGGGCCATGGAGCATTGTGATGACACGGTCATGGAACATTGTGATGACAAGAATTCTGGAGCATTGTGATGACACGGTCATGGAACATTTTGATGACAAGAATTATGGAGCATTGTGATGACACGGTCATGGAACATTGTGATGATGAGAAATCTGGAGAATTGTGATGACACGGGCCATGGAGCATTGTGATGACACGGTCATGGAACATTGTGATGACAAGAATTCTGGAGCATTGTGATGACAAGAATTCCGGAGCATTGTGTTGACAAGGGCCATGGAGCATTGTGATGACACGGTCATGGAACATTGTGATGACAAGAATTCTGGAGCTTTGTGATGACCAGGGCCATGGAGCATTGTGATGACACGGTCATGGAACATTGTGATGACAAGAATTCTGGAGCATTGTGATGACACGGTCATGGAACATTTTGATGACAAGAATTATGGAGCATTGTGATGACACGGTCATGGAACATTGTGATGACAAGAATTCTGGAGCATTGTGATGAAAAGGGCCATGGTGCATTGTGATGACACGGTCATGGACCTTTGTGATGACAAGCAATCTGGAGCGTTGTGATGACCAGGGCCATGGAGCATTGTGATGACACGGTCATGGAACATTGTGATGACAAGAATTCTGGAGCATTGTGATGACAAGAATTCTGGAGCATTGTGATGACACGGTCATGGAACATTGTGATGATAAGAATTATGGAGCATTGTGATGACACGGTCATGGAACATTGTGATGGCAAGAATTCTGGAGCATTGTGATGACAAGGGCCATGGTGCATTGTGATGACACAGTCATGGAACTTTGTGATGAAAAGCAATCTGGAGCATTGTGATGACCAGGGTCATGGAGCATTGTGATGACACGGTCATGGAACATTGTGATGACAAGAATTCTGGAGCATTGTGATGACAAGAATACTGGAGCATTGTGATGACACGGTCATGGAACATTGTGATGACAAGAATTATGGAGCATTGTGATGACACGGTCATGGAACTTTGTGATGACAAGAATTCTGGAGCATTGTGTTGACAAGGGCCATGGAGCATTGTGATGACACGGTCATGGAACATTGTGATGACAAGAATTCTGGAGCATTGTGATGACAAGGTCATGGAACATTGTGATGACAAGAATTCTGGAGCATTGTGTTGACAAGGGCCATGGAGCATTGTGATGACAAGGTCATGGAACATTGTGTTGACAATAATTCTGGAGCATTGTGATGACAAGGGCCATGGTGCATTGTGATGACACGGTCATGGAACTTTGTGAAGACAAGCAATCTGGAGCATTGTGATGAACAGGGCCATGGAGCATTGTGATGACAAGAACTCTGGAGCATTGTGATGACAAGTGCCATGGAGCATTGTGATGACACGGTCATGGAACGTTGTGATGACAAGAATTCTGGAGCATTGTGATGACAAGAATTCTGGAGCATTGTGATGACACGCTCATGGAACATTGTGATGACAAGAATTCTGGAGCATTGTGATGACAAAAATTCTGGAGCATTGTGATGACACGGTCATGGAACATTGTGATGACAAGAATTCTGGAGCATTGTGATGACAAGGGCCATGGTGCTTTGTGATGACACGGTCATGGAACTTTGTGATGACAAGCAATCTGGAGCATTGTGATGAACAGGGCCATGGAGCATTGTGATGACACGGTCATGGAACATTGTGATGACAATAATTCTGGAGCATTATAATGAAAATGGCCATGGAGCATTGTGATGACACGGTCTTGGAACATTGTGATGACAAGAATTCTGGAGCATTGTGATGAACAGGGCCATGGAGCATTGTGATGACACGGTCATGGAACATTGTGATGACAATAATTCTGGAGCATTATAATGAAAATGGCCATGGAGCATTGTGATGACACGGCCATGGAACATTGTGATGACAAGAATTCTGGAGAATTGTGATGACAATGGCCATGGAGCATTGTGATGACACGGTCATGGAACATTGTGATGACAAGAATTCTGGAGCATTTTGATGACAAGAATTCTGGAGCATTGTGATGACACGGTCATGGAACATTGTGATGACAAGAATTTTGGAGCATTGTGATGGCACGGTCATGGAACATTGTGATGACAAGAATTCTGGAGAATTGTGATGACAAGGGCCATGGAGCATTGTGATGACACGGTCATGGAACATTGTGATGACAAGAATTCTGGAGCATTGTGATGACAAGTTCCATGGTGCTTTGTGATGACACAATCATGCAACTTTGTGATGACAAGCAATCTGGAGCATTGTGATGACCAGGGTCATGGAGCATTGTGATTACACAGTCATGGAACATTGTGATGACAAGAATTCTGGAGCATTGTGATGACAAGGGCCATGGAGCATTGTGATGACACGGTCATGGAACATTGTGATGACAAGAATTCTGGAGCATTGTGATGACACGTTCATGGAACATTGTGATGACAAGAAATCTGGAGCATTGTGATGACAAGGGCCATGGAGCATTGTGATGACACGGTCATGGAACGTTGTGATGACAAGAATTCTGGAGCATTGTGATGACAAGGGCCATGGAGCATTGTGATGACACGGTCATGGAACACTTTGATGACAACAATTCTGCAGCATTTTGATGACAAGGGCCATGGTGCATTGTGATGACACGGTCATGGAACTTTGTGATGACAAGCAATCTGGAGCATTGTGATGACACGGTCTTGGAACATTGTGATGACAAGAATTCTGGAGCATTGTGATGAACAGGGCCATGGAGCATTGTGATGACACGGTCATGGAACATTGTGATGACAATAATTCTGGAGCATTATAATGAAAATGGCCATGGAGCATTGTGATGACACGGCCATGGAACATTGTGATGACAAGAATTCTGGAGAATTGTGATGACAATGGCCATGGAGCATTGTGATGACACGGTCATGGAACATTGTGATGACAAGAATTCTGGAGCATTTTGATGACAAGAATTCTGGAGCATTGTGATGACACGGTCATGGAACATTGTGATGACAAGAATTTTGGAGCATTGTGATGGCACGGTCATGGAACATTGTGATGACAAGAATTCTGGAGAATTGTGATGACAAGGGCCATGGAGCATTGTGATGACACGGTCATGGAACATTGTGATGACAAGAATTCTGGAGCATTGTGATGACAAGTTCCATGGTGCTTTGTGATGACACAATCATGCAACTTTGTGATGACAAGCAATCTGGAGCATTGTGATGACCAGGGTCATGGAGCATTGTGATTACACAGTCATGGAACATTGTGATGACAAGAATTCTGGAGCATTGTGATGACAAGGGCCATGGAGCATTGTGATGACACGGTCATGGAACATTGTGATGACAAGAATTCTGGAGCATTGTGATGACACGTTCATGGAACATTGTGATGACAAGAAATCTGGAGCATTGTGATGACAAGGGCCATGGAGCATTGTGATGACACGGTCATGGAACGTTGTGATGACAAGAATTCTGGAGCATTGTGATGACAAGGGCCATGGAGCATTGTGATGACACGGTCATGGAACACTTTGATGACAACAATTCTGCAGCATTTTGATGACAAGGGCCATGGTGCATTGTGATGACACGGTCATGGAACTTTGTGATGACAAGCAATCTGGAGCATTGTGATGACACGGTCTTGGAACATTGTGATGACAAGAATTCTGGAGCATTGTGATGACACGGTCATGGAACATTGTGATGACAAGAATTCTGGAGCATTGTGATGACAAGGGCCATGGAGCATTGTGATGACACGGTCATGGAACATTGTGATGACAAGAATTCTGGAACATTGTGATGACAAGGGCCATGGAGCATTGTAATGAAACTATTCATTGTGCACCGTGATGACAAGGGAGATGGAGTAATGTGATGAAACTGGTCCTGGAGCATTGTAATAACAAAAGCCAATGAGCATTGTGATGACAGGCATCATGGAGCATTGTGAAGAAAGGGGTCATGGGGAATTGTAATGACAATAGAGAAATGTGATGAAAATGGTCAGCAAGCAAAGTGATTAAAGTGGTCATTTAGAATTGTCATGAAAAACTATATAGAGCATAGTGATGACAAAGGTCATGGAGAACTGTGATGACCAGGGTCATGTAACATTGTGATGACACGGTCATGGAACATTGTGATGAAAAGAATTATGGAGCATTGTGATGACACGGTCATGGAACATTGTGATGACTAGAATTCTGGAGCATTGTGATCACAAGGGCCATGGAGCATTGTGATGACACGGTCATGGAACATTGTGATGACCAGAATTCTGGAGCATTGTGATGATAAGGGCCATGGAGCATTGTGATGACACGGTCATGGAACATTGTGATGACAAGAATTCTGGAGCATTGTGATGACAAGGGCCATGGTGCATTGTGATGACACGGTCACGGAACTTTGTGATGACAAGCAATCTGGAGCATTGTGATGACAAGGGCCATGGAGCATTGTGATGACAGGTGTCATGGAGCATTGTAATGAGAGGTTTCATTGTGCACCGTGATAACAAGGGAGATGGAGTATTGTGATGAAACTGCTCCTGGAGCATTGTGATAACAAAAGCCATTGAGCATTGTGATGACAGGCATCATGGAGCATTGTGAAGAAAGGGGTCATGGGAAATTGTAATGACAATAGAGAAATGTGATGAAAATGGTCAGCAAGCAAAGTGATTAAAGTGTTCATTTAGAATTGTCACGAAAAACTATATAGAGCATTGTGATGACAAAGGTCATGGAGAAATGTTGTGACCAGGGTCATGTAGCATTGTGATGACACGGTCATGGAACATTGTGATGACAAGAATTCTGGAGCATTGTGATGACACGGTCATGGAACATTGTGATGACAAGAATTCTGGAGCATTGTGATGACAAGGGCCATGGAGCATTGTGATGACACGGTCATGGAACATTGTGATGAAAAGAATTCTGGAGCATTGTGATGACAATGGCCATGGAGCATTGTGATGACAAGGGCCATGGTGCATTGTGATGACACGGTCATGAAACTTTGTGATGACAAGCAATCTGGAGCATTTTGATGACCAGGGCCATGGAGCATTGAGATGACACGGTAATGGAACATTGTGATGACAAGAATTCTGGAGCATTGTGATGACAAGTGCCATGGAGCATTGTGATGACACGGTCATGGTACATTGTGATGACAAGAATTCTGGAGCTTTGTGATGACAAGGGCCATGGAGCATTGTGATGACACGGTCATGGAACATTGTGATGACAAGAATTCTGGAGCATTGTGATGACACGGTCATGGAACATTGTGATGACAAGAATTCTGGAGCATTGTGATGACAAGAATTCTGGAGCATTGTGTTGACAAGGGCCATGGAGCATTGTGATGACACGGTCATGGAACATTGTGATGACAAGAATTCTGGAGCTTTGTGATGACAAGGGCCATGGAGCATTGTGATGACACGGTCATGGAACATTGTGATGACAAGAATTCTGGAGCATTGTGATGACACGGTCATGGAACATTTTGATGACAAGAATTATGGAGCATTGTGATGACACGGTCATGGAACATTGTGATGACAAGAATTCTGGAGCATTGTGATGACAAGGGCCATGGTGCATTGTGATGACACGGTCATGGACCTTTGTGATGACAAGCAATCTGGAGCATTGTGATGACCAGGGCCATGGAGCATTGTGATGACACGGTCATGGAACATTGTGATGACAAGAATTCTGGAGCATTGTGATGACAAGAATTCTGGAGCATTGTGATGACACGGTCATGGAACATTGTGATGATAAGAATTATGGAGCATTGTGATGACACGGTCATGGAACATTGTGATGACAAGAATTCTGGAGCATTGTGATGACAAGAATTCTGGAGCATTGTGATGACACGGTCATGGAACATTGTGATGACAAGAATTCTGGAGCATTGTGATGACAAGGGCCATGGAGCATTGTGATGACACGGTCATGGAACATTGTGATGAAAAGAATTCTGGAGCATTGTGATGACAAGGGCCATGGAGCATTGTGATGACAAGGGCCATGGTGCATTGTGATGACACGGTCATGAAACTTTGTGATGACAAGCAATCTGGAGCATTTTGATGACCAGGGCCATGGAGCATTGAGATGACACGGTAATGGAACATTGTGATGACAAGAATTCTGGAGCATTGTGATGACAAGTGCCATGGAGCATTGTGATGACACGGTCATGGTACATTGTGATGACAAGAATTCTGGAGCTTTGTGATGACAAGGGCCATGGAGCATTGTGATGACACGGTCATGGAACATTGTGATGACAAGAATTCTGGAGCATTGTGATGACACGGTCATGGAACATTTTGATGACAAGAATTATGGAGCATTGTGATGACACGGTCATGGAACATTGTGATGATGAGAAATCTGGAGAATTGTGATGACACGGGCCATGGAGCATTGTGATGACACGGTCATGGAACATTGTGATGACAAGAATTCTGGAGCATTGTGATGACAAGAATTCCGGAGCATTGTGTTGACAAGGGCCATGGAGCATTGTGATGACACGGTCATGGAACATTGTGATGACAAGAATTCTGGAGCTTTGTGATGACAAGGGCCATGGAGCATTGTGATGACACGGTCATGGAACATTGTGATGACAAGAATTCTGGAGCATTGTGATGACACGGTCATGGAACATTTTGATGACAAGAATTATGGAGCATTGTGATGACACGGTCATGGAACATTGTGATGACAAGAATTCTGGAGCATTGTGATGAAAAGGGCCATGGTGCATTGTGATGACACGGTCATGGACCTTTGTGATGACAAGCAATCTGGAGCATTGTGATGACCAGGGCCATGGAGCATTGTGATGACACGGTCATGGAACATTGTGATGACAAGAATTCTGGAGCATTGTGATGACAAGGGCCATGGTGCATTGTGATGACACGGTCACGGAACTTTGTGATGACAAGCAATCTGGAGCATTGTGATGACAAGGGCCATGGAGCATTGTGATGACAGGTGTCATGGAGCATTGTAATGAGAGGTTTCATTGTGCACCGTGATAACAAGGGAGATGGAGTATTGTGATGAAACTGCTCCTGGAGCATTGTGATAACAAAAGCCATTGAGCATTGTGATGACAGGCATCATGGAGCATTGTGAAGAAAGGGGTCATGGGAAATTGTAATGACAATAGAGAAATGTGATGAAAATGGTCAGCAAGCAAAGTGATTAAAGTGTTCATTTAGAATTGTCACGAAAAACTATATAGAGCATTGTGATGACAAAGGTCATGGAGAAATGTTGTGACCAGGGTCATGTAGCATTGTGATGACACGGTCATGGAACATTGTGATGACAAGAATTATGGAGCATTGTGATGACACGGTCATGGAACGTTGTGATGACAAGAATTCTGGAGCATTGTGATGACACGGTCATGGAACATTGTGATGACAAGAATTCTGGAGCATTGTGATGACAAGGGCCATGGAGCATTGTGATGACACGGTCATGGAACATTGTGATGACAAGAATTCTGCAGCATTGTGATGACAAGGGCCATGGAGCATTGTGATGACACGGTCATGGAACATAGTGATGACAAGAATTCTGGAGCATTGTGATGACAACGTCATGGAACATTGTGATGAGAAGAATTCTGGAGCATTGTGATGACAAGGGCCATGGAGCATTGTGATGACACGGTCATCGAACATTGTCATGACAAAAATTCTGGAGCATTGTGATGACAAGAATTCTGGAGCATTGTGATGACACGGTCATGGAACATTGTGATGACAAGAATTCTGGAGCATTTTGATGACAAGAATTCAGGAGCATTGTGATGACACGGTCATGGAACATTGTGATGACAAGAATTTTGGAGCATTGTGATGACACGGTCATGGAACATTGTGATGACAAGAATTCTGGAGAATTGTGATGACAAGGGCCATGGAGCATTGTGATGACACGGTCATGGAACATTGTGATGACAAGAATTCTGGAGCATTGTGATGACAAGTTCCATGGTGCTTTGTGATGACACAGTCATGCAACTTTGTGATGACAAGCAATCTGGAGCATTGTGATGACCAGGGTCATGGAGCATTGTGATTACACGGTCATGGAACATTGTGATGACAAGAATTCTGGAGCATTGTGATGACAAGGGCCATGGAGCATTGTGATGACACGGTCATGGAACATTGTGATGACAAGAATTCTGGAGCATTGTGATGACACGGTCATGGAACATTTTGATGACAAGAATTATGGAGCATTGTGATGACACGGTCATGGAACATTGTGATGACAAGAAATCTGGAGCATTGTGATGACAAGGGCCATGGAGCATTGTGATGACACGGTCATGGAACATTGTGATGACAAGAATTCTGGAAAATTGTGATGACAAGGGCCATGGATCATTGTGATGACACGGTCATGGAACATTTTGATGACAACAATTCTGCAGCATTCTGATGACAAGGGCCATGGTGCATTGTGATGACACGGTCATGGAACTTTGTGATGACAAGCAATCTGGAGCATTGTGATGACACGGTCTTGGAACATTGTGATGACAAGAATTCTGGAGCATTGTGATGACACGGTCATGGAACATTGTGATGAAAAGAATTCTGGAGCATTGTGATGACAAGGGCCATGGAGCATTGTGATGACAAGGGCCATGGTGCATTGTGATGACACGGTCATGAAACTTTGTGATGACAAGCAATCTGGAGCATTTTGATGACCAGGGCCATGGAGCATTGAGATGACACGGTTATGGAACATTGTGATGACAAGAATTCTGGAGCATTGTGATGACAAGTGCCATGGAGCATTGTGATGACACGGTCATGGTACATTGTGATGACAAGAATTCTGGAGCTTTGTGATGACAAGGGCCATGGAGCATTGTGATGACACGGTCATGGAACATTGTGATGACAAGAATTCTGGAGCATTGTGATGACACAGGCATGGAACATTTTGATGACAAGAATTATGGAGCATTGTGATGACACGGTCATGGAACATTGTGATGATGAGAAATCTGGAGAATTGTGATGACAAGGGCCATGGAGCATTGTGATGACACAGTCATGGAACATTGTGATGACAAGAATTCTGGAGCATTGTGATGACAAGAATTCTGGAGCATTGTGTTGACAAGGGCCATGGAGCATTGTGATGACACGGTCATGGAACATTGTGATGACAAGAATTCTGGAGCATTGTGATGACACGGTCATGGAACATTTTGATGACAAGAATTATGGAGCATTGTGATGACACGGTCATGGAACATTGTGATGACAAGAATTATGGAGCATTGTGATGACAATTTCCATGGTGCTTTGTGATGACACAGTCATGCAACTTTGTGATGACAAGCAATCTGGAGCATTGTGATGACCAGGGTCATGGAGCATTGTGATTACACGGTCATGGAACATTGTGATGACAAGAATTCTGGAGCATTGTGATGACAAGGGCCATGGAGCATTGTGATGACACGGTCATGGTACATTGTGATGACAAGAATTCTGGAGCTTTGTGATGACAAGGGCCATGGAGCATTGTGATAACACGGTCATGGAACATTGTGATGACAAGAATTCTGGAGCATTGTGATGACACGGGCATGGAACATTTTGATGATGAGAAATCTGGAGAATTGTGATGACAAGGGCCATGGAGCATTGTGATGACACAGTCATGGAACATTGTGATGACAAGAATTCTGGAGCATTGTGATGACAAGAATTCTGGAGCATTGTGTTGACAAGGGCCATGGAGCATTGTGATGACACGGTCATGGAACATTGTGATGACAAGAGTTCTGGAGCATTGTGATGACACGGTCATGGAACATTGTGATGACAAGAATTCTGGAGCATTGTGATGACAAGAATTCTGGAGCATTGTGATGACACGGTCATGGAACATTGTGATGATAAGAATTATGGAGCATTGTGATGACACGGTCATGGAATATTGTGATGGCAAGAATTCTGGAGCATTGTGATGACAAGGGCCATGGAGCATTGTGATGACACGGTCATGGAACATTGTGATGACAAGAATTCTGGAGCATTGTGATGACAAGTGCCATGGTGCATTGTGATGACACAGTCATGGAACTTGGTGATGACAAGCAATCTGGAGCATTGTGATGACCAGTGTCATGGAGCATTGTGATGACACGGTCATGGAACATTGTGATGACAAGAAGTCTGGAGCATTGTGATGACAAGAATTCTGGAGCATTGTGATGACACGGTCATGGAACATTGTGATGATAAGAATTATGGAGCATTGTGATGACACGGTCATGGAACATTGTGATGACAAGAATTCTGGAGCATTGTGATGACAAGGGCCATGGAGCATTGTGATGACACGGTCATGGAACATTGTGATGACAAGAATTCTGGAGCATTGTGATGACAAGGTCATGGAACATTGTGATGACAAGAATTCTGGAGCATTGTGTTGACAAGGGCCATGGAGCATTGTGATGACAAGAATTCTGGAGCATTGTGATGACAAGGGCCATGGTGCATTGTGATGACACGGTCACGGAACTTTGTGATGACAAGCAATCTGGAGCATTGTGATGACAAGGGCCATGGAGCATTGTGATGACAGGTGTCATGGAGCATTGTAATGAGAGGTTTCATTGTGCACCGTGATAACAAGGGAGATGGAGTATTGTGATGAAACTGCTCCTGGAGCATTGTGATAACAAAAGCCATTGAGCATTGTGATGACAGGCATCATGGAGCATTGTGAAGAAAGGGGTCATGGGAAATTGTAATGACAATAGAGAAATGTGATGAAAATGGTCAGCAAGCAAAGTGATTAAAGTGTTCATTTAGAATTGTCACGAAAAACTATATAGAGCATTGTGATGACAAAGGTCATGGAGAAATGTTGTGACCAGGGTCATGTAGCATTGTGATGACACGGTCATGGAACATTGTGATGACAAGAATTCTGGAGCATTGTGATGACACGGTCATGGAACATTGTGATGACAAGAATTCTGGAGCATTGTGATGACAAGGGCCATGGAGCATTGTGATGACACGGTCATGGAACATTGTGATGAAAAGAATTCTGGAGCATTGTGATGACAATGGCCATGGAGCATTGTGATGACAAGGGCCATGGTGCATTGTGATGACACGGTCATGAAACTTTGTGATGACAAGCAATCTGGAGCATTTTGATGACCAGGGCCATGGAGCATTGAGATGACACGGTAATGGAACATTGTGATGACAAGAATTCTGGAGCATTGTGATGACAAGTGCCATGGAGCATTGTGATGACACGTTCATGGTACATTGTGATGACAAGAATTCTGGAGCTTTGTGATGACAAGGGCCATGGAGCATTGTGATGACACGGTCATGGAACATTGTGATGACAAGAATTCTGGAGCATTGTGATGACACGGTCATGGAACATTTTGATGACAAGAATTATGGAGCATTGTGATGACACGGTCATGGAACATTGTGATGACAAGAATTCTGGAGCATTGTGATGACAAGAATTCTGGAGCATTGTGTTGACAAGGGCCATGGAGCATTGTGATGACACGGTCATGGAACATTGTGATGACAAGAATTCTGGAGCTTTGTGATGACAAGGGCCATGGAGCATTGTGATGACACGGTCATGGAACATTGTGATGACAAGAATTCTGGAGCATTGTGATGACACGGTCATGGAACATTTTGATGACAAGAATTATGGAGCATTGTGATGACACGGTCATGGAACATTGTGATGACAAGAATTCTGGAGCATTGTGATGACAAGGGCCATGGTGCATTGTGATGACACGGTCATGGACCTTTGTGATGACAAGCAATCTGGAGCATTGTGATGACCAGGGCCATGGAGCATTGTGATGACACGGTCATGGAACATTGTGATGACAAGAATTCTGGAGCATTGTGATGACAAGAATTCTGGAGCATTGTGATGACACGGTCATGGAACATTGTGATGATAAGAATTATGGAGCATTGTGATGACACGGTCATGGAACATTGTGATGACAAGAATTCTGGAGCATTGTGATGACAAGAATTCTGGAGCATTGTAATGACACGGTCATGGAACATTGTGATGACAAGAATTCTGGAGCATTGTGATGACAAGGGCCATGGAGCATTGTGATGACACGGTCATGGAACATTGTGATGAAAAGAATTCTGGAGCATTTTGATGACAAGGGCCATGGAGCATTGTGATGACAAGGGCCATGGTGCATTGTGATGACACGGTCATGAAACTTTGTGATGACAAGCAATCTGGAGCATTTTGATGACCAGGGCCATGGAGCATTGAGATGACACGGTAATGGAACATTGTGATGACAAGAATTCTGGAGCATTGTGATGACAAGTGCCATGGAGCATTGTGATGACACGGTCATGGTACATTGTGATGACAAGAATTCTGGAGCTTTGTGATGACAAGGGCCATGGAGCATTGTGATGACACGGTCATGGAACATTGTGATGACAAGAATTCTGGAGCATTGTGATGACACGGTCATGGAACATTTTGATGACAAGAATTATGGAGCATTGTGATGACACGGTCATGGAACATTGTGATGATGAGAAATCTGGAGAATTGTGATGACACGGGCCATGGAGCATTGTGATGACACGGTCATGGAACATTGTGATGACAAGAATTCTGGAGCATTGTGATGACAAGAATTCCGGAGCATTGTGTTGACAAGGGCCATGGAGCATTGTGATGACACGGTCATGGAACATTGTGATGACAAGAATTCTGGAGCTTTGTGATGACCAGGGCCATGGAGCATTGTGATGACACGGTCATGGAACATTGTGATGACAAGAATTCTGGAGCATTGTGATGACACGGTCATGGAACATTTTGATGACAAGAATTATGGAGCATTGTGATGACACGGTCATGGAACATTGTGATGACAAGAATTCTGGAGCATTGTGATGAAAAGGGCCATGGTGCATTGTGATGACACGGTCATGGACCTTTGTGATGACAAGCAATCTGGAGCGTTGTGATGACCAGGGCCATGGAGCATTGTGATGACACGGTCATGGAACATTGTGATGACAAGAATTCTGGAGCATTGTGATGACAAGAATTCTGGAGCATTGTGATGACACGGTCATGGAACATTGTGATGATAAGAATTATGGAGCATTGTGATGACACGGTCATGGAACATTGTGATGGCAAGAATTCTGGAGCATTGTGATGACAAGGGCCATGGTGCATTGTGATGACACAGTCATGGAACTTTGTGATGAAAAGCAATCTGGAGCATTGTGATGACCAGGGTCATGGAGCATTGTGATGACACGGTCATGGAACATTGTGATGACAAGAATTCTGGAGCATTGTGATGACAAGAATACTGGAGCATTGTGATGACACGGTCATGGAACATTGTGATGACAAGAATTATGGAGCATTGTGATGACACGGTCATGGAACTTTGTGATGACAAGAATTCTGGAGCATTGTGTTGACAAGGGCCATGGAGCATTGTGATGACACGGTCATGGAACATTGTGATGACAAGAATTCTGGAGCATTGTGATGACAAGGTCATGGAACATTGTGATGACAAGAATTCTGGAGCATTGTGTTGACAAGGGCCATGGAGCATTGTGATGACAAGGTCATGGAACATTGTGTTGACAATAATTCTGGAGCATTGTGAAGACAAGGGCCATGGTGCATTGTGATGACACGGTCATGGAACTTTGTGAAGACAAGCAATCTGGAGCATTGTGATGAACAGGGCCATGGAGCATTGTGATGACAAGAACTCTGGAGCATTGTGATGACAAGTGCCATGGAGCATTGTGATGACACGGTCATGGAACATTGTGATGACAAGAATTCTGGAGCATTGTGATGACAAGAATTCTGGAGCATTGTGATGACACGCTCATGGAACATTGTGATGACAAGAATTCTGGAGCATTGTGATGACAAAAATTCTGGAGCATTGTGATGACACGGTCATGGAACATTGTGATGACAAGAATTCTGGAGCATTGTGATGACAAGGGCCATGGTGCTTTGTGATGACACGGTCATCGACCTTTGTAATGACAAGCAATCTGGAGCATTGTGATGACCAGGGCCATGGAGCATTGTGATGACACGGTCATGGAACATTGTGATGACAAGAATTCTGGAGCATTGTGATGACATGGGCCATGGAGCATTGTGATGACACGGTCATGGAACATTGTGATGACAAGAATTCTGCAGCATTGTGATGACAAGGGCCATGGAGCATTGTGATGACACGGTCATGGAACATTGTGATGACAAGAATTCTGGAGCATTGTGATGACAAGGGCCATGGAGCATTGTGATGACACGGTCATGGAACATTGTGATGACAAGAATTCTGGAGCATTGTGATGACACGGTCATGGAACATTTTGATGACAAGAATTATGGAGCATTGTGATGACACGGTCATGGAACATTGTGATGACAAGAAATCTGGAGCATTGTGATGACAAGGGCCATGGAGCATTGTGATGACACGGTCATGGAACATTGTGATGACAAGAATTCTGGAGCATTGTGATGACAAGGGCCATGGATCATTGTGATGACACGGTCATGGAACATTTTGATGACAACAATTCTGCAGCATTCTGATGACAAGGGCCATGGTGCATTGTGATGACACGGTCATGGAACTTTGTGATGACAAGCAATCTGGAGCATTGTGATGACACGGTCTTGGAACATTGTGATGACAAGAATTCTGGAGCATTGTGATGACACGGTCATGGAACATTGTGATGAAAAGAATTCTGGAGCATTGTGATGACAAGGGCCATGGAGCATTGTGAAGACAAGGGCCATGGTGCATTGTGATGACACGGTCATGAAACTTTGTGATGACAAGCAATCTGGAGCATTTTGATGACCAGGGCCATGGAGCATTGAGATGACACGGTAATGGAACATTGTGATGACAAGAATTCTGGAGCTTTGTGATGACAAGGGCCATGGAGCATTGTGATGACACGGTCATGGAACATTGTGATGACAAGAATTCTGGAGCATTGTGATGACACGGGCATGGAACATTTTGATGACAAGAATTCTGGAGCATTGTGATGACAAGAATTCTGGAGCATTGTGTTGACAAGGGCCATGGAGCATTGTGATGACACGGTCATGGAACATTGTGATGACAAGAATTCTGGAGCATTGTGATGACACGGTCATGGAACATTTTGATGACAAGAATTATGGAGCATTGTGATGACACGGTCATGGAACATTGTGATGACAAGAATTCTGGAGCATTGTGATGACAATGGCCATGGTGCATTGTGATGACACGGTCATGGACCTTTGTGATGACAAGCAATCTGGAGCATTGTGATGACCAGGGCCATGGAGCATTGTGATGACACGGTCATGGAACATTGTGATGACAAGAATTCTGGAGCATTGTGATGACAAGAATTCTGGAGCATTGTGATGACACGGTCATGGAACATTGTGATGATAAGAATTATGGAGCATTGTGATGACAAGAATTCTGGAGCATTGTGATGACAAGGGCCATGGAGCATTGTGATGACACGGTCATGGAACATTGTGATGACAAGAATTCTGGAGCATTGTGATGACAAGGGCCATGGTGCATTGTGATGACACAGTCATGGAACTTTATGATGACAAGCAGTCTGGAGCATTGTGATGACCAGGGTCATGGAGCATTGTGATGACACGGTCATGGAACATTGTGATGACAAGAATTCTGGAGCATTGTGATGACAAGAATTCTGGAGCATTGTGATGACACGGTCATGGAACATTGTGATGACAAGAATTCTGGAGCATTGTGATGACAAGGGCCATGGAGCATTGTGATGACACGGTCATGGAACATTGTGATGACAAGAATTCTGGAGCATTGTGATGACAAGGTCATGGAACATTGTGATGACAAGAATTCTGGAGCATTGTGTTGACAAGGGCCATGGAGCATTGTGATGACACGGTCATGGAACATTGTGATGACAAGAATTCTGGAGCATTGTGATGACAAGGGCCATGGTGCATTGTGATGACACGGTCATGGAACTTTGTGATGACAAGCAATCTGGAGCATTGTGATGAACAGGGCCATGGAGCATTGTGATGACAAGAATTCTGGAGCATTGTGATGACAAGTGCCATGGAGCATTGTGATGACACGGTCATGGAACTTTGTGATGACAAGAATTCTGGAGCATTGTGATGACACGGTCATGGAACATTGTGATGACAAGAATTCTGGAGCATTGTGATGACAAGGGCCATGGAGCATTGTGATGACACGGTCATGGAACATTGTGATGACAAGAATTCTGCAGCATTGTGATGACAAGGGCCATGGAGCATTGTGATGACACGGTCATGGAACATTGTGATGACAAGAATTCTGGAGCATTGTGATGACAACGTCATGGAACATTGTGATGAGAAGAATTCTGGAGCATTGTGATGACAAGGGCCATGGAGCATTGTGATGACACGGTCATCGAACATTGTCATGACAAAAATTCTGGAGCATTGTGATGACAAGAATTCTGGAGCATTGTGATGACACGGTCATGGAACATTGTGATGACAAGAATTCTGGAGCATTGTGATGAAAAGGGCCATGGTGCATTGTGATGACACGGTCATGGAACTTTGTGATGACATGCAATCTGGAGCATTGTGATGAACAGGGCCATGGAGCATTGTGATGACACTGTCATGGAACATTGTGATGACAATAATTCTGGAGCATTATAATGACAATGGCCATGGAGCATTGTGATGACACGGCCATGGAACATTGTGATGACAAGAATTCTGGAGAATTGTGATGACAATGGCCATGGAGCATTGTGATGACACGGTCATGGAACATTGTGATGACAAGAATTCTGGAGCATTTTGATGACAAGAATTCTGGAGCATTGTGATGACACGGTCATGGAACATTGTGATGACAAGAATTTTGGAGCATTGTGATGACACGGTCATGGAACATTGTGATGACAAGAATTCTGGAGAATTGTGATGACAAGGGCCATGGAGCATTGTGATGACACGGTCATGGAACATTGTGATGACAAGAATTCTGGAGCATTGTGATGACAATTTCCATGGTGCTTTGTGATGACACAGTCATGCAACTTTGTGATGACAAGCAATCTGGAGCATTGTGATGACCAGGGTCATGGAGCATTGTGATTACACGGTCATGGAACATTGTGATGACAAGAATTCTGGAGCATTGTGATGACAAGGGCCATGGAGCATTGTGATGACACGGTCATGGAACATTGTGATGACAAGAATTCTGGAGCATTGTGATGACAAGGTCATGGAACATTTTGATGACAAGAATTATGGAGCATTGTGATGACACGGTCATGGAACATTGTGATGACAAGAAATCTGGAGCATTGTGATGACAAGGGCCATGGAGCATTGTGATGACACGGTCATGGAACATTGTGATGACAAGAATTCTGGAAAATTGTGATGACAAGGGCCATGGATCATTGTGATGACACGGTCATGGAACATTTTGATGACAACAATTCTGCAGCATTCTGATGACAAGGGCCATGGTGCATTGTGATGACACGGTCATGGAACTTTGTGATGACAAGCAATCTGGAGCATTGTGATGACACGGTCTTGGAACATTGTGATGACAAGAATTCTGGAGCATTGTGATGACACGGTCATGGAACATTGTGATGACAAGAATTCTGGAGCATTGTGATGACAAGGGCCATGGAGCATTGTGATGACACGGTCATGGAACATTGTGATGAAAAGAATTCTGGAGCATTGTGATGACAAGGGCCATGGAGCATTGTGATGACAAGGGCCATGGTGCATTGTGATGACACGGTCATGAAACTTTGTGATGACAAGCAATCTGGAGCATTTTGATGACCAGGGCCATGGAGCATTGAGATGACACGGTTATGGAACATTGTGATGACAAGAATTCTGGAGCATTGTGATGACAAGTGCCATGGAGCATTGTGATGACACGGTCATGATACATTGTGATGACAAGATTTCTGGAGCTTTGTGATGACAAGGGCCATGGAGCATTGTGATGACACGGTCATGGAACATTGTGATGACAAGAATTCTGGAGCATTGTGATGACACGGGCATGGAACATTTTGATGACAAGAATTATGGAGCATTGTGATGACACGGTCATGGAACATTGTGATGATGAGAAATCTGGAGAATTGTGATGACAAGGGCCATGGAGCATTGTGATGACACAGTCATGGAACATTGTGATGACAAGAATTCTGGAGCATTGTGATGACAAGAATTCTGGAGCATTGTGTTGACAAGGGCCATGGAGCATTGTGATGACACGGTCATGGAACATTGTGATGACAAGAATTCTGGAGCATTGTGATGACAAGTGCCATGGAGCATTGTGATGACACGGTCATGGTACATTGTGATGACAAGAATTCTGGAGCTTTGTGATGACAAGGGCCATGGAGCATTGTGATGACACGGTCATGGAACATTGTGATGACAAGAATTCTGGAGCATTGTGATGACACGGTCATGGAACATTTTGATGACAAGAATTATGGAGCATTGTGATGACACGGTCATGGAACATTGTGATGATGAGAAATCTGGAGAATTGTGATGACACGGGCCATGGAGCATTGTGATGACACGGTCATGGAACATTGTGATGACAAGAATTCTGGAGCATTGTGATGACAAGAATTCCGGAGCATTGTGTTGACAAGGGCCATGGAGCATTGTGATGACACGGTCATGGAACATTGTGATGACAAGAATTCTGGAGCTTTGTGATGACAAGGGCCATGGAGCATTGTGATGACACGGTCATGGAACATTGTGATGACAAGAATTCTGGAGCATTGTGATGACACGGTCATGGAACATTTTGATGACAAGAATTATGGAGCATTGTGATGACACTGTCATGGAACATTGTGATGACAAGAATTCTGGAGCATTGTGATGACAAGGGCCATGGAGCATTGAGATGACACGGTAATGGAACATTGTGATGACAAGAATTCTGGAGCATTGTGATGACAAGTGCCATGGAGCATTGTGATGACACGGTCATGGTACATTGTGATGACAAGAATTCTGGAGCTTTGTGATGACAAGGGCCATGGAGCATTGAGATGACACGGTAATGGAACATTGTGATGACAAGAATTCTGGAGCATTGTGATGACAAGTGCCATGGAGCATTGTGATGACACGGTCATGGTACATTGTGATGACAAGAATTCTGGAGCTTTGTGATGACAAGGGCCATGGAGCATTGTGATGACACGGTCATGGAACATTGTGATGACAAGAATTCTGGAGCATTGTGATGACACGGTCATGGAACATTGTGATGATGAGAAATCTGGAGAATTGTGATGACAAGGGACATGGAGCATTGTGATGACACAGTCATGGAACATTGTGATGACAAGAATTCTGGAGCATTGTGATGACAAGAATTCTGGAGCATTGTGTTGACAAGGGCCATGGAGCATTGTGATGACACGGTCATGGAACATTGTGATGACAAGAATTCTGGAGCATCGTGATGACACGGTCATGGAACATTTTGATGACAAGAATTATGGAGCATTGTGATGACACGGTCATGGAACATTGTGATGACAAGAATTCTGGAGCATTGTGATGACAAGGGCCATGGTGCATTGTGATGACACGGTCATGGACCTTTGTGATGACAAGCAATCTGGAGCATTGTGATGACCAGGGCCATGGAGCATTGTGATGACATGGTCATGGAACATTGTGATGACAAGAATTCTGGAGCATTGTGATGACAAGAATTCTGGAGCATTGTGATGACACGGTCATGGAACATTGTGATGATAAGAATTATGGAGCATTGTGATGACACGGTCATGGAACATTGTGATGGCAAGAATTCTGGAGCATTGTGATGACAAGGGCCATGGAGCATTGTGATGACAAGGTCATGGAACATTGTGATGACAAGAATTCTGGAGCATTGTGATGACAAGGGCCATGGTGCATTGTGATGACACAGTCATGGAACTTTGTGATGACAAGCAGTCTGGAGCATTGTGATGACCAGGGTCATGGAGCATTGTGATGACACGGTCATGGAACATTGTGATGACAAGAATTCTGGAGCATTGTGATGACAAGAATTCTGGAGCATTGTGATGACACGGTTATGTAACATTGTGATGACAAGAATTATGGAGCATTGTGATGACACGGTCATGGAACATTGTGATGACAAGAATTCTGGAGCATTGTGATGACAAGGGCCATGGAGCATTGTGATGACACGGTCATGGAACATTGTGATGACAAGAATTCTGGAGCATTGTGATGACAAGGTCATGGAACATTGTGATGACAAGAATTCTGGAGCATTGTGTTGACAAGGGCCATGGAGCATTGTGATGACACGGTCATGGAACATTGTGATGACAAGAATTCTGGAGCATTGTGATGACACGGTCATGGAACATTGTGATGACAAGAATTCTGGAGCATTGTGTTGACAAGGGCCATGGAGCATTGTGATGACAAGAATTCTGGAGCATTGTGATGACAAGGGCCATGGAGCATTGTGATGACACGGTCATGGAACATTGTGATGACAAGAATTCTGGAGCATTGTGATGACAAGGGCCATGGTGCATTGTGATGACACGGTCATGGAACTTTGTGATAACAAGCAATCTGGAGCATTGTGATGAACAGGGCCATGGAGCATTGTGATGACAAGAATTCTGTAGCATTGTGATGACAAGAAATCTGGAGCATTGTGATGACACGCTCATGGAACATTGTGATGACAAGAATTCTGGAGCATTTTGATGACAAAAATTCTGGAGCATTGTGATGACACGGTCATGGAACATTGTGATGACAAGAATTCTGGAGCATTGTGATGACAAGGGCCATGGTGCATTGTGATGACACGGTCATCGACCTTTGTGATGACAAGCAATCTGGAGCATTGTGATGACCAGGGCCATGGAGCATTGTGATGACACGGTCATGGAACATTGTGATGACAAGAATTCTGGAGCATTGTGATGACAAGGGCCATGGAGCATTGTGATGACACGGTCATGGAACATTGTGATGACAAGAATTCTGCAGCATTGTGATGACAAGGGCCATGGAGCATTGTGATGACACGGCCATGGAACATTGTGATGACAAGAATTCTGGAGAATTGTGATGACAATGGCCATGGAGCATTGTGATGACACGGTCATGGAACATTGTGATGACAAGAATTCTGGAGCATTTTGATGACAAGAATTCTGGAGCATTGTGATGACACGGTCATGGAAC
Organism: Balaenoptera acutorostrata; assembly: GCF_949987535.1. Classification (NCBI taxonomy): domain Eukaryota; kingdom Metazoa; phylum Chordata; class Mammalia; order Artiodactyla; family Balaenopteridae; genus Balaenoptera; species Balaenoptera acutorostrata. Next base: position 3,012,698 of record NW_026646025.1, on the reverse strand, counting down.
ATTGTGATGACAAGAATTTTGGAGCATTGTGATGACACAGTCATGGAACATTGTGATGACAAGAATTCTGGAGAATTGTGATGACAAGGGCCATGGAGCATTGTGATGACACGGTCATGGAACATTGTGATGACAAGAATTCTGGAGCATTGTGATGATAAGTTCCATGGTGCTTTGTGATGACACAGTCATGCAACTTTGTGATGACAAGCAATCTGGAGCATTGTGATGACCAGGGTCATGGAGCATTGTGATTACACGGTCATGGAACATTGTGATGACAAGAATTCTGGAGCATTGTGATGACAAGGGCCATGGAGCATTGTGATGACACGGTCATGGAACATTGTGATGACAAGAATTCTGGAGCATTGTGATGACACGGTCATGGAACATTTTGATGACAAGAATTATGGAGCATTGTGATGACACGGTCATGGAACATTGTGATGACAAGAAATCTGGAGCATTGTGATGACAAGGGCCATGGAGCATTGTGATGACACGGTCATGGAACATTGTGATGACAAGAATTCTGGAGCATTGTGATGACAAGGGCCATGGATCATTGTGATGACACGGTCATGGAACATTTTGATGACAACAATTCTGCAGCATTCTGATGACAAGGGCCATGGTGCATTGTGATGACACGGTCATGGAACTTTGTGATGACAAGCAATCTGGAGCATTGTGATGACACGGTCTTGGAACATTGTGATGACAAGAATTCTGGAGCATTGTGATGACACGGTCATGGAACATTGTGATGAAAAGAATTCTGGAGCATTGTGATGACAAGGGCCATGGAGCATTGTGATGACAAGGGCCATGGTGCATTGTGATGACACGGTCATGAAACTTTGTGATGACAAGCAATCTGGAGCATTTTGATGACCAGGGCCATGGAGCATTGAGATGACACGGTAATGGAACATTGTGATGACAAGAATTCTGGAGCATTGTGATGACAAGTGCCATGGAGCATTGTGATGACACGGTCATGGTACATTGTGATGACAAGAATTCTGGAGCTTTGTGATGACAAGGGCCATGGAGCATTGTGATGACACGGTCATGGAACATTGTGATGACAAGAATTCTGGAGCATTGTGATCACACGGGCATGGAACATTTTGATGACAAGAATTATGGAGCATTGTGATGACACGGTCATGGAACATTGTGATGATGAGAAATCTGGAGAATTGTGATGACAAGGGCCATGGAGCATTGTGATGACACGGTCATGGAACATTGTGATGACAATTTTTCTGGAGGATTGTGATGACAAGAATTCTGGAGCATTGTGTTGACAAGGGCCATGGAGCATTGTGATGACACGGTCATGGAACATTGTGATGACAAGAATTCTGGAGCTTTGTGATGACAAGGGCCATGGAGCATTGTGATGACACGGTCATGGAACATTGTGATGACAAGAATTCTGGAGCATTGTGATGACACGGTCATGGAACATTTTGATGACAAGGATTATGGAGCATTGTGATGACACGGTCATGGAACATTGTGATGACAAGAATTCTGGAGCATTGTGATGACAAGGGCCATGGTGCATTGTGATGACACGGTCATGGACCTTTGTGATGACAAGCAATCTGGAGCATTGTGATGACCAGGGCCATGGAGCATTGTGATGACACGGTCATGGAACATTGTGATGACAAGAATTCTGGAGCATTGTGATGACAAGAATTCTGGAGCATTGTGATGACACTGTCATGGAACATTGTGATGATAAGAATTATGGAGCATTGTGATGACACGGTCATGGAACATTGTGATGGCAAGAATTCTGGAGCATTGTGATGACAAGGGCCATGGAGCATTGTGATGACTCGGTCATGGAACATTGTGATGAAAAGAATTCTGGAGCATTGTGATGACAAGGGCCATGGTGCATTGTGATGACACAGTCATGGAACTTTGTGATGACAAGCAATCTGGAGCATTGTGATGACCAGGGTCATGGAGCATTGTGATGACACGGTCATGGAACATTGTGATGACAGGAATTCTGGAGCATTGTGATGACAAGAATTCTGGAGCATTGTGATGACACGGTCATGGAACATTGTGATGACAAGAATTATGGAGCATTGTGATGACACGGTCATGGAACATTGTGATGACAAGAATTCTGGAGCATTGTGATGACAAGGGCCATGGAGCATTGTGATGACACGGTCATGGAACATTGTGATGACAAGAATTCTGGAGCATTGTGATGACAAGGTCATGGAACATTGTGATGACAAGAATTCTGGAGCATTGTGTTGACAAGGGCCATGGAGCATTGTGATGACACGGTCATGGAACATTGTGATGACAAGAATTCTGGAGCATTGTGATGACAAGGGCCATGGTGCATTGTGATGACACGGTCATGGAACTTTGTGATGACAAGCAATCTGGAGCATTGTGATGAACAGGGCCATGGAGCATTGTGATGACAAGAATTCTGGAGCATTGTGATGACAAGTGCCATGGAGCATTGTGATGACACGGTCATGGAACGTTGTGATGACAAGAATTCTGGAGCATTGTGATGACACGGTCATGGAACATTGTGATGACAAGAATTCTGGAGCATTGTGTTGACAAGGGCCATGGAGCATTGTGATGACACGGTCATGGAACATTGTGATGACAAGAATTCTGGAGCATTGTGATGACAAGGGCCATGGTGCATTGTGATGACATGGTCATGGAACTTTGTGATGACAAGCAATCTGGAGCATTGTGATGAACAGGGCCATGGAGCATTGTGATGACAAGAATTCTGTAGCATTGTGATGACAAGAATTCTGGAGCATTGTGATGACACGCTCATGGAACATTGTGATGACAAGAATTCTGGAGCATTGTGATGACAAAAATTCTGGAGCAATGTGATGACACGGTCATGGAACATTGTGATGACAAGAATTCTGGAGCATTGTGATGACAAGGGCCATGGTGCATTGTGATGACACGGTCATCGACCTTTGTGATGACAAGCAATCTGGAGCATTGTGATGACTAGGGCCATGGAGCATTGTGATGACACGGTCATGGAACATTGTGATGACAAGAATTCTGGAGCATTGTGATGACAAGGGCCATGGAGCATTGTGATGACACGGTCATGGAACATTGTGATGACAAGAATTCTGGAGCATTGTGATGACAACGTCATGGAACATTGTGATGAGAAGAATTCTGGAGCATTGTGATGACAAGGGCCATGGAGCATTGTGATGACACGGTCATCGAACATTGTGATGACAAGAATTCTGGAGCATTGTGATGACAAGAATTCTGGAGCATTGTGATGACACGGTCATGGAACATTGTGATGACAAGAATTCTGGAGCATTGTGATGAAAAGGGCCATGGTGCATTGTGATGACACGGTCATGGAACTTTGTGATGACATGCAATCTGGAGCATTGTGATGAACAGGGCCATGGTGCATTGTGAGGACACGGTCATGGAACATTGTGATGACAATAATTCTGGAGCATTATAATGACAATGGCCATGGAGCATTGTGATGACACGGCCATGGAACATTGTGATGACAAGAATTCTGGAGAATTGTGATGACAATGGCCATGGAGCATTGTGATGACACGGTCATGGAACATTGTGATGACAAGAATTCTGGAGCATTTTGATGACAAGAATTCTGGAGCATTGTGATGACACGGTCATGGAACATTGTGATGACAAGAATTTTGGAGCATTGTGATGACACGGTCATGGAACATTGTGATGACAAGAATTCTGGAGAATTGTGATGACAAGGGCCATGGAGCATTGTGATGACACGGTCATGGAACATTGTGATGACAAGAATTCTGGAGCATTGTGATGACAAGGGCCATGGAGCATTGTGATGACACGGTCATGGAACATTGTGATGACAAGAATTCTGCAGCATTGTGATGACAAGTTCCATGGTGCTTTGTGATGACACAGTCATGCAACTTTGTGATGACAAGCAATCTGGAGCATTGTGATGACCAGGGTCATGGAGCATTGTGATGACACCGTCATGGAACATTGTGATGACAAGAATTCTGGAGCATTGTGATGACAAGGGCCATGGATCATTGTGATGACACGGTCATGGAACATTTTGATGACAACAATTCTGCAGCATTCTGATGACAAGGGCCATGGTGCATTGTGATGACACGGTCATGGAACTTTGTGATGACAAGCAATCTGGAGCATTGTGATGACACGGTCTTGGAACATTGTGATGACAAGAATTCTGGAGCATTGTGATGACACGATCATGGAACATTGTGATGACAAGAATTCTGGAGCATTGTGATGACAAGGTCATGGAACATTGTGATGACAAGAATTCTGGAGCATTGTGTTGACAAGGGCCATGGAGCATTGTGATGACACGGTCATGGAACATTGTGATGACAAGAATTCTGGAGCATTGTGATGACAAGGGCCATGGTGCATTGTGATGACACGGTCATGGAACTTTGTGATGACAAGCAATCTGGAGCATTGTGATGAACAGGGCCATGGAGCATTGTGATGACAAGAATTCTGGAGCATTGTGATGACAAGTGCCATGGAGCATTGTGATGACACGGTCATGGAACGTTGTGATGACAAGAAATCTGGAGCATTGTGATGACACGGTCATGGAACATTGTGATGACAAGAATTCTGGAGCATTGTGATGACAAGGGCCATGGTGCATTGTGATGACACGGTCATGGAACTTTGTGATGACAAGCAATCTGGAGCATTGTGATGAACAGGGCCATGGAGCATTGTGATGACAAGAATTCTGTAGCATTGTGATGACAAGAATTCTGGAGCATTGTGATGACACGCTCATGGAACATTGTGATGACAAGAATTCTGGAGCATTGTGATGACAAAAATTCTGGAGCAATGTGATGACACGGTCATGGAACATTGTGATGACAAGAATTCTGGAGCATTGTGATGACAAGGGCCATGGTGCATTGTGATGACACGGTCATCGACCTTTGTGATGACAAGCAATCTGGAGCATTGTGATGACCAGGCCATGGAGCATTGTGATGACACGGTCATGGAACATTGTGATGACAAGAATTCTGGAGCATTGTGATGACAAGGTCATGGAACATTGTGATGACAAGAATTCTGCAGCATTGTGATGACAAGGGCCATGGAGCATTGTGATGACACGGTCATGGAACATTGTGATGACAAGAATTCTGGAGCATTGTGATGACAACGTCATGGAACATTGTGATGAGAAGAATTCTGGAGCATTGTAATGACAAGGGCCATGGAGCATTGTGATGACATGGTCATCGAACATTGTGATGACAAGAATTCTGGAGCATTGTGATGACAAGAATTCTGGAGCATTGTGATGACACGGTCATGGAACATTGTGATGACAAGAATTCTGGAGCATTGTGATGAAAAGGGCCATGGTGCATTGTGATGACACGGTCATGGAACTTTGTGATGACATGCAATCTGGAGCATTGTGATGAACAGGGCAATGGAGCATTGTGATGACACGGTCATGGAACATTGTGATGACAATAATTCTGGAGCATTATAATGACAATGGCCATGGAGCATTGTGATGACACGGCCATGGAACATTGTGATGACAAGAATTCTGGAGAATTGTGATGACAATGGCCATGGAGCATTGTGATGACACGGTCATGGAACATTGTGATGACAAGAATTCTGGAGCATTTTGATGACAAGAATTCTGGAGCATTGTGATGACACGGTCATGGAACATTGTGATGACAAGAATTTTGGAGCATTGTGATGACACGGTCATGGAACATTGTGATGACAAGAATTCTGGAGCATTGTGATGACAAGGGCCATGGAGCATTGTGATGACACGGTCATGGAACATTGTGATGACAAGAATTCTGCAGCATTGTGATGACAAGTTCCATGGTGCTTTGTGATGACACAGTCATGCAACTTTGTGATGACAAGCAATCTGGAGCATTGTGATGACCAGGGTCATGGAGCATTGTGATGACACGGTCATGGAACATTGTGATGACAAGAATTCTGGAGCATTGTGATGACAAGGGCCATGGATCATTGTGATGACACGGTCATGGAACATTTTGATGACAACAATTCTGCAGCATTCTGATAACAAGGGCCATGGTGCATTGTGATGACACGGTCATGGAACTTTGTGATGACAAGCAATCTGGAGCATTGTGATGACACGGTCTTGGAACATTGTGATGACAAGAATTCTGGAGCATTGTGATGACACGGTCATGGAACATTGTGATGACAAGAATTCTGGAGCATTGTGATGACAAGGGCCATGGAGCATTGTGATGACACGGTCATGGAACATTGTGATGAAAAGAATTCTGCAACATTGTGATGACAAGGGCCATGGAGCATTGTAATGAAACTATTCATTGTGCACCGTGATGACAAGGGAGATGGAGTAATGTGATGAAACTGGTCCTGGAGCATTGTAATAACAAAAGCCAATGAGCATTGTGATGACAGGCATCATGGAGCATTGTGAAGAAAGGGGTCATGGGGAATTGTAATGACAATAGAGAAATGTGATGAAAATGGTCAGCAAGCAAAGTGATTAAAGTGGTCATTTAGAATTGTCATGAAAAACTATATAGAGCATAGTGATGACAAAGGTCATGGAGAACTGTGATGACCAGGGTCATGTAACATTGTGATGACACGGTCATGGAACATTGTGATGACAAGAATTATGGAGCATTGTGATGACAAGGGCCATGGTGCATTGTGATGACACGGTCATGGACCTTTGTGATGACAAGCAATCTGGAGCATTGTGATGACCAGGGCCATGGAGCATTGGATGACACGGTCATGGAACATTGTGATGACAAGAATTCTGGAGCATTGTGATGACAAAAATTCTGGAGCATTGTGATGACACGGTCATGGAACATTGTGATGACAAGAATTCTGGAGCATTGTGATGACAAGGGCCATGGTGCATTGTGATGACACGGTCATGGACCTTTGTGATGACAAGCAATCTGGAGCATTGTGATGACCACGGCCATGGAGCATTGTGATGACACGGTCATGGAACATTGTGATGACAAGAATTCTGGAGCATTGTGATGACAAGGGTCATGGTGCATTGTGATGACACGGTCATGGAACTTTGTGATGACAAGCAATCTGGAGCATTGTGATGAACAGGGCCATGGAGCATTGTGATGACACGGTCATGGAACATTGTGATGACAATAATTCTGGAGCATTATAATGACAATGGCCATGGAGCATTTTGATGACACGGCCATGGAACATTGTGATGACAAGAATTCTGGAGAATTGTGATGACAATGGCCATGGAGCATTGTGATGACACGGTCATGGAACATTGTGATGACAAGAATTCTGGAGCATTTTGATGACAAGAATTCTGGAGCATTGTGATGACACGGTCATGGAACATTGTGATGACAAGAATTTTGGAGCATTGTGATGACACGGTCATGGAACTTTGTGATGACAAGAATTCTGGAGAATTGTGATGACAAGGGCCATGGAGCATTGTGATGACACGGTCATGGAACATTGTGATGACAAGAATTCTGGAGCATTGTGATGACAAGTTCCATGGTGCTTTGTGATGACACAGTCATGCAACTTTGTGATGACAAGCAATCTGGAGCATTGTGATGACCAGGGTCATGGAGCATTGTGATTACACGGTCATGGAGCATTGTGATGACAAGAATTCTGGAGCATTGTGATGACAAGGGCCATGGAGCATTGTGATGACACGGTCATGGAACATTGTGATGACAAGAATTCTGGAGCATTGTGATGACAAGGGCCATGGATCATTGTGATGACACGGTCATGGAACATTTTGATGACAACAATTCTGCAGCATTCTGATGACAAGGGCCATGGTGCATTGTGATGACACGGTCATGGAACTTTGTGATGACAAGCAATCTGGAGCATTGTGATGACACGGTCTTGGAACATTGTGATGACAAGAATTCTGGAGCATTGTGATGACACGGTCATGGAACATTGTGATGACAAGAATTCTGGAGCATTGTGATGACAAGGGCCATGGAGCATTGTGATGACACGGTCATGGAACATTGTGATGACAAGAATTCTGGAACATTGTGATGACAAGGGCCATGGAGCATTGTAATGAAACTATTCATTGTGCACCGTGATGACAAGGGAGATGGAGTAATGTGATGAAACTGCTCCTGGAGCATTGTAATAACAAAAGCCAATGAGCATTGTGATGACAGGCATCATGGAGCATTGTGAAGAAAGGGGTCATGGGGAATTGTAATGACAATAGAGAAATGTGATGAAAATGGTCAGCAAGCAAAGTGATTAAAGTGGTCATTTAGAATTGTCATGAAAAACTATATAGAGCATAGTGATGACAAAGGTCATGGAGAACTGTGATTACCAGGGTCATGTAACATTGTGATGACATGGTCATGGAACATTGTGATTAAAAGAATTATGGAGCATTGTGATGACACGGTCATGGAACATTGTGATGACTAGAATTCTGGAGCATTGTGATCACAAGGGCCATGGAGCATTGTGATGACACGGTCATGGAACATTGTGATGGCCAGAATTCTGGAGCATTGTGAGGATAAGGGCAATGGAGCATTGTGATGACACGGTCATGGAACATTGTGATGACAAGAATTCTGGAGCATTGTGATGACAAGGGCCATGGTGCATTGTGATGACACGGTCACGGAACTTTGTGATGACAAGCAATCTGGAGCATTGTGATGACAAGGGCCATGGAGCATTGTGATGACAGGTGTCATGGAGCATTGTAATGAGAGGTTTCATTGTGCACCGTGATGACAAGGGAGATGGAGTATTGTGATGAAACTGGTCCTGCAGCATTGTGATAACAAAAGCCATTGAGCATTGTGATGACAGGCATCATGGAGCATTGTGAAGAAAGGGGTCATGGGAAATTGTAATGACAATAGAGAAATGTGATGAAAATGGTCAGCAAGCAAAGTGATTAAAGTGTTCATTTAGAATTGTCACGAAAAACTATATAGAGCATTGTGATGACAAAGGTCATGGAGAAATGTTGTGACCAGGGTCATGTAGCATTGTGATGACACGGTCATGGAACATTGTGATGACAAGAATTCTGGAGCATTGTGATGACACGGTCATGGAACATTTTGATGACAAGAATTATGGAGCATTGTTATGACACGGTCATGGAACATTGTGATGAAAAGAATTCTGGAGCATTGTGATGACAAGGGCCATGGAGCATTGTGATGACAAGGGCCATGGTGCATTGTGATGACACGGTCATGAAACTTTGTGATGACAAGCAATCTGGAGCATTGTGATGACCAGGGCCATGGAGCATTGAGATGACACGGTAATGGAACATTGTGATGACAAGAATTCTGGAGCATTGTGATGACAAGTGCCATGGAGCATTGTGATGACACGGTCATGGTACATTGTGATGACAAGAATTCTGTAGCATTGTGATGACACGGTCATGGAACATTGTGATGAAAAGAATTCTGGAGCATTGTGATGACAAGAATTCTGGAGCATTGTGATGACACGGTCATGGAATATTTTGATGACAAGAATTATGGAGCATTGTGATGACACGGTCATGGAACATTGTGATGATGAGAAATCTGGAGAATTGTGATGACAAGGGCCATGGAGCATTGTGATGACACGGTCATGGAACCTTGTGATGACAAGAATTCTGGAGCATTGTGATGACAAGAATTCTGGAGCATTGTGTTGACAAGGGACATAGAGCATTGTGATGACACGGTCATGGAACATTGTGATGACAAGAATTCTGGAGCTTTGTGATGACAAGGGCCATGGAGCATTGTGATGACACGGTCATGGAACATTGTGATGACAAGAATTCTGGATTATTGTGATGACACGGTCATGGAATATTTTGATGACAAGATTTATGGAGCATTGTGATGACACGGTCATGGAACATTGTGATGACAAGAATTCTGGAGCATTGTGATGACAAGGGCCATGGTGCATTGTGATGACACGGTCATGGACCTTTGTGATGACAAGCAATCTGGAGCATTGTGATGACCAGCGCCATGGAGCATTGTGATGACACGGTCATGGAACATTGTGATGACAAGAATTCTGGAGCATTGTGATGACAAGAATTCTGGAGCATTTTGATGACACGGTCATGGAACATTGTGATGACAAGAATTTTGGAGCATTGTGATGACACGGTCATGGAACATTGTGATGACAAGAATTCTGGAGAATTGTGATGACAAGGGCCATGGAGCATTGTGATGACACGGTCATGGAACATTGTGATGACAAGAATTCTGGAGCATTGTGATGACAAGTTCCATGGTGCTTTGTGATGACACAGTCATGCAACTTTGTGATGACAAGCAATCTGGAGCATTGTGATGACCAGGGTCATGGAGCATTGTGATTACACGGTCATGGAACATTGTGATGACAAGAATTCTGGAGCATTGTGATGACAAGGGCCATGGAGCATTGTGATGACACGGTCATGGAACATTGTGATGACAAGAATTCTGCAGCATTGTGATGACAAGGGCCATGGTGCATTGTGATGACACGGTCATGGAACTTTGTGATGACAAGCAATGTGGAGCATTGTGATGAACAGGGCCATGGAGCATTGTGATGACAAGAATTCTGGAGCATTGTGATGACAAGTGCCATGGAGCATTGTGATGACACGGTCATGGAACGTTGTGATGACAAGAATTCTGGAGCATTGTGATGACACGGTCATGGAACATTGTGATGACAAGAATTCTGGAGCATTGTGTTGACAAGGGTCATGGAGCATTGTGATGACACGGTCATGGAACATTGTGATGACAAGAATTCTGGAGCATTGTGATGACAAGGGCCATGGTGCATTGTGATGACACGGTCATGGAACTTTGTGATGACAAGCAATCTGGAGCATTGTGATGAACAGGGCCATGGAGCATTGTGATGACAAGAATTCTGTAGCATTGTGATGACAAGAATTCTGGAGCATTGTGATGACAAGGTCATGGAACATTGTGATGACAAGAATTCTGCAGCATTGTGATGACAAGGGCCATGGAGCATTGTGATGACACGGTCATGGAACATTGTGATGACAAGAATTCTGGAGCATTGTGATGACAACGTCATGGAACATTGTGATGAGAAGAATTCTGGAGCATTGTAATGACAAGGGCCATGGAGCATTGTGATGACATGGTCATCGAACATTGTAATGACAAGAATTCTGGAGCATTGTGATGACAAGAATTCTGGAGCATTGTGATGACAAGGGCCATGGAGCATTGTGATGACAAGGGCCATGGTGCATTGTGATGACACGGTCATGAAACTTTGTGATGACAAGCAATCTGGAGCATTGTGATGACCAGGGCCATGGAGCATTGAGATGACACGGTAATGGAACATTGTGATGACAAGAATTCTGGAGCATTGTGATGACAAGTGCCATGGAGCATTGTGATGACACGGTCATGGTACATTGTGATGACAAGAATTCTGTAGCATTGTGATGACACGGTCATGGAACATTGTGATGAAAAGAATTCTGGAGCATTGTGATGACAAGAATTCTGGAGCATTGTGATGACACGGTCATGGAATATTTTGATGACAAGAATTATGGAGCATTGTGATGACACGGTCATGGAACATTGTGATGATGAGAAATCTGGAGAATTGTGATGACAAGGGCCATGGAGCATTGTGATGACACGGTCATGGAACCTTGTGATGACAAGAATTCTGGAGCATTGTGATGACAAGAATTCTGGAGCATTGTGTTGACAAGGGACATAGAGCATTGTGATGACACGGTCATGGAACATTGTGATGACAAGAATTCTGGAGCTTTGTGATGACAAGGGCCATGGAGCATTGTGATGACACGGTCATGGAACATTGTGATGACAAGAATTCTGGATTATTGTGATGACACGGTCATGGAACATTTTGATGACAAGAATTATGGAGCATTGTGATGACACGGTCATGGAACATTGTGATGACAAGAATTCTGGAGCATTGTGATGACAAGGGCCATGGTGCATTGTGATGACACGGTCATGGACCTTTGTGATGACAAGCAATCTGGAGCATTGTGATGACCAGCGCCATGGAGCATTGTGATGACACGGTCATGGAACATTGTGATGACAAGAATTCTGGAGCATTGTGATGACAAGAATTCTGGAGCATTTTGATGACAAGAATTCTGGAGCATTGTGATGACACGGTCATGGAACATTGTGATGACAAGAATTTTGGAGCATTGTGATGACACGGTCATGGAACATTGTGATGACAAGAATTCTGGAGAATTGTGATGACAAGGGCCATGGAGCATTGTGATGACACGGTCATGGAACATTGTGATGACAAGAATTCTGAAGCATTGTGATGACAAGTTCCATGGTGCTTTGTGATGACACAGTCATGCAACTTTGTGATGACAAGCAATCTGGAGCATTGTGATGACCAGGGTCATGGAGCATTGTGATTACACGGTCATGGAACATTGTGATGACAAGAATTCTGGAGCATTGTGATGACAAGGGCCATGGAGCATTGTGATGACACGGTCATGGAACATTGTGATGACAAGAATTCTGGAGCATTGTGATGACAAGGGCCATGGATCATTGTGATGACACGGTCATGGAACATTTTGATGACAACAATTCTGCAGCATTGTGATGACAAGGGCCATGGTGCATTGTGATGACACGGTCATGGAACTTTGTGATGACAAGCAATCTGGAGCATTGTGATGAACAGGGCCATGGAGCATTGTGATGACAAGAATTCTGGAGCATTGTGATGACAAGTGCCATGGAGCATTGTGATGACACGGTCATGGAACGTTGTGATGACAAGAATTCTGGAGCATTGTGATGACACGGTCATGGAACATTGTGATGACAAGAATTCTGGAGCATTGTGTTGACAAGGGTCATGGAGCATTGTGATGACACGGTCATGGAACATTGTGATGACAAGAATTCTGGAGCATTGTGATGACAAGGGCCATGGTGCATTGTGATGACACGGTCATGGAACTTTGTGATGACAAGCAATCTGGAGCATTGTGATGAACAGGGCCATGGAGCATTGTGATGACAAGAATTCTGTAGCATTGTGATGACAAGAATTCTGGAGCATTGTGATGACACGCTCATGGAACATTGTGATGACAAGAATTCTGGAGCATTGTGATGACAAAAATTCTGGAGCAATGTGATGACACGGTCATGGAACATTGTGATGACAAGAATTCTGGAGCATTGTGATGACAAGGGCCATGGTGCATTGTGATGACACGGTCATCGACCTTTGTGATGACAAGCAATCTGGAGCATTGTGATGACCAGGGCCATGGAGCATTGTGATGACACGGTCATGGAACATTGTGATGACAAGAATTCTGGAGCATTGTGATGACAAGGTCATGGAACATTGTGATGACAAGAATTCTGGAGCATTGTGATGACAACGTCATGGAACATTGTGATGAGAAGAATTCTGGAGCATTGTAATGACAAGGGCCATGGAGCATTGTGATGACATGGTCATCGAACATTGTGATGACAAGAATTCTGGAGCATTGTGATGACAAGAATTCTGGAGCATTGTGATGACACGGTCATGGAACATTGTGATGACAAGAATTCTGGAGCATTGTGATGAAAAGGGCCATGGTGTATTGTGATGACACGGTCATGGAACTTTGTGATGACATGCAATCTGGAGCATTGTGATGAACAGGGCCATGGAGCATTGTGATGACACGGTCATGGAACATTGTGATGACAATAATTCTGGAGCATTATAATGACAATGGCCATGGAGCATTGTGATGACACGGCCATGGAACATTGTGATGACAAGAATTCTGGAGAATTGTGATGACAATGGCCATGGAGCATTGTGATGACACGGTCATGGAACATTGTGATGACAAGAATTCTGGAGCATTTTGATGACAAGAATTCTGGAGCATTGTGATGACACGGTCATGGAACATTGTGATGACAAGAATTTTGGAGCATTGTGATGACACGGTCATGGAACATTGTGATGACAAGAATTCTGGAGAATTGTGATGACAAGGGCCATGGAGCATTGTGATGACACGGTCATGGAACATTGTGATGACAAGAATTCTGGAGCATTGTGATGACAAGGGCCATGGAGCATTGTGATGACACGGTCATGGAACATTGTGATGACAAGAATTCTGCAGCATTGTGATGACAAGTTCCATGGTGCTTTGTGATGACACAGTCATGCAACTTTGTGATGACAAGCAATCTGGAGCATTGTGATGACCAGGGTCATGGAGCATTGTGATGACACGGTCATGGAACATTGTGATGACAAGAATTCTGGAGCATTGTGATGACAAGGGCCATGGATCATTGTGATGACACGGTCATGGAACATTTTGATGACAACAATTCTGCAGCATTCTGATAACAAGGGCCATGGTGCATTGTGATGACACGGTCATGGAACTTTGTGATGACAAGCAATCTGGAGCATTGTGATGACACGGTCTTGGAACATTGTGATGACAAGAATTCTGGAGCATTGTGATGACACGGTCATGGAACATTGTGATGACAAGAATTCTGGAGCATTGTGATGACAAGGGCCATGGAGCATTGTGATGACACGGTCATGGAACATTGTGATGACAACAATTCTGGAACATTGTGATGACAAGGGCCATGGAGCATTGTAATGAAACTATTCATTGTGCACCGTGATGACAAGGGAGATGGAGTAATGTGATGAAACTGGTCCTGGAGCATTGTAATAACAAAAGCCAATGAGCATTGTGATGACAGGCATCATGGAGCATTGTGAAGAAAGGGGTCATGGGGAATTGTAATGACAATAGAGAAATGTGATGAAAATGGTCAGCAAGCAAAGTGATTAAAGTGGTCATTTAGAATTGTCATGAAAAACTATATAGAGCATAGTGATGACAAAGGTCATGGAGAACTGTGATGACCAGGGTCATGTAACATTGTGATGACACGGTCATGGAACATTGTGATGACAAGAATTATGGAGCATTGTGATGACAAGGGCCATGGTGCATTGTGATGACACGGTCATGGACCTTTGTGATGACAAGCAATCTGGAGCATTGTGATGACCAGGGCCATGGAGCATTGGATGACACGGTCATGGAACATTGTGATGACAAGAATTCTGGAGCATTGTGATGACAAAAATTCTGGAGCATTGTGATGACACGGTCATGGAACATTGTGATGACAAGAATTCTGGAGCATTGTGATGACAAGGGCCATGGTGCATTGTGATGACACGGTCATGGACCTTTGTGATGACAAGCAATCTGGAGCATTGTGATGACCACGGCCATGGAGCATTGTGATGACACGGTCATGGAACATTGTGATGACAAGAATTCTGGAGCATTGTGATGACAAGGGTCATGGTGCATTGTGATGACACGGTCATGGAACTTTGTGATGACAAGCAATCTGGAGCATTGTGATGAACAGGGCCATGGAGCATTGTGATGACACGGTCATGGAACATTGTGATGACAATAATTCTGGAGCATTATAATGACAATGGCCATGGAGCATTTTGATGACACGGCCATGGAACATTGTGATGACAAGAATTCTGGAGAATTGTGATGACAATGGCCATGGAGCATTGTGATGACACGGTCATGGAACATTGTGATGACAAGAATTCTGGAGCATTTTGATGACAAGAATTCTGGAGCATTGTGATGACACGGTCATGGAACATTGTGATGACAAGAATTTTGGAGCATTGTGATGACACGGTCATGGAACATTGTGATGACAAGAATTCTGGAGAATTGTGATGACAAGGGCCATGGAGCATTGTGATGACACGGTCATGGAACATTGTGATGACAAGAATTCTGGAGCATTGTGATGACAAGTTCCATGGTGCTTTGTGATGACACAGTCATGCAACTTTGTGATGACAAGCAATCTGGAGCATTGTGATGACCAGGGTCATGGAGCATTGTGATTACACGGTCTTGGAACATTGTGATGAAAAGAATTCTGGAGCATTATGATGACAAGGGCCATGGAGCATTGTGATGACACGCTCATGGAACATTGTGATGACAAGAATTCTGGAGCATTGTGATGACAAGTTCCATGGTGCTTTGTGATGACACAGTCATGCAACTTTGTGATGACAAGCAATCTGGAGCATTGTGATGACAAGGGCCATGGAGCATTGTGATTACACGGTCATGGAACATTGCGATGACAAGAATTCTGGAGCATTATGATGACAAGGGCCATGGAGCATTGTGATGACACGCTCATGGAACATTGTGATGAAAAGAATTCTGGAGCATTGTGATGACACGGTCATGGAACATTGTGATGACAAGAATTCTGGAGCATTGTGATGACAAGGGCCATGGTGCATTGTGATGACACGGTCATGGAACTTTGTGATGACAAGCAATCTGGAGCATTGTGATGAACAGGGCCATGGAGCATTGTGATGACAAGAATTCTGTAGCATTGTGATGACAAGAATTCTGGAGCATTGTGATGACACGCTCATGGAACATTGTGATGACAAGAATTCTGGAGCATTGTGATGACAAAAATTCTGGAGCAATGTGATGACACGGTCATGGAACATTGTGATGACAAGAATTCTGGAGCATTGTGATGACAAGGGCCATGGTGCATTGTGATGACACGGTCATCGACCTTTGTGATGACAAGCAATCTGGAGCATTGTGATGACCAGGGCCATGGAGCATTGTGATGACACGGTCATGGAACATTGTGATGACAAGAATTCTGGAGCATTGTGATGACAAGGTCATGGAACATTGTGATGACAAGAATTCTGGAGCATTGTGATGACAACGTCATGGAACATTGTGATGAGAAGAATTCTGGAGCATTGTAATGACAAGGGCCATGGAGCATTGTGATGACATGGTCATCGAACATTGTGATGACAAGAATTCTGGAGCATTGTGATGACAAGAATTCTGGAGCATTGTGATGACACGGTCATGGAACATTGTGATGACAAGAATTCTGGAGCATTGTGATGAAAAGGGCCATGGTGTATTGTGATGACACGGTCATGGAACTTTGTGATGACATGCAATCTGGAGCATTGTGATGAACAGGGCCATGGAGCATTGTGATGACACGGTCATGGAACATTGTGATGACAATAATTCTGGAGCATTATAATGACAATGGCCATGGAGCATTGTGATGACACGGCCATGGAACATTGTGATGACAAGAATTCTGGAGAATTGTGATGACAATGGCCATGGAGCATTGTGATGACACGGTCATGGAACATTGTGATGACAAGAATTCTGGAGCATTTTGATGACAAGAATTCTGGAGCATTGTGATGACACGGTCATGGAACATTGTGATGACAAGAATTTTGGAGCATTGTGATGACACGGTCATGGAACATTGTGATGACAAGAATTCTGGAGAATTGTGATGACAAGGGCCATGGAGCATTGTGATGACACGGTCATGGAACATTGTGATGACAAGAATTCTGGAGCATTGTGATGACAAGGGCCATGGAGCATTGTGATGACACGGTCATGGAACATTGTGATGACAAGAATTCTGCAGCATTGTGATGACAAGTTCCATGGTGCTTTGTGATGACACAGTCATGCAACTTTGTGATGACAAGCAATCTGGAGCATTGTGATGACCAGGGTCATGGAGCATTGTGATGACACGGTCATGGAACATTGTGATGACAAGAATTCTGGAGCATTGTGATGACAAGGGCCATGGATCATTGTGATGACACGGTCATGGAACATTTTGATGACAACAATTCTGCAGCATTCTGATAACAAGGGCCATGGTGCATTGTGATGACACGGTCATGGAACTTTGTGATGACAAGCAATCTGGAGCATTGTGATGAACAGGGCCATGGAGCATTGTGATGACACGGTCATGGAACATTGTGATGACAATAATTCTGGAGCATTATAATGACAATGGCCATGGAGCATTTTGATGACACGGCCATGGAACATTGTGATGACAAGAATTCTGGAGAATTGTGATGACAATGGCCATGGAGCATTGTGATGACACGGTCATGGAACATTGTGATGACAAGAATTCTGGAGCATTTTGATGACAAGAATTCTGGAGCATTGTGATGACACGGTCATGGAACATTGTGATGACAAGAATTTTGGAGCATTGTGATGACACGGTCATGGAACATTGTGATGACAAGAATTCTGGAGAATTGTGATGACAAGGGCCATGGAGCATTGTGATGACACGGTCATGGAACATTGTGATGACAAGAATTCTGGAGCATTGTGATGACAAGTTCCATGGTGCTTTGTGATGACACAGTCATGCAACTTTGTGATGACAAGCAATCTGGAGCATTGTGATGACCAGGGTCATGGAGCATTGTGATTACACGGTCATGGAACATTGTGATGAAAAGAATTCTGGAGCATTATGATGACAAGGGCCATGGAGCATTGTGATGACACGCTCATGGAACATTGTGATGACAAGAATTCTGGAGCATTGTGATGACAAGTTCCATGGTGCTTTGTGATGACACAGTCATGCAACTTTGTGATGACAAGCAATCTGGAGCATTGTGATGACAAGGGCCATGGAGCATTGTGATTACACGGTCATGGAACATTGCGATGACAAGAATTCTGGAGCATTATGATGACAAGGGCCATGGAGCATTGTGATGACACGCTCATGGAACATTGTGATGAAAAGAATTCTGGAGCATTGTGATGACACGGTCATGGATCATTTTGATGACAAGAATTATGGAGCCTTGTGATGACACGGTCATGGAACATTGTGATGAAAAGAATTCCGGAGCATTGTGATGACAAGGGCCATGGAGCATTGTGATGACACGGTCATGGAACATTGTGATGACAAGAATTCTGGAGCATTGTGATGACAAGGGCCATGGTGCATTGTGATGACACGGTCATGGAACTTTGTGATGACAAGCAATCTGGAGCATTGTGATGAACAGGGCCATGGAGCATTGTGATGACACGGTCATGGAACATTGTGATGACAAGAATTCTGGAGCATTGTGATGACAAGAATTCTGGAGCATTGTGATGACACGGTCATGGAATATTGTGATGACAAGAATTCTGGAGCATTGTGATGACACGGTCATGGAACATTGTGATGACAAGAATTATGGAGCATTGTGATGACATGGTCATGGAACATTGTGATGACAAGAATTCTGGAGCATTGTGATGACAAGTGCCATGGAGCATTGTGATGACACGGTCATGGTACATTGTGATGACAAGAATTCTGTAGCATTGTGATGACACGGTCATGGAACATTGTGATGACAAAAATTATGGAGCATTGTGATGACACGATCATGGAACATTGAGATGAAAAGAATTCTGGAGCATTATGATGACAAGGGCCATGGAGCATTGTGATGACACGGTCATGGAACATTGTGATGAAAAGAATTCTGGAGCATTGTGATGACAAGAATTCTGGAGCATTGTGATGACACGGTCATGGAACATTGTGATGACAAGAATTCTGGAGCATTGTGATGACACGGTCATGGAACATTGTGATGACAAGAATTCTGGAGCATTGTAATGACAAGGGCCATGGAGCATTGTGATGACACTGTCATGGAACATTGTGATGACAAGAATTCTGGAGCATTGTGATGACAAGGGCCATGGAGCATTGTGATGACACGGTCATGGAACATTGTGATGACAAGAATTCTGGAGCATTGTGATGACAAGGTCATGGAACATTGTGATGACAAGAATTCTGGAGCTTTGTGATGACAAGGGCCATGGAGCATTGTGATGACACGGTCATGGAACATTGTGATGACAAGAACTCTGGAGCATTGTGATGACAAGGGCCATGGAGCATTGTGATGACACGGTCAGGGAACATTGTGATGATAAGAATTCTGGAGCATTGTGATGACAAGGGCCATGGAGCATTGTGATGACACGGTCATGGAACATTGTGATGACAAGAATTCTGGAGCATTGTGATGACAAGGGCCATGGAGCATTGTGATGACACGGTCATGGAACATTGTGATGACAAGAATTCTGGAGCATTGTGATGACAAGAATTCTGGAGCATTGTGATGACACGGTCATGGTACATTGTGCTGACAAGAATTCTGGAGCATTGTGATGACAAGAATTCTGGAGCATTGTGATGACACGGTCATGGAACATTTTGATGACAAGAATTATGGAGCATTGTGATGACACGGTCATGGAACATTGTGATGACAAGAATTCTGGAGCATTGTGATGACAAGGGCCATGGTGCATTGTGATGACACGGTCATGGACCTTTGTGATGACAAGCAATCTGGAGCATTGTGATGACCAGGGCCATGGAGCATTGTGATGACACGGTCATGGAACATTGTGATGGCAAGAATTCTGGAGCATTGTGATGACACGGTCATGGAACATTGTGATGACAAGAATTCTGGAGAATTGTGATGACAAGGGCCATGGAGCATTGTGATGACACGGTCATGGAACATTGTGATGACAAGAATTCTGGAGCATTGTGATGACACGGTCATGGAACATTGTGATGACAAGAATTCTGGAGCATTGTGATGACAAGGGCCATGGAGAATTGTGATGACATGGTCATGGAACATTGTGATGACAAGAATTCTGGAGCATTGTGATGACATGTGTCATGGAGCATGGTAATGAAACTATTCATTGTGCACCATTATGACAAGGGGGATGGAGTATTGTCATGAAACTGGTCCTGGAGCATTGTGATAACAAAAGCCATTTAGCATTGTGATGACAGGCATCATGGAGCATTGTGAAGAAAGTGGTCATGGGGAATTGAAATGACAATAGAGAAATGTGATGAAAATGGTCAGGAAGCAAAGTGATTAAAGTGGTCATTTAGAATTGTCATGAAAAACTATATAGAGCATTGTGATGACAAAGGTCATGGAGAACTGTGATGACCAGGGCCATGGAGCATTGTGATGACACGGTCATGGAACATTGTGATGACCAGAATTCTGGAGCATTGTGATGACAAGTGCCATGGAGCATTGTGATGACACGGTCATGGAACATTGTGATGACAAGAATTCTGGAGCATTGTGATGACAAGGGCCATGGTGCATTGTGATGACACGGTCACGGAACTTTGTGATGACAGGCATCATGGAGCATTGTGAAGAAAGGGGTCATGGGAAATTGTAATGACAATAGAGAAATGTGATGAAAATGGTCAGCAAGCAAAGTGATTATAGTGGTCATTTAGAATTTTCATGAAAAACTACATACAGCATTGTGCTGACAAAGGTCATGGAGAATTGTGATGGCCAGGGTCATGTAGCATTGTGATGACACGGTCATGGAACATTCTGAGGACAAAAATTATGGAGAATTGTGATGACACGGTCATGGAACATTTTGATGACAAGAATTATGGAGCCTTGTGATGACAAGGGCCATGGAGCATTGTGATGACACGGTCATGGAACATTGTGATGACAAGAATTCTGGAGCATTGTGATGACAAGGGCCATGGAGCATTGTGATGACACGGTCATGGAACATTGTGATGACAAGAATTCTGGAGCATTGTGATGACACGGTCATGGAACATTGTGATGAAAAGAAATCTGGAGCATTGTGATGACAAGGGCCATGGAGCATTGTGATGACACGGTCATGGAACATTGTGATGACAAGAATTCTGGAGCATTGTGATGACAAGGGCCATGGAGCATTGTGATGACACGGTCATGGAATATTGTGATGACAAGAATTCTGTAGCATTGTGATGACACTGTCATGGAACATTGTGATGACAAAAATTATGGAGCATTGTGATGACACGGTCATGGAACTTTGCGATGACAAGAATTCTGGAGCATTATGATGACAAGGGCCATGGAGCATTGTGATGACACGCTCATGGAACATTGTGATGAAAAGAATTCTGGAGCATTGTGATGACACGGTCATGGAACATTTTGATGACAAGAATTATGGAGCCTTGTGATGACACGGTCATGGAACATTGTGATGAAAAGAAATCTGGAGCATTGTGATGACAAGGGCCATGGAGCATTGTGATGACACGGTCATGGAACATTGTGATGACAAGAATTCTGGAGCATTGTGATGACAAGGGCCATTGTGCATTGTGATGACACGGTCATGGAACTTTGTGATGACAAGCAATCTGGAGCATTGTGATGACAAGAATTCTGGAGCATTGTGATGACACGGTCATGGAACATTGTGATGACAAGAATTATGGAGCATTGTGATGACACGGTCATGGAACATTGTGATGACAAGAATTCTGGAGCATTGTGATGACAAGTGCCATGGAGCATTGTGATGACACGGTCATGGTACATTGTGATGACAAGAATTCTGTAGCATTGTGATGACACGGTCATGGAACATTGTGATGACAAGAATTATGGAGCATTGTGATGACACGATCATGGAACATTGAGATGACAAGAATTCTGGAGCATTATGATGACAAGGGCCATGGAGCATTGTGATGACACGGTCATGGAACATTGTGATGAAAAGAATTCTGGAGCATTGTGATGACAAGAATTCTGGAGCATTGTGATGACATGGTCATGGAACATTGTGATGACAAGAATTCTGGAGCATTGTGATGACACGGTCATGGAACTTTTTGATGACAAGAATTATGGAGCATTGTGATGACACGGTCATGGAACATTGTGATGATGAGAAATCTGGAGCATTGTGATGACAAGGGCCATGGAGCATTGTGATGAAACGGTCATGGAACATTGTGATGACAAGAATTCTGGAGCATTGTGATGACAAGAATTCTGGAGCATTGTGATGACAAGGGCCATGGAGCATTGTGATGACACTGTCATGGAACATTGTGAAGACAAGAATTCTGGAGCATTGTGATGACAAGGGCCATGGAGCATTGTGATGACACGGTCATGGAACATTGTGATGACAAGAATTATGGAGCATTGTGATGACACGATCATGGAACATTGAGATAACAAGAATTCTGGAGCATTATAATGACAAGGGCCATGGAGCATTGTGATGACACGGTCATGGAACTTTGTGATGAAAAGAATTCTGGAGCATTGTGATGACAATAATTCTGGAGCATTGTGATGACATGGTCATGGAACATTGTGATGACAAGAATTCTGGAGCATTGTGATGACACGGTCATGGAACATTTTGATGACAAGAATTATGGAGCATTGTGATGACACGGTCATGGAACATTGTGATGATGAGAAATCTGGAGCATTGTGATGACAAGGGCCATGGAGCATTGTGATGACACGGTCATGGAACATTGTGATGACAAGAATTCTGGAGCATTGTGATGACAAGGGCCATGGAGCATTGTGATGACACTGTCATGGAACATTGTGAAGACAAGAATTCTGGAGCATTGTGATGACAAGGGCCATGGAGCATTGTGATGACACGGTCATGGAACATTGTGATGACAAGAATTCTGGAGCATTGTGATGACAAGGGCCATGGAGCATTGTGATGACACGGTCATGGAACATTGTGATGACAAGAATTCTGGAGAATTGTGATGACAAGGGCCATGGAGCATTGTGATGACACGGTCATGGAACATTGTGATGACAAGAATTCTGGAGCATTGTGATGACAAGGGCCATGGAGCATTGTGATTACACGGTCATGGAACATTGTGATGACAAGAATTCTGGAGCATTGTGATGACAAGAATTCTGGAGCATTGTGATGACACGGTCATGGTACATTGTGATGACAAGAATTCTGGAGCATTGTGATGACAAGAATTCTGGAGCATTGTGATGACACGGTCATGGAACATTTTGATGACAAGAATTATGGAGCATTGTGATGACACGGTCATGGAACATTGTGATGACAAGAATTCTGGAGCATTGTGATGACAAGGGCCATGGTGCATTGTGATGACACGGTCATGGAACTTTGTGATGACAAGCAATCTGGAGCATTGTGATGACCAGGGCCATGGAGCATTGTGATGACACGGTCATGGAACATTGTGATGACAAGAATTCTGGAGCATTGTGATGACAAGAATTCTGGAGCATTGTGATGACACGGTCATGGAACATTGTGATGACAAGAATTATGGAACATTGTGATGACACGGTCATGGAACATTGTGATGACAAGAATTCTGGAGCATTGTGATGACAAGGGCAATGGAGCATTGTGATGACACAGTCATGGAACATTGTGATGACAAGAATTCTGGAGCATTGTGATGACAAGGTCATGGAACATTGTGATGACAAGAATTCTGGAGCATTGTGTTGACAAGGGCCATGGAGCATTGTGATGACACGGTCATGGAACATTGTGATGACAAGAATTCTGGAGCATTGTGATGACAAGGGCCATGGAGCATTGTGATGACAGGGTCATGGAACATTGTGATGACAAGAATTCTGGAGCATTGTGATGACAAGGGCCATGGTGCATTGTGATGACACGGTCATGGAACTTTGTGATGACAAGCAATCTGGAGCATTGTGATGAACAGGGCCATGGAGCATTGTGATGACAAGAATTCTGGAGCATTGTGATGACAAGGGCCATGGAGCATTGTGATGACACGGTCATGGAACATTGTGATGACAAGAATTCTGGAGCATTGTGATGACAAGGTCATGGAACATTGTGATGACAAGAATTCTGGAGCATTGTGTTGACAAGGGCCATGGAGCATTGTGATGACACGGTCATGGAACATTGTGATGACAAGAATTCTGGAGCATTGTGATGACACGGTCATGGAACATTTTGATGACAAGAATTATGGAGCATTGTGATGACATGGTCATGGAACATTGTGATGACAAGAATTCTGGAGCATTGTGATGACAAGGGCCATGGTGCATTGTGATGACACGGTCATGGACCTTTGTGATGACAAGCAATCTGGAGCATTGTGATGACCAGGGCCATGGAGCATTGTGATGACACGGTCATGGAACATTGTGATGACAAGAATTCTGGAGCATTGTGATGAGAAGAATTCTTGAGCATTGTGATGACACGGTCATGGAACATTGTGATGAAAAGAATTATGGAGCATTGTGATGACACGGTTATGGAACATTGTGATGGCAAGAATTCTGGAGCATTGTGATGACAAGGGCCATGGAGCATTGTGATGACACGGTCATGGAACATTGTGATGACAAGAAATCTGGAGCATTGTGATGACAAGGGCCATGGTGCATTGTGATGACACAGTCATGGAACTTTGTGATGACAAGCAATCTGGAGCATTGTGATGACCAGGGTCATGGAGCATTGTGATGACACGGTCATGGAACATTGTGATGACAAGAATTCTGGAGCATTGTGATGACAAGAATTCTGGAGCATTGTGATGACACGGTCATGGAACATTGTGATGACAAGAATTCTGGAGAATAGTGATGACAAGGGCCATGGAGCATTGTGATGACACGGTCATGGAACATTGTGATGACAAGAATTCTGGAGCATTGTGATGACAAGGACCATGGAGCATTGTGATGACACGGTCATGGTACATTGTGATGACAATAATTCTGTAGCATTGTGATGACACGGTCATGGAACATTGTGATGACAAAAATAATGGAGCATTGTGATGACATGATCATGGAACATTGAGATGACAAGAATTCTGGAGCATTATGATGACAAGGGCCATGGAGCATTGTGATGACACGGTCATGGAACATTGTGATGAAAAGAATTCTGGAGCATTGTGATGACAAGAATTCTGGAGCATTGTGATGACACGGTCATGGAACATTGTGATGACAAGAATTCTGGAGCATTGTGATGACACGGTCATGGAACATTGTGATGACAAGAATTCTGGAGCATTGTGATGACAAGGGCCATGGAGCATTGTGATGACACTGTCATGGAACATTGTGATGACAAGAATTCTGGAGCATTGTGATGACAAGGGCCATGGAGCATTGTGATGACACGGTCATGGAACATTGTGATGACAAGAATTCTGGAGCATTGTGATGACAAGGTCATGGAACATTGTGATGACAAGAATTCTGGAGCTTTGTGATGACAAGGGCCATGGAGCATTGTGATGACACGGTCATGGAACATTGTGATGACAAGAACTCTGGAGCATTGTGATGACAAGGGCCATGGAGCATTGTGATGACACGGTCAGGGAACATTGTGATGACAAGAATTCTGGAGCATTGTGATGACCAGGGCCATGGAGCATTGTGATGACACGGTCATGGAACATTGTGATGACAAGAATTCTGGAGCATTGTGATGACAAGGGCCATGGAGCATTGTGATGACACGGTCATGGAACATTGTGATGACAAGAATTCTGGAGAATTGTGATGACAAGAATTCTGGAGCATTGTGATGACACGGTCATGGAACATTTTGATGACAAGAATTATGGAGCATTGTGATGACACGGTCATGGAATATTGTGATGACAAGAATTCTGGAGCATTGTGATGACAAGGGCCATGGTGCATTGTGATGACACGGTCATGGACCTTTGTGATGACAAGCAATCTGGAGCATTGTGATGACCAAGGCCATGGAGCATTGTGATGACACGGTCATGGAACATTGTGATGGCAAGAATTCTGGAGCATTGTGATGACACGGTCATGGAACATTGTGATGACAAGAATTCTGGAGAATTGTGATGACAAGGGCCATGGAGCATTGTGATGACACGGTCATGGAACATTGTGATGACAAGAATTCTGGAGCATTGTGATGACACGGTCATGGAACATTGTGATGACAAGAATTCTGGAGCATTGTGATGACAAGGGCCATGGAGAATTGTGATGACATGGTCATGGAACATTGTGATGACAAGAATTCTGGAGCATTGTGATGACATGTGTCATGGAGCATGGTAATGAAACTATTCATTGTGCACAATTATGACAAGGGGATGGAGTATTGTCATGAAACTGGTCCTGGAGCATTGTGATAACAAAAGCCATTTAGCATTGTGATGACAGGCATCATGGAGCATTGTGAAGAAACTGGTCATGGGGAATTGAAATGACAATAGAGAAATGTGATGAAAATGGTCAGGAAGCAAAGTGATTAAAGTAGTCATTTAGAATTGTCATGAAAAACTATATAGAGCATTGTGATGACAAAGGTCATGGAGAACTGTGATGACCAGGGCCATGGAGCATTGTGATGACACGGTCATGGAACATTGTGATGACCAGAATTCTGGAGCATTGTGATGACAAGTGCCATGGAGCATTGTGATGACACGGTCATGGAACATTGTGATGACAAGAATTCTGGAGCATTGTGATGACAAGGGCCATGGTGCATTGTGATGACACGGTCACGGAACTTTGTGATGACAGGCATCATGGAGCATTGTGAAGAAAGGGGTCATGGGAAATTGTAATGACAATAGAGAAATGTGATGAAAATGGTCAGCAAGTAAAGTGATTAAAATGGTCATTTAGAATTGTCATGAAAAACTACATACAGCATTGTGCTGACAAAGGTCATGGAGAATTGTGATGGCCAGGGTCATGTAGCATTGTGATGACACGGTCATGGAACATTCTGAGGACAAAAATTATGGAGAATTGTGATGACACGGTCATGGAACATTTTGATGACAAGAATTATGGAGCCTTGTGATGACAAGGGCCATGGAGCATTGTGATGACACGGTCATGGAACATTGTGATGACAAGAATTCTGGAGCATTGTGATGACAAGGGCCATGGAGCATTGTGATGACACGGTCATGGAACATTGTGATGACAAGAATTCTGGAGCATTGTGATGACACGGTCATGGAACATTGTGATGAAAAGAATTCTGGAGCATTGTGATGACAAGGGCCATGGAGCATTGTGATGACACCGTCATGGAATATTGTGATGACAAGAATTCTGTAGCATTGTGATGACACTGTCATGGAACATTGTGATGACAAAAATTATGGAGCATTGTGATGACACGGTCATGGAACATTGCGATGACAAGAATTCTGGAGCATTATGATGACAAGGGCCATGGAGCATTGTGATGACACGCTCATGGAACATTGTGATGAAAAGAATTCTGGAGCATTGTGATGACACGGTCATGGAACATTTTGATGACAAGAATTATGGAGCCTTGTGATGACACGGTCATGGAACATTGTGATGAAAAGAAATCTGGAGCATTGTGATGACAAGGGCCATGGAGCATTGTGATGACACGGTCATGGAACATTGTGATGAGAAGAATTCTGGAGCATTGTGATGACAAGGGCCATGGTGCATTGTGATGACACGGTCATGGAACTTTGCGATGACAAGCAATCTGGAGCATTGTGATGAACAGGGCCATGGAGCATTGTGATGACACGGTCATGGAACATTGTGATGACAAGAATTCTGGAGCATTGTGATGACAAGAATTCTGGAGCATTGTGATGATACGGTCATGGAACATTGTGATGACAAGAATTCTGGAGCATTGTGATGACAAGAATTCTGGAGCATTGTGATGACACGGTCATGGAATATTGTGATGACAAGAATTCTGGAGCATTGTGATGACACGGTCATGGAACATTGTGATGACAAGAATTATGGAGCATTGTGATGACACGGTCATGGAACATTGTGATGACAAGAATTCTGGAGCATTGTGATGACAAGTGCCATGGAGCATTGTGATGACACGGTCATGGTACATTGTGATGACAAGAATTCTGTAGCATTGTGATGACAAGAATTCTGGAGCATTGTGATGACATGGTCATGGAACATTGTGATGACAAGAATTCTGGAGCATTGTGATGACACGGTCATGGAACATTTTGATGACAAGAATTATGGAGCATTGTGATGACACGGTCATGGAACATTGTGATGATGAGAAATCTGGAGCATTGTGATGACAAGGGCCATGGAGCATTGTGATGACACGGTCATGGAACATTGTGATGACAAGAATTCTGGAGCATTGTGATGACAAGAATTCTGGAGCATTGTGATGACACGGTCATGGAACATTGTGATGACAAGAATTCTGGAGCATTGTGATGACAAGGGCCATGGAGCATTGTGATGACACTGTCATGGAACATTGTGAAGACAAGAATTCTGGAGCATTGTGATGACAAGGGCCATGGAGCATTGTGATGACATGGTCATGGAACATTGTGATGACAAGAATTCTGGAGAATTGTGATGACAAGGGCCATGGAGCATTGTGATGACACGGTCATGGAACATTGTGATGACAAGAATTCTGGAGCATTGTGATAACAAGGGCCATGGAGCATTGTGATGACACGGTCATGGAA
Organism: Balaenoptera acutorostrata; assembly: GCF_949987535.1. Classification (NCBI taxonomy): domain Eukaryota; kingdom Metazoa; phylum Chordata; class Mammalia; order Artiodactyla; family Balaenopteridae; genus Balaenoptera; species Balaenoptera acutorostrata. The sequence continues at coordinate 2,983,098 of NW_026646025.1, read as the reverse complement.
CATTGTGATGACAAGAATTCTGGAGCATTGTGATGACAAGAATTCTGGAGCATTGTGATGACACGGTCATGGTACATTGTGATGACAAGAATTCTGGAGCATTGTGATGACAAGAATTCTGGAGCATTGTGATGACACGGTCATGGAACATTTTGATGACAAGAATTATGGAGCATTGTGATGACACGGTCATGGAACATTGTGATGACAAGAATTCTGGAGCATTGTGATGACAAGGGCCATGGTGCATTGTGATGACACGGTAATGGAACTTTGTGATGACAAGCAATCTGGAGCATTGTGATGACCAGGGCCATGGAGCATTGTGATGACACGGTCATGGAACATTGTGATGACAAGAATTCTGGAGCATTGTGATGACAAGAATTCTGGAGCATTGTGATGACACGGTCATGGAACATTGTGATGACAAGAATTCTGGAGCATTGTGATGACAAGGGCAATGGAGCATTGTGATGACACAGTCATGGAACATTGTGATGACAAGAATTCTGGAGCATTGTGATGACAAGGTCATGGAACATTGTGATGACAAGAATTCTGGAGCATTGTGTTGACAAGGGCCATGGAGCATTGTGATGACACGGTCATGGAACATTGTGATGACAAGAATTCTGGAGCATTGTGATGACAAGGTCATGGAACATTGTGATGACAAGAATTCTGGAGCATTGTGTTCACAAGGGCCATGGAGCATTGTGATGACACGGTCATGGAACATTGTGATGACAAGAATGCTGGAGCATTGTGATTGCAAGGGCCATGGTGCATTGTGATGACACGGTCATGGAACTTTGTGATGACAAGCAATCTGGAGCATTGTGATGAACAGGGCCATGGAGCATTGTGATGACAAGAATTCTGGAGCATTGTGATGACAAGAATTCTGGAGCATTGTGATGACACAGTCATGGAACATTGTGATGACAAGAATTCTGGAGCATTGTGATGACAAATATTCTGGAGCATTGTGAGGACACGGTCATGGAACATTGTGATGACAAGAATTCTGGAGCATTGTGATGACACGGTCACGGAACATTTTGATGACAAGAATTATGGAGCATTGTGATGACACGGTCATGGAACATTGTGATGACAAGAATTCTGGAGCATTGTGATGACAAGGTCATGGAACATTGTGATGACAAGAATTCTGGAGCATTGTGTTGACAAGGGCCATGGAGCATTGTGATGACACGGTCATGGAACATGGTGATGACAAGAATTCTGGAGCATTGTGATGACAAGGGCCATGGAGCATTGTGATGACACGGTCATGGAACATGGTGATGACAAGAATTCTGGAGCATTGTGATGACAAGGGCCATGGTGCATTGTGATGACACGGTCATGGAACTTTGTGATGACAAGCAATCTGGAGCATTGTGATGAACAGGGCCATGGAGCATTGTGATGACAAGAATTCTGGAGCATTGTGATGACAAGAATTCTGGAGCATTGTGATGACACGGTCATCGAACAATGTGATGACAAGAATTCTGGAGCATTGTGATGACAAAAATTCTGGAGCATTGTGATGTCACGGTCATGGAACATTGTGATGACAAGAATTCTGGAGCATTGTGATGACAAGGGCCATGGTGCATTGTGATGACACGTTTATGGAACTTTGTGATGACAAGCAATCTGAAGCATTGTGATGAACAGGGCCATGGAGCATTGTGATGACACGGTCATGGAACATTGTGATGACAAGAATTCTGGAGCATTGTGATGACAAGAATTCTGGAGCATTGTGATGACACGGTCATGGAACATTGTGATGACAAGAATTCTGGAGCATTGTGATGACAAGGGCCATGGAGCATTGTAATGAAACTATTCATTGTGCACCGTGATGACAAGGGAGATGGAGTAATGTGATGAAACTCGTCCTGGAGCATTGTAATAACAAAAGCCATTGAGCATTGTGATGAGAGGCATCATGGAGCATTGGGAAGAAAGGGGTCATGGGGAATTGTAATGACAATAAGAGAAATATGATGAAAATGGTCAGCAAGCAAAGTGATTAAAGTGGTCATTTAGAATTGTCATGAAAAACTATATAGAGCATAGTGATGACAAAGGTCATGGAGAACTGTGATGTCCAGGGTCATGTAACATTGTGATGACACGGTCATGGAACATTGTGATGACAAGAATTATGGAGCATTGTGATGACACGGTCATGGAACATTGTGATGACTAGAATTCTGGAGCATTGTGATGACAAGGGCCATGGAGCATTGTGATGACACGGTCATGGAACATTGTGATGACCAGAATTCTGGAGCATTGTGATGACAAGGGCCATGGAGCATTGTGATGACACGGTCATGGAACATTGTGATGACAAGAATTCTGGAGCATTGTTATGACAAGGGCCATGGTGCATTGTGATGACACGGTCACGGAACTTTGTGATGACAAGCAATCTGGATCATTGTGATGACAAGGGCCATGGAGCATTGTGATGACAAGGGCCATGGTGCATTGTGATGACACGGTCATGAAACTTTGTGATGACAAGCAATCTGGAGCATTGTGATGACCAGGGCCATGGAGCATTGAGATGACACGGTCATGGAACATTGTGATGACAAGAATTCTGGAGCATTGTGTTGACAAGGGCCATGGAGCATTGTGATGACAGGGTCATGGAACATTGTGATGACAAGAATTCTGGAGCATTGTGATGACAAGGGCCATGGAGCATTGTGATGACACGGTCATGGAACATTGTGATGACAAGAATGCTGGAGCATTGTGATGACAAGGGCCATGGTGCATTGTGATGACACTGTCATGGAACTTTGTGATGACAAGCAATCTGGAGCATTGTGATGAAAAGGGCCATGGAGCATTGTGATGACAAGAATTCTGGAGCATTGTGATGACAAGAATTCTGGAGCATTGTGATGACACGGTCATGGAACATTGTGATGACAAGAATTCTGGAGCATTGTGATGACAAAAATTCTGGAGCATTGTGATGACACGGTCATGGAACATTGTGATGACAAGAATTCTGGAGCATTGTGATGACACGGTCATGGAACATTTGGATGACAAGAATTAAGGAGCATTGTGATGACACGGTCATGGAACATTGTGATGACAAGAATTCTGGAGCATTGTGATGACAAGGGCCATGGTGCATTGTGATGACACGGTCATGGACCTTTGTGATGACAAGCAATCTGGAGCATTGTGATGACCAGGGTCATGGAGCATTGTGATGACACGGTCATGGAACATTGTGATGGCAAGAATTCTGGAACATTGTGATGACAAGGGCCATGGAGCATTGTGATGACACGGTCATGGAACATTGTGATGACAAGAATTCTGGAGCATTGTGATGACAACGGCCATGGTGCATTGTGATGACACAGTCATGGAACTTTGTGATGACAAGCAATCTGGAGCATTGTGATTACCAGGGTCATGGAGCATTGTGATGACACGGTCATGGAACATTGTGATGACAAGAATTCTGGAGCATTGTGATGAAAAGAATTCTGGAGCATTGTGATGACACGGTCATGGAACATTGTGATGACAAGAATTATGGAGCATTGTGATGACACGGTCATGGAACATTGTGATGACAAGAATTCTGGAGCATTGTGATGACAAGGGCCATGGAGCATTGTGATGACACGGTCATGGAACATTGTGATGACAAGAATTCTGGAGCATTGTGTTGACAAGGGCCATGGAGCATTGTGATGACACGGTCATGGAACATTGTGATGACAATAATTCTGGAGCATTGTGATGACAAGGGCCATGGTGCATTGTGATGACACGGTCATGGAACTTTGTGATGACAAGCAATCTGGAGCATTGTGATGACCAGGGCCATGGAGCATTGTGATGACACGGTCATGGAACATTGTGATGACAAGAATTTTGGAGCATTGTGATGACAATGGCCATGGAGCATTGTGATGACACGGTCATGGAACATTGTGATGAGAAGAATTATGGAGCATTGTGATGACACGGTCATGGAACATTGTGATGGCAAGAATTCTGGAGCATTGTGATGACAAGGGCCATGGAGCATTGTGATGACACGGTCATGGAACATTGTGATGACAAGAATTCTGGAGCATTGTGATGAAAAGAATTCTGGAGCATTGTGATGACACGGTCATGGAACATTGTGATGACAAGAATTCTGGAGCATTGTGATGACAAAAATTCTGGAGCATTGTGATGTCACGGTCATGGAACATTGTGATGACAAGAATTCTGGAGCATTGTGATGACACGGTCATGGAACATTTTGATGACAAGAATTATGGAGCATTGTGATGACACGGTCATGGAACATTGTGATGACAAGAATTCTGGAGCATTGTGATGACAAGGGCCATGGTGCATTGTGATGACACGGTCATGGACCTTTATGATGACAAGCAATCTGGAGCATTGTGATGACCAGGGCCATGGAGCATTGTGATGACACGGTCATGGAACATTGTGATGACAAGAATTCTGGAGCATTGTGATGAGAAGAATTCTTGAGCATTGTGATGACAAGGTCATGGAACATTGTGATGATAAGAATTATGGAGCATTGTGATGACACGGTCATGGAACATTGTGATGACAAGTATTCTGGAGCATTGTGATGACAAGGGCCATGGAGCATTGTGATGACACGGTCATGGAACATTGTGATGACAAGAATTCTGGAGCATTGTGATGACACGGTCATGGAACATTGTGATGACAAGAATTCTGGAGCATTGTGATGACAAGGGCCATGGAGCATTGTGATGACACGGTCATCGAACATTGTGATGACAAGAATTCTGGAGCATTGTGATGACAAGAATTCTGGAGCATTGTGATGACACGGTCATGGAACATTGTGATGACAAGAATTCTGGAGCATTGTGATGACAAGAATTCTGGAGCATTGTGATGACACGGTCATGGAACATTGTGATGACAAGCATTCTGGAGCATTGTGATGACAAGGGCCATGGAGCATTGTGATGACACGGTCATGGAACATTGTGATGACAAGAATTCTGGAGCATTGTGATGACAAGAATTCTGGAGCATTGTGATGACACGGTCATGGAACATTGTGATGACAAGAATTCTGGAGCATTGTGATGACAAGGGCCATGGAGCATTGTAATGAAACTATTCATTGTGCACCGTGATGACAAGGGAGATGGAGTAATGTGATGAAACTCGTCCTGGAGCATTGTAATAACAAAAGCCATTGAGCATTGTGATGAGAGGCATCATGGAGCATTGGGAAGAAAGGGGTCATGGGGAATTGTAATGACAATAAGAGAAATATGATGAAAATGGTCAGCAAGCAAAGTGATTAAAGTGGTCATTTAGAATTGTCATGAAAAACTATATAGAGCATAGTGATGACAAAGGTCATGGAGAACTGTGATGTCCAGGGTCATGTAACATTGTGATGACACGGTCATGGAACATTGTGATGACAAGAATTATGGAGCATTGTGATGACACGGTCATGGAACATTGTGATGACTAGAATTCTGGAGCATTGTGATGACAAGGGCCATGGAGCATTGTGATGACACGGTCATGGAACATTGTGATGACCAGAATTCTGGAGCATTGTGATGACAAGGGCCATGGAGCATTGTGATGACACGGTCATGGAACATTGTGATGACAAGAATTCTGGAGCATTGTTATGACAAGGGCCATGGTGCATTGTGATGACATGGTCACGGAACTTTGTGATGACAAGCAATCTGGATCATTGTGATGACAAGGGCCATGGAGCATTGTGATGACAAGGGCCATGGTGCATTGTGATGACACGGTCATGAAACTTTGTGATGACAAGCAATCTGGAGCATTGTGATGACCAGGGCCATGGAGCATTGAGATGACACGGTCATGGAACATTGTGATGACAAGAATTCTGGAGCATTGTGATGACAAGGTCATGGAACATTGTGATGACAAGAATTCTGGAGCATTGTGTTGACAAGGGCCATGGAGCATTGTGATGACAGGGTCATGGAACATTGTGATGACAAGAATTCTGGAGCATTGTGATGACAAGGGCCATGGAGCATTGTGATGACACGGTCATGGAACATTGTGATGACAAGAATGCTGGAGCATTGTGATGACAAGGGCCATGGTGCATTGTGATGACACTGTCATGGAACTTTGTGATGACAAGCAATCTGGAGCATTGTGATGAAAAGGGCCATGGAGCATTGTGATGACAAGAATTCTGGAGCATTGTGATGACAAGAATTCTGGAGCATTGTGATGACACGGTCATGGAACATTGTGATGACAAGAATTCTGGAGCATTGTGATGACAAAAATTCTGGAGCATTGTGATGACACGGTCATGGAACATTGTGATGACAAGAATTCTGGAGCATTGTGATGACACGGTCATGGAACATTTGGATGACAAGAATTAAGGAGCATTGTGATGACACGGTCATGGAACATTGTGATGACAAGAATTCTGGAGCATTGTGATGACAAGGGCCATGGTGCATTGTGATGACACGGTCATGGACCTTTGTGATGACAAGCAATCTGGAGCATTGTGATGACCAGGGTCATGGAGCATTGTGATGACACGGTCATGGAACATTGTGATGGCAAGAATTCTGGAACATTGTGATGACAAGGGCCATGGAGCATTGTGATGACACGGTCATGGAACATTGTGATGACAAGAATTCTGGAGCATTGTGATGACAACGGCCATGGTGCATTGTGATGACACAGTCATGGAACTTTGTGATGACAAGCAATCTGGAGCATTGTGATTACCAGGGTCATGGAGCAATGTGATGACACGGTCATGGAACATTGTGATGACAAGAATTCTGGAGCATTGTGATGACAAGGGCCATGGAGCATTGTGATGACACGGTCATGGAACATTGTGATGACAAGAATTCTGGAGCATTGTGATGACAAGGGCCCTGGAGCATTGTAATGAAACTATTCATTGTGCACCGTGTTGACAAGGGAGATGGAGTAATGTGATGAAACTCGTCCTGGAGCATTGTAATAACAAAAGCCATTGAGCATTGTGATGAGAGGCATCATGGAGCATTGGGAAGAAAGGGGTCATGGGGAATTGTAATGACAATAAGAGAAATATGATGAAAATGGTCAGCAAGCAAAGTGATTAATGTGGTCATTTAGAATTGTCATGAAAAACTATATAGAGCATAGTGATGACAAAGGTCATGGAGAACTGTGATGTCCAGGGTCATGTAACATTGTGATGACACGGTCATGGAACATTGTGATGACAAGAATTATGGAGCATTGTGATGACACGGTCATGGAACATTGTGATGACTAGAATTCTGGAGCATTGTGATGACAAGGGCCATGGAGCATTGTGATGACACGGTCATGGAACATTGTGATGACCAGAATTCTGGAGCATTGTGATGACAAGGGCCATGGAGCATTGTGATGACACGGTCATGGAACATTGTGATGACAAGAATTCTGGAGCATTGTTATGACAAGGGCCATGGTGCATTGTGATGACACGGTCACGGAACTTTGTGATGACAAGCAATCTGGATCATTGTGATGACAAGGGCCATGGAGCATTGTGATGACAAGGGCCATGGTGCATTGTGATGACACGGTCACGGAACTTTGTGATGACAAGCAATCTGGAGCATTGTGATGACCAGGGTCATGGAGCATTGTGATGACACGGTCATGGAACATTGTAATGACAAGAATTCTGGAGCATTGTGATGACAAGAATTCTGGAGCATTGTGATGACACGGTCATGGAACATTGTGATGACAAGAATTCTGGAGAATAGTGATGACAAGGGCCATGGAGCATTGTGATGACAAGAATTCTGGAGCATTGTGATGACACGGTTATGGAACATTTGGATGACAAGAATTAAAGAGCATTGTGATGACAGGGTCATGGAACATTGTGATGACAAGAATTCTGGAGCATTGTGATGACAAGGGCCATGGAGCATTGTGATGACACGGTCATGGAACATTGTGATGACAAGAATGCTGGAGCATTGTGATGACAAGGGCCATGGTGCATTGTGATGACACTGTCATGGAACTTTGTGATGACAAGCAATCTGGAGCATTGTGATGAAAAGGGCCATGGAGCATTGTGATGACAAGAATTCTGGAGCATTGTGATGACAAGAATTCTGGAGCATTGTGATGACACGGTCATGGAACATTGTGATGACAAGAATTCTGGAGCATTGTGATGACAAAAATTCTGGAGCATTGTGATGACACGGTCATGGAACATTGTGATGACAAGAATTCTGGAGCATTGTGATGACACGGTCATGGAACATTTGGATGACAAGAATTAAGGAGCATTGTGATGACACGGTCATGGAACATTGTGATGACAAGAATTCTGGAGCATTGTGATGACAAGGGCCATGGTGCATTGTGATGACACGGTCATGGACCTTTGTGATGACAAGCAATCTGGAGCATTGTGATGACCAGGGTCATGGAGCATTGTGATGACACGGTCATGGAACATTGTGATGGCAAGAATTCTGGAACATTGTGATGACAAGGGCCATGGAGCATTGTGATGACACGGTCATGGAACATTGTGATGACAAGAATTCTGGAGCATTGTGATGACAACGGCCATGGTGCATTGTGATGACACAGTCATGGAACTTTGTGATGACAAGCAATCTGGAGCATTGTGATTACCAGGGTCATGGAGCAATGTGATGACACGGTCATGGAACATTGTGATGACAAGAATTCTGGAGCATTGTGATGAAAAGAATTCTGGAGCATTGTGATGACACGGTCATGGAACATTGTGATGACAAGAATTATGGAGCATTGTGATGACACGGTCATGGAACATTGTGATGACAAGAATTCTGGAGCATTGTGATGACAAGGGCCATGGAGCATTGTGATGACACGGTCATGGAACATTGTGATGACAAGAATTCTGGAACATTGTGATGACAAGAATTCTGGAGCATTGTGATGACACGGTCATGGAACATTTTGATGACAAGAATTATGGAGCATTGTGATGACACGGTAATGGAACATTGTGATGACAAGAATTCTGGAGCATTGTGATGACAAGGGCCATGGTGCATAGTGATGACACGGTCATGGACCTTTGTGATGACAAGCAATCTGGAGCATTGTGATGACCAGGGCCATGGAGCATTGTGATGACACGGTCATGGAACATTGTGATGACAAGAATTCTGGAGCATTGTGATGAGAAGAATTCTTGAGCATTGTGATGACACGGTCATGGAACATTGTGATGATAAGAATTATGGAGCATTGTGATGACACGGTCATGGAACATTGTGATGGCAAGAATTCTGGAGCATTGTGATGACAAGGGCCATGGAGCATAGTGATGACACGGTCATGGAACATTGTGATGACAAGAAATCTGGAGCATTGTGATGACAAGGGCCATGGTGCATTGTGATGACACAGTCATGGAACTTTGTGATGACAAGCAATCTGGAGCATTGTGATGACCAGGGTCATGGAGCATTGTGATGACACGGTCATGGAACATTGTGATGACAAGAATTCTGGAGCATTGTGATGACAAGAATTCTGGAGCATTGTGATGACACGGTCATGGAACATTGTGATGACAAGAATTCTGGAGAATAGTGATGACAAGGGCCATGGAGCATTGTGATGACACGGTCATGGAACATTGTGATGACAAGAATTCTGGAGCATTGTGATGACAAGGACCATGGAGCATTGTGATGACACGGTCATGGAACATTGTGATGACAAGAATTCTGGAGCATTGTGATGACAAGGGCCATGGAGCATTGTGATGACACGGTCATGGAACATTGTGATGACAAGAATTCTGGAGCATTGTGATGACACGGTCATGGAACATTGTGATGACAAGAATTCTGGAGCATTGTGATGACAAGGGCCATGGAGCATTGTGATGACACGGTCATCGAACATTGTGATGACAAGAATTCTGGAGCATTGTGATGACAAGAATTCTGGAGCATTGTGATGACACGGTCATGGAACATTGTGATGACAAGAATTCTGGAGCATTGTGATGACAAGGGCCATGGTGCATTGTGATGACACGTTCATGGAACTTTGTGATGACAAGCAATCTGAAGCATTGTGATGAACAGGGCCATGGAGCATTGTGATGACATGGTCATGGAACATTGTGATGACAAGAATTCTGGAGCATTGTGATGACAAGAATTCTGGAGCATTGTGATGACACGGTCATGGAACATTGTGATGACAAGAATTCTGGAGCATTGTGATGACAAGGGCCATGGAGCATTGTAATGAAACTATTCATTGTGCACCGTGATGACAAGGGAGGTGGAGTAATGTGATGAAACTCGTCCAGGAGCATTGTAATAACAAAAGCCATTGAGCATTGTGATGAGAGGCATCATGGAGCATTGTGAAGAAAGGGGTCATGGGGAATTGTAATGACAATAAGAGAAATATGATGAAAATGGTCAGCAAGCAAAGTGATTAAAGTGGTCATTTAGAATTGTCATGAAAAACTATATAGAGCATAGTGATGACAAAGGTCATGGAGAACTGTGATGTCCAGGGTCATGTAACATTGTGATGACACGGTCATGGAACATTGTGATGACAAGAATTATGGAGCATTGTGATGACACGGTCATGGAACATTGTGATGACTAGAATTCTGGAGCATTGTGATGACAAGGGCCATGGAGCATTGTGATGACACGGTCATGGAACATTGTGATGACCAGAATTCTGGAGCATTGTGATGACAAGGGCCATGGAGCATTGTGATGACACGGTCATGGAACATTGTGATGACAAAAATTCTGGAGCATTGTTATGACAAGGGCCATGGTGCATTGTGATGACACGGTCACGGAACTTTGTGATGACAAGCAATCTGGATCATTGTGATGACAAGGGCCATGGAGCATTGTGATGACAAGGGCCATGGTGCATTGTGATGACACGGTCATGAAACTTTGTGATGACAAGCAATCTGGAGCATTGTGATGACCAGGGCCATGGAGCATTGAGATGACACGGTCATGGAACATTGTGATGACAAGAATTCTGGAGCATTGTGATGACAAGGTCATGGAACATTGTGATGACAAGAATTCTGGAGCATTGTGTTGACAAGGGCCATGGAGCATTGTGATGACAGGGTCATGGAACATTGTGATGACAAGAATTCTGGAGCATTGTGATGACAAGGGCCATGGAGCATTGTGATGACACGGTCATGGAACATTGTGATGACAAGGGCCATGGTGCATTGTGATGACACGGTCATGGAACTTTGTGATGACAAGCAATCTGGAGCATTGTGATGAAAAGGGCCATGGAGCATTGTGATGACAAGAATTCTGGAGCATTGTGATGACAAGAATTCTGGAGCATTGTGATGACACGGTCATGGAACATTGTGATGACAAGAATTCTGGAGCATTGTGATGACAAAAATTCTGGAGCATTGTGATGACACGGTCATGGAACATTGTGATGACAAGAATTCTGGAGCATTGTGATGACACGGTCATGGAACATTTGGATGACAAGAATTAAGGAGCATTGTGATGACACGGTCATGGAACATTGTGATGACAAGAATTCTGGAGCATTGTGATGACAAGGGCCATGGTGCATTGTGATGACACGGTCATGGACCTTTGTGATGACAAGCAATCTGGAGCATTGTGATGACCAGGGTCATGGAGCATTGTGATGACACGGTCATGGAACATTGTGATGGCAAGAATTCTGGAACATTGTGATGACAAGGGCCATGGAGCATTGTGATGACACGGTCATGGAACATTGTGATGACAAGAATTCTGGAACATTGTGATGACAACGGCCATGGTGCATTGTGATGACACAGTCATGGAACTTTGTGATGACAAGCAATCTGGAGCATTGTGATGACCAGGGTCATGGAGCATTGTGATGACACGGTCATGGAACATTGTGATGACAAGAATTCTGGAGCATTGTGATGACAAGAATTCTGGAGCATTGTGATGACACGGTCATGGAACATTGTGATGACAAGAATTATGGAGCATTGTGATGACACGGTCATGGAACATTGTGATGACAAGAATTCTGGAGCATTGTGATGACAAGTGCCATGGAGCATTGTGATGACACGGTCATGGAACATTGTGATGACAAGAATTCTGGAGCATTGTGTTGACAAGGGCCATGGAGCATTGTGATGACACGGTCATGGAACATTGTGATGACAATAATTCTGGAGCATTGTGATGACAAGGGCCATGGTGCATTGTGATGACACGGTCATGGAACTTTGTGATGACAAGCAATCTGGAGCATTGTGATGACCAGGGCCATGGAGCATTGTGATGACACGGTCATGGAACATTGTGATGACAAGAATTCTGGAGCATTGTGATGACAATGGCCATGGAGCATTGTGATGACACGGTCATGGAACATTGTGATGAGAAGAATTATGGAGCATTGTGATGACACGGTCATGGAACATTGTGATGGCAAGAATTCTGGAGCATTGTGATGACAAGGGCCATGGAGCATTGTGATGACACGGTCATGGAACATTGTGATGACAAGAATTCTGGAGCATTGTGATGACAAGGGCCATGGTGCATTGTGATGACACAGTCATGGAACTTTGTGATGACAAGCAATCTGGAGCATTGTGATGACCAGGGTCATGGAGCATTGTGATGACACGGTCATGGAACATAGTGATGACAAGAATTCTGGAGCATTGTGATGACAAGAATTCTGGAGCATTGTGATGACACGGTCATGGAACATTGTGATGACAAGAATTCTGGAGAAGAGTGATGACAATGGCCATGGAGCATTGTGATGACACGGTCATGGAACATTGTGATGACAAGAATTCTGGAGCATTGTGATGACAAGGGCCATGGAGCATTGTGATGACACGGTCACGGAACATTGTGATGACAAGAATTCTGGAGCATTGTGATGACAAGGGCATGGAGCATTGTGATGACACGGTCATGGAACATTGTGATGACAAGAATTCTGGAGCATTGTGATGACAGGGTCATGGAACATTGTGATGACAAGAATTCTGGAGCATTGTGTTGACAAGGGCCATGGAGCATTGTGATGACACGGTCATCGAACATTGTGATGACAAGAATTCTGGAGCATTGTGATGACCCGGTCATGGAACATTGTGATGACAAGAATTCTGGAGCATTGTGATGACAAGGTCATGGAACATTGTGATGACAAGAATTCTGGAGCATTGTGTTGACAAGGGCCGTGGAGCATTGTGATGACACGGTCATCGAAAATTGTGATGACAAGAATTCTGGAGCATTGTGATGACACGGTCATGGAACATTGTGATGACAAGAATTCTGGAGCATTGTGATGACAAGGTCATGGAACATTGTGATGACAAGAATTCTGGAGCATTGTGTTGACAAGGGCCATGGAGCATTGTGATGACACGGTCATGGAACATTGTGATGACAAGAATTCTGGAGCATTGTGATGACAAGGGCCATGGAGCATTGTGATGACACGGTCATGGAACATTGTGATGACAAGAATTCTGGAGCTTTGTGATGACAAGGGCCATGGAGCATTGTGATGACACGGTCATGGAATATTGTGATGACAAGAATTCTGGAGCTTTGTGATGACAAGGGCCATGGAGCATTGTGATGACACGGTCATGGAACATTGTGATGACAAGAATTCTGGAGCATTGTGATCACAAAGGCCATGGAGCATTGTGATGACACGGTCATGGAACATTGTGATGACAAGAATTCTGGAGCATTGTGATGACAAGAATTCTGGAGCATTGTGATGACACGGTCATGGAACATTGTGATGACAAGATTTCTGGAGCATTGTGATGACACGGTCATGGAACATTTTGATGACAAGAATTCTGGAGCATTGTGATGACAAGAATTCTGGAGCATTGTGATGACACGGTCATGGAACATTGTGATGACAAGATTTCTGGAGCATTGTGATGACAAGAATTCTGGAGCATTGTGATGACAAGAATTCTGGAGCATTGTGATGACACGGTCATGGTACATTGTGATGACAAGAATTCTGGAGCATTGTGATGACAAGAATTCTGGAGCATTGTGATGACACGGTCATGGAACATTGTGATGACAAGATTTCTGGAGCATTGTGATGACACGGTCATGGAACATTTTGATGTCAAGAATTATGGAGCATTGTGATGACACGGTCATGGAACATTGTGATGAAAAGAATTCTGGAGCATTGTGATGACAAGGGCCATGGTGCATTGTGATGACACGGTCATGGAACTTTGTGATGACAAGCAATCTGGAGCATTGTGATGACCAGGGCCATGGAGCATTGTGATGACACGGTCATGGAACATTGTGATGACAAGAATTCTGGAGCATTGTGATGACAAGAATTCTGGAGCATTGTGATGACACGGTCATGGAACATTGTGATGACAAGAATTATGGAGCATTGTGATGACACGGTCATGGAACATTGTGATGACAAGAATTCTGGAGCATTGTGATGACAAGGGCCATGGAGCATTGTGATGACACGGTCATGGAACTTTGTGATGACAAGCAATCTGGAGCATTGTGATGAACAGGGCCATGGAGCATTGTGATGACAAGAATTCTGGAGCATTGTGATGACAAGGTCATGGAACATTGTGATGACAAGAATTCTGGAGCATTGTGTTGACAAGGGCCATGGTGCATTGTGATGACACGGTCATGGAACTTTGTGATGACAAGCAATCTGGAGTATTGTGATGAACAGGGCCATGGAGCCTTGTGATGACAAGAATTCTGGAGCATTGTGATGACAAGGGCCATGGAGCATTGTGATGATACGGTCATGGAACATTGTGATGACAAGAATTCTGGAGCATTGTGATGACAAGGTCATGGAACATTGTGATGACAAGAATTCTGGAGCATTGTGTTGACAAGGGCCATGGAGCATTGTGATGACACGGTCATGGAACATTGTGTTGACAAGAATTCTGGAGCATTGTGATGACAAGGGCCATGGAGCATTGTGATGACACGGTCATGGAACATTGTGATGACAAGAATTCTGGATCATTGTGATGACAAGGGCCATGGTGCATTGTGATGACACTGTCATGGAACTTTGTGATGACAAGCAATCTGGAGCATTGTGATGAACAGGGCCATGGAGCATTGTGATGACAAGAATTCTGGAGCATTGTGATGACAAGAATTCTGGAGCATTGTGATGACACGGTCATGGAACATTGTGATGACAAGAATTCTGGAGCATTGTGATGACAAGGGCCATGGAGCATTGTGATGACACGGTCATGGAACATTGTGATGACAAGAATTCTGGAGCATTGTGATGACAAGGTCATGGAACATTGTGATGACAAGAATTCTGGAGCATTGTGTTGACAAGGGCCATGGAGCATTGTGATGACACGGTCATCGAACATTGTGATGACAAGAATTCTGGAGCATTGTGATGACACGATCATGGAACATTGTGATGACAAGAATTCTGGAGCATTGTGATGACAAGGGCCATGGTGCATTGTGATGACAGGGTCATGGAACTTTGTGATGACAAGCAATCTGGAGCATTGTGATGACCAGGGCCATGGAGCATTGTGATGACACGGTCATGGAACATTGTGATGACAAGAATTCTGGAGCATTGTGATGACAAGGGCCATGGTGCATTGTGATGACACGGTCATGGAACTTTGTGATGACAAGCAATCTGGAGCATTGTGATGACCAGGGCCATGGAGCATTGTGATGACACGGTCATGGAACATTGTGATGACAAGAATTCTGGAGCATTGTGATGAGAAAAATTCTGGAGCATTGTGATGACACGGTCAAGGAACATTGTGATGACAAGAATTATGGAGCATTGTGATGACACGGTCATGGAACATTGTGATGACAAGAATTCTGGAGCATTGTGATGACAAGGGCCATGGAGCATTGTGATGACACGGTCATGGAACATTGTGATGACAAGAATTCTGGAGCATTGTGATGACAAGGTCATGGAACATTGTGATGACAAGAATTCTGGAGCATTGTGTTGACAAGGGCCATGGAGCATTGTGATGACACGGTCATGGAACATTGTGATGACAAGAATTCTGGATCATTGTGATGACAAGGGCCATGGAGCATTGTGATGACACGGTCATGGAACATTGTGATGACAAGAATTCTGGAGCATTGTGATGACAAGGGCCATGGTGCATTGTGATGACACGGTCATGGAACTTTGTGATGACAAGCAATCTGGAGTATTGTGATGAACAGGGCCATGGAGCATTGTGATGACAAGAATTCTGGAGCATTGTGATGACAAGGGCCATGGAGCATTGTGATGACAAGGTCATGGAACATTGTGATGACAAGAATTCTGGAGCATTGTGATGACAAGGGCCATGGTGCATTGTGATGACACCGTCATGGAACTTTGTGATGACAAGCAATCTGGAGCATTGTGATGAACAGGGCCATGGAGCATTGTGATGACAAGAATTCTGGAGCATTGTGATGACAAGAATTCTGGAGCATTGTGATGACACGGTCATGGAACATTGTGATGACAAGAATTCTGGAGCATTGTGATGACAAAAATTCTGGAGCATTGTGATGACATGGTCATGGAACATTGTGATGACAAGAATTCTGGAGCATTGTGATGACACGGTCATGGAACATTATGATGAAAAGAATTATGGAGCATTGTGATGACACGGTCATGGAACATTGTGATGATAAGAATTATGGAGCATTGTGATGACACAGTCATGGAACATTGTGATGGCAAGAATTCTGGAGCATTGTGATGACAAGGGCCATGGAGCATTGTGATGACACGGTCATGGAAAATTGTGATGACAAGAATTCTGGAGCATTGTGATGACACGATCATGGAACATTGTGATGACAAGAATTCTGGAGCATTGTGATGACAAGGGCCATGGTGCATTGTGATGACAGGGTCATGGAACTTTGTGATGACAAGCAATCTGGAGCATTGTGATGACCAGGGCCATGGAGCATTGTGATGACACGGTCATGGAACATTGTGATGACAAGAATTCTGGAGCATTGTGATGACAAGAATTCTGGAGCATTGTGATGGCACGGTCATGGAACATTGTGATGACAAGAATTCTGGAGCATTGTGATGACAAAAATTCTGGAGCATTGTGATGACATGGTCATGGAACATTGTGATGACACGGTCATGGAACATTTTGATGAAAAGAATTATGGAGCATTGTGATGACACGGTCATGGAACATTGTGATGACAAGAATTCTGGAGCATTGTGATGACAAGGGCCATGGTGCATTGTGATGACACGGTCATGGAACTTTGTGATGACAAGCAATCTGGAGCATTGTGATGACCAGGGCCATGGAGCATTGTGATGACACGGTCATGGAACATTGTGATGACAAGAATCCTGGAGCATTGTGATGACAAGGTCATGGAACATTGTGATGACAAGAATTCTGGAGCATTGTGTTGACAAGGGCCATGGAGCATTGTGATGACACGGTCATGGAACATTGTGATGACAAGAATTCTGGAGCATTGTGATGACAAGGGCCATGGTGCATTGTGATGACACGGTCATGGAACTTTGTGATGACAAGCAATCTGGAGCATTGTGATGACAAGGGCCATGGAGCATTGTGATGACACGGTCATGGAACATTGTGATGACAAGAATTCTGGAGCATTGTGATGAAAAGGGCCATGGAGCATTGTGATGACACGGTCATGGAACATTGTGATGACAAGAATTATGGAGCATTGTGATGACACGGTCATGGAACATTGTGATGACAAGAATTCTGGAGCATTGTGATGACAAGGGCCATGGAGCATTGTGATGACACGGTCATGGAACTTTGTGATGACAAGCAATCTGGAGCATTGTGATGAACAGGGCCATGGAGCATTGTGATGACAAGAATTCTGGAGCATTGTGATGACAAGGTCATGGAACATTGTGATGACAAGAATTCTGGAGCATTGTGTTGACAAGGGCCATGGTGCATTGTGATGACACGGTCATGGAACTTTGTGATGACAAGCAATCTGGAGTATTGTGATGAACAGGGCCATGGAGCCTTGTGATGACAAGAATTCTGGAGCATTGTGATGACAAGGGCCATGGAGCATTGTGATGATACGGTCATGGAACATTGTGATGACAAGAATTCTGGAGCATTGTGATGACAAGGTCATGGAACATTGTGATGACAAGAATTCTGGAGCATTGTGTTGACAAGGGCCATGGAGCATTGTGATGACACGGTCATGGAACATTGTGTTGACAAGAATTCTGGAGCATTGTGATGACAAGGGCCATGGAGCATTGTGATGACACGGTCATGGAACATTGTGATGACAAGAATTCTGGATCATTGTGATGACAAGGGCCATGGTGCATTGTGATGACACTGTCATGGAACTTTGTGATGACAAGCAATCTGGAGCATTGTGATGAACAGGGCCATGGAGCATTGTGATGACAAGAATTCTGGAGCATTGTGATGACAAGAATTCTGGAGCATTGTGATGACACGGTCATGGAACATTGTGATGACAAGAATTCTGGAGCATTGTGATGACAAGGGCCATGGAGCATTGTGATGACACGGTCATGGAACATTGTGATGACAAGAATTCTGGAGCATTGTGATGACAAGGTCATGGAACATTGTGATGACAAGAATTCTGGAGCATTGTGTTGACAAGGGCCATGGAGCATTGTGATGACACGGTCATCGAACATTGTGATGACAAGAATTCTGGAGCATTGTGATGACACGATCATGGAACATTGTGATGACAAGAATTCTGGAGCATTGTGATGACAAGGGCCATGGTGCATTGTGATGACAGGGTCATGGAACTTTGTGATGACAAGCAATCTGGAGCATTGTGATGACCAGGGCCATGGAGCATTGTGATGACACGGTCATGGAACATTGTGATGACAAGAATTCTGGAGCATTGTGATGACAAGGGCCATGGTGCATTGTGATGACACGGTCATGGAACTTTGTGATGACAAGCAATCTGGAGCATTGTGATGACCAGGGCCATGGAGCATTGTGATGACACGGTCATGGAACATTGTGATGACAAGAATTCTGGAGCATTGTGATGAGAAAAATTCTGGAGCATTGTGATGACACGGTCAAGGAACATTGTGATGACAAGAATTATGGAGCATTGTGATGACACGGTCATGGAACATTGTGATGACAAGAATTCTGGAGCATTGTGATGACAAGGGCCATGGAGCATTGTGATGACACGGTCATGGAACATTGTGATGACAAGAATTCTGGAGCATTGTGATGACAAGGTCATGGAACATTGTGATGACAAGAATTCTGGAGCATTGTGTTGACAAGGGCCATGGAGCATTGTGATGACACGGTCATGGAACATTGTGATGACAAGAATTCTGGATCATTGTGATGACAAGGGCCATGGAGCATTGTGATGACACGGTCATGGAACATTGTGATGACAAGAATTCTGGAGCATTGTGATGACAAGGGCCATGGTGCATTGTGATGACACGGTCATGGAACTTTGTGATGACAAGCAATCTGGAGTATTGTGATGAACAGGGCCATGGAGCATTGTGATGACAAGAATTCTGGAGCATTGTGATGACAAGGGCCATGGAGCATTGTGATGACAAGGTCATGGAACATTGTGATGACAAGAATTCTGGAGCATTGTGATGACAAGGGCCATGGTGCATTGTGATGACACCGTCATGGAACTTTGTGATGACAAGCAATCTGGAGCATTGTGATGAACAGGGCCATGGAGCATTGTGATGACAAGAATTCTGGAGCATTGTGATGACAAGAATTCTGGAGCATTGTGATGACACGGTCATGGAACATTGTGATGACAAGAATTCTGGAGCATTGTGATGACAAAAATTCTGGAGCATTGTGATGACATGGTCATGGAACATTGTGATGACAAGAATTCTGGAGCATTGTGATGACACGGTCATGGAACATTATGATGAAAAGAATTATGGAGCATTGTGATGACACGGTCATGGAACATTGTGATGATAAGAATTATGGAGCATTGTGATGACACAGTCATGGAACATTGTGATGGCAAGAATTCTGGAGCATTGTGATGACAAGGGCCATGGAG
Source organism: Balaenoptera acutorostrata (assembly GCF_949987535.1). NCBI lineage: Eukaryota > Metazoa > Chordata > Mammalia > Artiodactyla > Balaenopteridae > Balaenoptera > Balaenoptera acutorostrata. Next base: position 2,962,762 of record NW_026646025.1, on the reverse strand, counting down.
CATTGTGATGACACGGTCATGGAAAATTGTGATGACAAGAATTCTGGAGCATTGTGATGACACGATCATGGAACATTGTGATGACAAGAATTCTGGAGCATTGTGATGACAAGGGCCATGGTGCATTGTGATGACAGGGTCATGGAACTTTGTGATGACAAGCAATCTGGAGCATTGTGATGACCAGGGCCATGGAGCATTGTGATGACACGGTCATGGAACATTGTGATGACAAGAATTCTGGAGCATTGTGATGACAAGAATTCTGGAGCATTGTGATGGCACGGTCATGGAACATTGTGATGACAAGAATTCTGGAGCATTGTGATGACAAAAATTCTGGAGCATTGTGATGACATGGTCATGGAACATTGTGATGACACGGTCATGGAACATTTTGATGAAAAGAATTATGGAGCATTGTGATGACACGGTCATGGAACATTGTGATGACAAGAATTCTGGAGCATTGTGATGACAAGGGCCATGGTGCATTGTGATGACACGGTCATGGAACTTTGTGATGACAAGCAATCTGGAGCATTGTGATGACCAGGGCCATGGAGCATTGTGATGACACGGTCATGGAACATTGTGATGACAAGAATCCTGGAGCATTGTGATGACAAGGTCATGGAACATTGTGATGACAAGAATTCTGGAGCATTGTGTTGACAAGGGCCATGGAGCATTGTGATGACACGGTCATGGAACATTGTGATGACAAGAATTCTGGAGCATTGTGATGACAAGGGCCATGGAGCATTGTGATGACACGGTCATGGAACATTGTGATGACAAGAATTCTGGAGCATTGTGATGACAAGGGCCATGGTGCATTGTGATGACACGGTCATGGAACTTTGTGATGACAAGCAATCTGGAGCATTGTGATTAACAGGGCCATGGAGCATTGTGATGACAAGAATTCTGGAGCATTGTGATGACAAGAATTCTGGAGCATTGTGATGACACGGTCATGGAACATTGTGATGACAAGAATTCTGGAGCATTGTGATGACAAAAATTCTGGAGCATTGTGATGACATGGTCATGGAACATTGTGATGACAAGAATTCTGGAGCATTGTGATGACACGGTCATGGAACATTTTGATGAAAAGAATTATGGAGCATTGTGATGACACGGTCATGGAACATTGTGATGACAAGAATTCTGGAGCATTGTGATGACAAGGGCCATGGTGCATTGTGATGACACGGTCATGGAACTTTGTGATGACAAGCAATCTGGAGCATTGTGATGACCAGGGCCATGGAGCATTGTGATGACACGGTCATGGAACATTGTGATGACAAGAATTCTGGAGCATTGTGATGACAAGAGTTCTGGAGCATTGTGATGACACGGTCATGGAACATTGTGATGATAAGAATTATGGAGCATTGTGATGACACGGTCATGGAACATTGTGATGACAAGAATTCTGGAGCATTGTGATGACAAGGGCCATGGTGCATTGTGATGACACAGTCATGGAACTTTGTGATGACAAGCAATCTGGAGCATTGTGATGACCAGGGTCATGGAGCATTGTGATGACACGGTCATGGAACATTGTGATGACAAGAATTCTGGAGCATTGTGATGACAAGAATTCTGGAGCATTGTGATGACACGGTCATGGAACATTGTGATGACAAGAATTCTGGAGAAGAGTGATGACAATGGCCATGGAGCATTGTGATGACACGGTCATGGAACATTGTGATGACAAGAATTCTGGAGCATTGTGATGACAAGGGCCATGGAGCATTGTGATGACACGGTCATGGAACATTGTGATGACAAGAATTCTGGAGCATTGTGATGACAAGGTCATGGAACATTGTGATGACAAGAATTCTGGAGCATTGTGTTGACAAGGGCCATGGAGCATTGTGATGACACGGTCATCGAACATTGTGATGACAAGAATTCTGGAGCATTGTGATGACACGATCATGGAACATTGTGATGACAAGAATTCTGGAGCATTGTGATGACAAGGGCCATGGTGCATTGTGATGACAGGGTCATGGAACTTTGTGATGACAAGCAATCTGGAGCATTGTGATGACCAGGGCCATGGAGCATTGTGATGACACGGTCATGGAACATTGTGATGACAAGAATTCTGGAGCATTGTGATGACAAGGGCCATGGTGCATTGTGATGACACGGTCATGGAACTTTGTGATGACAAGCAATCTGGAGCATTGTGATGACCAGGGCCATGGAGCATTGTGATGACACGGTCATGGAACATTGTGATGACAAGAATTCTGGAGCATTGTGATGAGAAGAATTCTGGAGCATTGTGATGACACGGTCAAGGAACATTGTGATGACAAGAATTATGGAGCATTGTGATGACACGGTCATGGAACATTGTGATGACAAGAATTCTGGAGCATTGTGATGACAAGGGCCATGGAGCATTGTGATGACACGGTCATGGAACATTGTGATGACAAGAATTCTGGAGCATTGTGATGACAAGGTCATGGAACATTGTGATGACAAGAATTCTGGAGCATTGTGTTGACAAGGGCCATGGAGCATTGTGATGACACGGTCATGGAACATTGTGATGACAAGAATTCTGGATCATTGTGATGACAAGGGCCATGGAGCATTGTGATGACACGGTCATGGAACATTGTGATGACAAGAATTCTGGAGCATTGTGATGACAAGGGCCATGGTGCATTGTGATGACACGGTCATGGAACTTTGTGATGACAAGCAATCTGGAGTATTGTGATGAACAGGGCCATGGAGCATTGTGATGAGAAGAATTCTGGAGCATTGTGATGACAAGGGCCATGGAGCATTGTGATGACACGGTCATGGAACATTGTGATGACAAGAATTCTGGAGCATTGTGATGACAAGGGCCATGGTGCATTGTGATGACACGGTCATGGAACTTTGTGATGACAAGCAATCTGGAGCATTGTGATGAACAGGGCCATGGAGCATTGTGATGACAAGAATTCTGGAGCATTGTGATGACAAGAATTCTGGAGCATTGTGATGACACGGTCATGGAACATTGTGATGACAAGAATTCTGGAGCATTGTGATGACAAAAATTCTGGAGCATTGTGATGACATGGTCATGGAACATTGTGATGACAAGAATTCTGGAGCATTGTGATGACACGGTCATGGAACATTTTGATGAGAAGAATTATGGAGCATTGTGATGACACGGTCATGGAACATTGTGATGACAAGAATTCTGGAGCATTGTGATGACAAGGGCCATGGTACATTGTGATGACACGGTCATGGAACTTTGTGATGACAAGCAATCTGGAGCATTGTGATGACCAGGGCCATGGAGCATTGTGATGACACGGTCATGGAACATTGTGATGACAAGAATTCTGGAGCATTGTGATGACAAGAATTCTGGGGCATTGTGATGACACGGTCATGGAACATTGTGATGATAAGAATTATGGAGCATTGTGATGACACGGTCATGGAACATTGTGATGGCAAGAATTCTGGAGCATTGTGATGACAAGGGCCATGGAGCATTGTGATGACACGGTCATGGAACATTGTGATGACAAGAATTCTGGAGCATTGTGATGACAAGGGCCATGGTGCATTGTGATGACACAGTCATGGAACTTTGTGATGACAAGCAATCTGGAGCATTGTGATGACCAGGGTCATGGAGCATTGTGATGACACGGTCATGGAACATTGTGATGACAAGAATTCTGGAGCATTGTGATGACAAGAATTCTGGAGCATTGTGATGACACGGACATGGAACATTGTGATGACAAGAATTCTGGAGAAGAGTGATGACAATGGCCATGGAGCATTGTGATGACACGGTCATGGAACATTGTGATGACAAGAATTCTGGAGCATTGTGATGACAAGGGCCATGGAGCATTGTGATGACACGGTCATGGAACATTGTGATGACAAGAATTCTGGAGCATTGTGATGAAAAGGGCCATGGAGCATTGTGATGACACGGTCATGGAACATTGTGATGACAAGAATTCTGGAGCATTGTGATGACAAGGTCATGGATCATTGTGATGACAAGAATTCTGGAGCATTGTGTTGACAAGGGCCATGGAGCATTGTGATGACACGGTCATCGAACATTGTGATGACAAGAATTCTGGAGCATTGTGATGACACGATCATGGAACATTGTGATGACAAGAATTCTGGAGCATTGTGATGACAAGGGCCATGGTGCATTGTGATGACAGGGTCATGGAACTTTGTGATGACAAGCAATCTGGAGCATTGTGATGACCAGGGCCATGGAGCATTGTGATGACACGGTCATGGAACATTGTGATGACAAGAATTCTGGACCATTGTGATGACAAGGGCCATAGTGCATTGTGATGACACGGTCATGGAACTTTGTGATGACAAGCAATCTGGAGCATTGTGATGACCAGGGCCATGGAGCATTGTGATGACACGGTCATGGAACATTGTGATGACAAGAATTCTGGAGCATTGTGATGAGAAGAATTCTGGAGCATTGTGATGACACGGTCAAGGAACATTGTGATGACAAGAATTATGGAGCATTGTGATGACACGGTCATGGAACATTGTGATGACAAGAATTCTGGAGCATTGTGATGACAAGGGCCATGGAGCATTGTGATGACACGGTCATGGAACATTGTGATGACAAGAATTCTGGAGCATTGTGATGACAAGGTCATGGAACATTGTGATGACAAGAATTCTGGAGCATTGTGTTGACAAGGGCCATGGAGCATTGTGATGACACGGTCATGGAACATTGTGATGACAAGAATTCTGGATCATTGTGATGACAAGGGCCATGGAGCATTGTGATGACACGGTCATGGAACATTGTGATGACAAGAATTCTGGAGCATTGTGATGACAAGGGCCATGGTGCATTGTGATGACACGGTCATGGAACTTTGTGATGACAAGCAATCTGGAGTATTGTGATGAACAGGGCCATGGAGCATTGTGATGACAAGAATTCTGGAGCATTGTGATGACAAGGGCCATGGAGCATTGTGATGACACGGTCATGGAACATTGTGATGACAAGAATTCTGGAGCATTGTGATGACACGATCATGGAACATTGTGATGACAAGAATTATGGAGCATTGTGATGACACGGTCATGGAACATTGTGATGACAAGAATTCTGGAGCATTGTGATGACAAGGGCCATGGAGCATTGTGATGACACGGTCATGGAACATTGTGATGACAAGAATTCTGGAGCATTGTGATGACAAGGTCATGGAACATTCTGATGACAAGAATTCTGGAGCATTGTGTTGACAAGGGCCATGGAGCATTGTGATGACACGGTCATGGAACATTGTGATGACAAGAATTCTGGAGCATTGTGATGAGAAGAATTCTGGAGCATTGTGATGACACGGTCATGGAACATTGTGATGACAAGAATTCTGGAGCATTGTGATGACAAGAATTCTGGAGCATTCTGATGACACGGTCATGGAACATTGTGATGATAAGAATTATGGAGCATTGTGATGACACGGTCATGGAACATTGTGATGGCAAGAATTCTGGAGCATTGTGATGACAAGGGCCATGGAGCATTGTGATGACACGGTCATGGAACATTGTGATGACAAGAATTCTGGAGCATTGTGATGACACGATCATGGAACATTGTGATGACAAGAATTCTGGAGCATTGTGATGACAAGGGCCATGGTGCATTGTGATGACAGGGTCATGGAACTTTGTGATGACAAGCAATCTGGAGCATTGTGATGACCAGGGCCATGGAGCATTGTGATGACACGGTCATGGAACATTGTGATGACAAGAATTCTGGAGCATTGTGATGACAAGGGCTATGGTGCATTGTGATGACACGGTCATGGAACTTTGTGATGACAAGAATTCTGGAGCATTGTGATGAGAAGAATTCTGGAGCATTGTGATGACACGGTCATGGAACATTGTGATGACAAGAATTATGGAGCATTGTGATGACACGGTCATGGAACATTGTGATGACAAGAATTCTGGAGCATTGTGATGACAAGGGCCATGGAGCATTGTGATGACACGGTCATGGAACATTGTGATGACAAGAATTCTGGAGCATTGTGATGACAAGGTCATGGAACATTGTGATGACAAGAATTCTGGAGCATTGTGTTGACAAGGGCCATGGAGCATTGTGATGACACGGTCAAGGAACATTGTGATGACAAAAATTCTGGATCATTGTGATGACAAGGGCCATGGAGCATTGTGATGACACGGTCATGGAACATTGTGATGACAAGAATTCTGGAGCATTGTGATGACAAGGGCCATGGTGCAATGTGATGACACGGTCATGGAACTTTGTGATGACAAGCAATCTGGAGTATTGTGATGAACAGGGCCATGGAGCATTGTGATGACAAGAATTCTGGAGCATCGTGATGACAAGGGCCATGGAGCATTGTGATGACACGGTCATGGAACATTGTGCTGACAAGAATTCTGGAGCATTGTGATGACAAGGTCATGGAACACTGTGATGACAAGAATTCTGGAGCATTGTGTTGACAAGGGCCATGGAGCATTGTGATGACACGGTCATGGAACATTGTGATGACAAGAATTCTGGAGCATTGTGATGACAAGGGCCATGGAGCATTGTGATGACACGGTCATGGAACATTGTGATGACAAGAATTCTGGAGCATTGTGATGACAAGGGCCATGGTGCATTGTGATGTCACGGTCATGGAACTTTGTGATGACAACCAATCTGGAGCATTGTGATGAACAGGGCCATGGAGCATTGTGATGACAAGAATTCTGGAGCATTGTGATGACAAGAATTCTGGAGCATTGTGATGACACGGTCATGGAACATTGTGATGACAAGAATTCTGGAGCATTGTGATGACAAAAATTCTGGAGCATTGTGATGACATGGTCATGGAACATTGTGATGACAAGAATTCTGGAGCATTGTGATGACACGGTCATGGAACATTTTGATGAAAAAATTATGGAGCATTGTGATGACACGGTCATGGAACATTGTGATGACAAGAATTCTGGAGCATTGTGATGACAAGGGCCATGGTGCATTGTGATGACACGGTCATGGAACTTTGTGATGACAAGCAATCTGGAGCATTGTGATGACCAGGGCCATGGAGCATTGTGATGACACGGTCATGGAACATTGTGATGACAAGAATTCTGGAGCATTGTGATGACAAGAATTCTGGAGCATTGTGATGACACGGTCATGGAACATTGTGATGATAAGAATTATGGAGCATTGTGATGACACGGTCATGGAACATTGTGATGGCAAGAATTCTGGAGCATTGTGATGACAAGGGCCATGGAGCATTGTGATGACACGGTCATGGAACATTATGATGACAAGAATTCTGGAGCATTGTGATGACAAGGGCCATGGTGCATTGTGATGACACAGTCATGGAACTTTGTGATGACAAGAATTCTGGAGCATTGTGATGACAAGGGCCATGGAGCATTGTGATGACACGGTCATGGAACATTGTGATGACAAGAATTCTGGGGCATTGTGATGACAAGGTCATGGAACATTGTGATGAAAAGAATTCTGGAGCATTGTGTTGACAAGGGCCATGGAGCATTGTGATGACACGGTCATGGAACATAGTGATGACCATAATTCTGGAGCATTGTGATGACAAGGGCCATGGTGCATTGTGATGACACGGTCATGGAACTTTGTGATGACAAGCAATCTGGAGCATTGTGATGAACAGGGCCATGGAGCATTGTGATGACAAGAATTCTGGAGCATTGTGATGACAAGAATTCTGGAGCATTGTGATGACACGGTCATGGAACATTGTGATGACAAGAATTCTGGAGCATTGTGATGACAAGGGCCATGGTGCAATGTGATGACACGGTCATGGAACTTTGTGATGACAAGCAATCTGGAGTATTGTGATGAACAGGGCCATGGAGCATTGTGATGACAAGAATTCTGGAGCATTGTGATGACAAGGGCCATGGAGCATTGTGATGACACGGTCATGGAACATTGTGCTGACAAGAATTCTGGAGCATTGTGATGACAAGGTCATGGAACACTGTGATGACAAGAATTCTGGAGCATTGTGTTGACAAGGGCCATGGAGCATTGTGATGACACGGTCATGGAACATTGTGATGACAAGAATTCTGGAGCATTGTGATGACAAGGGCCATGGAGCATTGTGATGACACGGTCATGGAACATTGTGATGACAAGAATTCTGGAGCATTGTGATGACAAGGGCCATGGTGCATTGTGATGTCACGGTCATGGAACTTTGTGATGACAACCAATCTGGAGCATTGTGATGAACAGGGCCATGGAGCATTGTGATGACAAGAATTCTGGAGCATTGTGATGACAAGAATTCTGGAGCATTGTGATGACACGGTCATGGAACATTGTGATGACAAGAATTCTGGAGCATTGTGATGACAAAAATTCTGGAGCATTGTGATGACATGGTCATGGAACATTGTGATGACAAGAATTCTGGAGCATTGTGATGACACGGTCATGGAACATTTTGATGAAAAAATTATGGAGCATTGTGATGACACGGTCATGGAACATTGTGATGACAAGAATTCTGGAGCATTGTGATGACAAGGGCCATGGTGCATTGTGATGACACGGTCATGGAACTTTGTGATGACAAGCAATCTGGAGCATTGTGATGACCAGGGCCATGGAGCATTGTGATGACACGGTCATGGAACATTGTGATGACAAGAATTCTGGAGCATTGTGATGACAAGAATTCTGGAGCATTGTGATGACACGGTCATGGAACATTGTGATGATAAGAATTATGGAGCATTGTGATGACACGGTCATGGAACATTGTGATGGCAAGAATTCTGGAGCATTGTGATGACAAGGGCCATGGAGCATTGTGATGACACGGTCATGGAACATTATGATGACAAGAATTCTGGAGCATTGTGATGACAAGGGCCATGGTGCATTGTGATGACACAGTCATGGAACTTTGTGATGACAAGAATTCTGGAGCATTGTGATGACAAGGGCCATGGAGCATTGTGATGACACGGTCATGGAACATTGTGATGACAAGAATTCTGGGGCATTGTGATGACAATGTCATGGAACATTGTGATGAAAAGAATTCTGGAGCATTGTGTTGACAAGGGCCATGGAGCATTGTGATGACACGGTCATGGAACATAGTGATGACCATAATTCTGGAGCATTGTGATGACAAGGGCCATGGTGCATTGTGATGACACGGTCATGGAACTTTGTGATGACAAGCAATCTGGAGCATTGTGATGAACAGGGCCATGGAGCATTGTGATGACAAGAATTCTGGAGCATTGTGATGACAAGAATTCTGGAGCATTGTGATGACACGGTCATGGAACATTGTGATGACAAGAATTCTGGAGCATTGTGATGACAAAAATTCTGGAGCATTGTGATGACATGGTCATGGAACATTGTGATGACAAGAATTCTGGAGCATTGTGATGACAAGGGCCATGGTGCATTGTGATGACACGGTCATGGAACTTTGTGATGACAAGCAATCTGGAGCATTGTGATGACCAGGGCCATGGAGCATTGTGATGACACGGTCATGGAACATTGTGATGACAAGAATTCTGGAGCATTGTGATGACAAGAATTCTGGAGCATTGTGATGACACGGTCATGGAACATTGTGATGATAAGAATTATGGAGCATTGTGATGACACGGTCATGGAACATTGTGATGGCAAGAATTCTGGAGCATTGTGATGACAAGGGCCATGGAGCATTGTGATGACACGGTCATGGAACATTTTGATGAAAAGAATTATGGAGCATTGTGATGACACGGTCATGGAACATTGTGATGACAAGAATTCTGGAGCATTGTGATGACAAGGGCCATGGTGCATTGTGATGACACGGTCATGGAACTTTGTGATGACAAGCAATCTGGAGCATTGTGATGACCAGGGCCATGGAGCATTGTGATGACACGGTCATGGAACATTGTGATGACAAGAATTCTGGAGCATTGTGATGACAAGAATTCTGGAGCATTGTGATGACACGGTCATGGAACATTGTGATGATAAGAATTATGGAGCATTGTGATGACACGGTCATGGAACATTGTGATGGCAAGAATTCTGGAGCATTGTGATGACAAGGGCCATGGAGCATTGTGATGACACGGTCATGGAACATTGTGATGACAAGAATTCTGGAGCATTGTGATGACAAGGGCCATGGTGCATTGTGATAACACAGTCATGGAACTTTGTGATGACAAGCAATCTGGAGCATTGTGATGACCAGGGTCATGGAGCATTGTGATGACACGGTCATGGAACATTGTGATGACAAGAATTCTGGAGCATTGTGATGACAAGATTTCTGGAGCATTGTGATGACACGGTCATGGAACATTGTGATGACAAGAATTCTGGAGCATTGTGATGACAAGGGCCATGGAGCATTGTGATGACACGGTCATGGAACATTGTGATGACAAGAATTCTGGAGCATTGTGATGACAAGGGCCATGGAGCATTGTGATGACACGGTCATGGAACATTGTGATGACAAGAATTCTGGAGCATTGTGATGACAAGGTCATGGAACATTGTGATGACAAGAATTCTGGAGCATTGTGTTGACAAGGGCCATGGAGCATTGTGATGACACGGTCATCGAACATTGTGATGACAAGAATTCTGGAGCATTGTGATGACACGATCATGGAACATTGTGATGACAAGAATTCTGGAGCATTGTGATGAGAAGGGCCATGGTGCATTGTGATGACAGGGTCATGGAACTTTGTGATGACAAGCAATCTGGACCATTGTGATGACCAGGGCCATGGAGCATTGTGATGACACGGTCATGGAACATTGTGATGACAAGAATTCTGGAGCATTGTGATGACAAGGGCCATGGTGCATTGTTATGACACGGTCATGGAACTTTGTGATGACAAGCAATCTGGAGCATTGTGATGACCAGTGCCATGGAGCATTGTGATGACACGGTCATGGAACATTGTGATGACAAGAATTCTGGAGCATTTTGATGACAAGAATTCTGGAGCATTGTGATGACAAGGGCCATGGTGCATTGTGATGACACGGTCATGGAACATTGTGATGATAAGAATTATGGAGCATTGTGATGACACGGTCATGGAACATTGTGATGGCAAGAATTCTGGAGCATTGAGATGACAAGGGCCATGGTGCATTGTGATGACACAGTCATGGAACTTTGTGATGACAAGAATTCTGGAGCATTGTGATGACAAGGGCCATGGAGCATTGTGATGACACGGTCATGGAACATTGTGATGACAAGAATTCTGGAGCATTGTGATGACAAGGGCCATGGAGCATTGTGATGACACGATCATGGAACATTGTGATGACAAGAATTCTGGAGCATTGTGATGACAAGGGCCATGGTGCATTGTGATGACACGGTCATGGAACATTGTGATGACAAGCAATCTGGAGCATTGTGATGAACAGGGCCATGGAGCATTGTGATGACAAGAATTCTGGAGCATTGTGATGACAAGAATTCTGGAGCATTGTGATGACACGGTCATGGAACATTGTGATGACAAGAATTCTGGAGCATTGTGATGACAAAAATTCTGGAGCATTGTGATGACATGGTCATGGAACATTGTGATGACAAGAATTCTGGAGCATTGTGATGACACGGTCATGGAACATTTTGATGAAAAGAATTATGGAGCATTGTGATGACACGGTCATGGAACATTGTGATGACAAGAATTCTGGAGCATTGTGATGACAAGGGCCATGGTGCATTGTGATGACACGGTCATGAACCTTTGTGATGACAAGCAATCTGGAGCATTGTGATGACAAGGGCCATGGAGCATTGTGATGACACGGTCATGGAACATTGTGATGACAAGCAATCTGGAGCATTGTGATGACAAGGGCCATGGTGCATTGTGATGACACGGTCATGGAACTTTGTGATGACAAGCAATCTGGAGCATTGTGATGACCAGGGCCATGGAGCATTGTGATGACACGGTCATGGAACATTGTGATGACAAGAATTCTGGAGCATTGTGATGACAAGAATTCTGGAGCATTGTGATGACACGGTCATGGAACATTGTGATGATAAGAATTATGGAGCATTGTGATGACACGGTCATGGAACATTGTGATGGCAAGAATTCTGGAGCATTGTGATGACAAGGGCCATGGAGCATTGTGATGACACGGTCATGGAACATTGTGATGACAAGAATTCTGGAGCATTGTGATGACAAGGGCCATGGTGCATTGTGATGACACAGTCATGGAACTTTGTGATGAAAAGCAATCTGGAGCATCGTGATGACCAGGGTCATGGAGCATTGTGATGACACGGTCATGGAACATTGTGATGACAAGAATTCTGGAGCATTGTGATGACAAGATTTCTGGAGCATTGTGATGACACGGTCATGGAACATTGTGATGACAAGAATTCTGGAGAAGAGTGATGACAATGGCCATGGAGCATTGTGATGACACGGTCATGGAACATTGTGATGACAAGAATTCTGGAGCATTGTGATGACAAGGGCCATGGAGCATTGTGATGACACGGTCATGGAACATTGTGATGACAAGAATTCTGGAGCATTGTGATGACAAGGGCCATGGAGCATTGTGATGACACGGTCATGGAACATTGTGATGACAAGAATTCTGGAGCATTGTGATGACAAGGTCATGGAACATTGTGATGACAAGAATTCTGGAGCATTGTGTTGACAAGGGCCATGGAGCATTGTGATGACACGGTCATCGAACATTGTGATGACAAGAATTCTGGAGCATTGTGATGACACGATCATGGAACATTGTGATGACAAGAATTCTGGAGCATTGTGATGACAAGGGCCATGGTGCATTGTGATGACAGGGTCATGGAACTTTGTGATGACAAGCAATCTGGAGCATTGTGATGACCAGGGCCATGGAGCATTGTGATGACACGGTCATGGAACATTGTGATGACAAGAATTCTGGAGCATTGTGATGACAAGGGCCATGGTGCATTGTTATGACACGGTCATGGAACTTTGTGATGACAAGCAATCTGGAGCATTGTGATGACCAGGGCCATGGAGCATTGTGATGACACGGTCATGGAACATTGTGATGACAAGAATTCTGGAGCATTTTGATTACAAGAATTCTGGAGCATTGTGATGACAAGGGCCATGGTGCATTGTGATGACACGGTCATGGAACATTGTGATGATAAGAATTATGGAGCATTGTGATGACACGGTCATGGAACATTGTGATGGCAAGAATTCTGGAGCATTGTGATGACAAGGGCCATGGAGCATTGTGATGACACGGTCATGGAACATTGTGATGACAAGAATTCTGGAGCATTGTGATGACAAGGGCCATGGTGCATTGTGATGACACAGTCATGGAACTTTGTGATGACAAGAATTCTGGAGCATTGTGATGACAAGGGCCATGGAGCATTGTGATGACACGGTCATGGAACATTGTGATGACAAGAATTCTGGAGCATTGTGATGACAAGGGCCATGGAGCATTGTGATGACACGGTCATGGAACATTGTGATGACAAGAATTCTGGAGCATTGTGATGACAAGGGCCATGGTGCATTGTGATGACACGGTCATGGAACTTTGTGATGACAAGCAATCTGGAGTATTGTGATGAACAGGGCCATGGAGCATTGTGATGACAAGAATTCTGGAGCATTGTGATGACAAGGGCCATGGAGCATTGTGATGACACGGTCATGGAACATTGTGATGACAAGAATTCTGGAGCATTGTGATGACAATGTCATGGAACATTGTGATGACAAGAATTCTGGAGCATTGTGTTGACAAGGGCCATGGAGCATTGTGATGACACGGTCATGGAACATTGTGATGACAAGAATTCTGGAGCATTGTGATGACAAGGGCCATGGAGCATTGTGATGACACGGTCATGGAACATTGTGATGACAAGAATTCTGGAGCATTGTGATGACAAGGGCCATGGTGCATTGTGATGACACAGTCATGGAACTTTGTGATGACAAGAATTCTGGAGCATTGTGATGACAAGGGCCATGGAGCATTGTGATGACACGGTCATGGAACATTGTGATGACAAGAATTCTGGAGCATTGTGATGACAAGGTCCATGGAGCATTGTGATGACACGGTCATGGAACATTGTGATGACAAGAATTCTGGAGCATTGTGATGACAAGGGCCATGGTGCATTGTGATGACACGGTCATGGAACTTTGTGATGACAAGCAATCTGGAGTATTGTGATGAACAGGGCCATGGAGCATTGTGATGACAAGAATTCTGGAGCATTGTGATGACAAGGGCCATGGAGCATTGTGATGACACGGTCATGGAACATTGTGATGACAAGAATTCTGGAGCATTGTGATGACAATGTCATGGAACATTGTGATGACAAGAATTCTGGAGCATTGTGTTGACAAGGGCCATGGAGCATTGTGATGACACGGTCATGGAACATTGTGATGACAAGAATTCTGGAGCATTGTGATGACAAGGGCCATGGAGCATTGTGATGACACGATCATGGAACATTGTGATGACAAGAATTCTGGAGCATTGTGATGACAAGGGCCATGGTGCATTGTGATGACACGGTCATGGAACATTGTGATGACAAGCAATCTGGAGCATTGTGATGAACAGGGCCATGGAGCATTGTGATGACAAGAATTCTGGAGCATTGTGATGACAAGAATTCTGGAGCATTGTGATGACACGGTCATGGAACATTGTGATGACAAGAATTCTGGAGCATTGTGATGACAAAAATTCTGGAGCATTGTGATGACATGGTCATGGAACATTGTGATGACAAGAATTCTGGAGCATTGTGATGACACGGTCATGGAACATTTTGATGAAAAGAATTATGGAGCATTGTGATGACACGGTCATGGAACATTGTGATGACAAGAATTCTGGAGCATTGTGATGACAAGGGCCATGGTGCATTGTGATGACACGGTCATGGACCTTTGTGATGACAAGCAATCTGGAGCATTGTGATGACAAGGGCCATGGAGCATTGTGATGACACGGTCATGGAACATTGTGATGACAAGCAATCTGGAGCATTGTGATGACAAGGGCCATGGTGCATTGTGATGACACGGTCATGGAACTTTGTGATGACAAACAATCTGGAGCATTGTGATGACCAGGGCCATGGAGCATTGTGATGACACGGTCATGGAACATTGTGATGACAAGAATTCTGGAGCATTGTGATGACAAGAATTCTGGAGCATTGTGATGACACGGTCATGGAACATTGTGATGATAAGAATTATGGAGCATTGTGATGACACGGTCATGGAACATTGTGATGGCAAGAATTCTGGAGCATTGTGATGACAAGGGCCATGGAGCATTGTGATGACACGGTCATGGAACATTGTGATGACAAGAATTCTGGAGCATTGTGATGACAAGGGCCATGGTGCATTGTGATGACACAGTCATGGAACTTTGTGATGACAAGCAATCTGGAGCATTGTGATGACCAGGGTCATGGAGCATTGTGATGACACGGTCATGGAACATTGTGATGACAAGAATTCTGGAGCATTGTGATGACAAGAATTCTGGAGCATTGTGATGACACGGTCATGGAACATTGTGATGACAAGAATTCTGGAGAAGAGTGATGACAATGGCCATGGAGCATTGTGATGACACGGTCATGGAACATTGTGATGACAAGAATTCTGGAGCATTGTGATGACAAGGGCCATGGAGCATTGTGATGACACGGTCATGGAACATTGTGATGACAAGAATTCTGGAGCATTGTGATGACAAGGGCCATGGAGCATTGTGATGACACGGTCATGGAACATTGTGATGACAAGAATTCTGGAGCATTGTGATGACAAGGTCATGGAACATTGTGATGACAAGAATTCTGGAGCATTGTGTTGACAAGGGCCATGGAGCATTGTGATGACACGGTCATCGAACATTGTGATGACAAGAATTCTGGAGCATTGTGATGACACGATCATGGAACATTGTGATGACAAGAATTCTGGAGCATTGTGATGAGAAGGGCCATGGTGCATTGTGATGACAGGGTCATGGAACTTTGTGATGACAAGCAATCTGGAGCATTGTGATGACCAGGGCCATGGAGCATTGTGATGACACGGTCATGGAACATTGTGATGACAAGAATTCTGGAGCATTGTGATGACAAGGGCCATGGTGCATTGTTATGACACGGTCATGGAACTTTGTGATGACAAGCAATCTGGAGCATTGTGATGACCAGTGCCATGGAGCATTGTGATGACACGGTCATGGAACATTGTGATGACAAGAATTCTGGAGCATTTTGATGACAAGAATTCTGGAGCATTGTGATGACAAGGGCCATGGTGCATTGTGATGACACGGTCATGGAACATTGTGATGATAAGAATTATGGAGCATTGTGATGACACGGTCATGGAACATTGTGATGGCAAGAATTCTGGAGCATTGTGATGACAAGGGCCATGGAGCATTGTGATGACACGGTCATGGAACATTGTGATGACAAGAATTCTGGAGCATTGTGATGACAAGGGCCATGGTGCATTGTGATGACACAGTCATGGAACTTTGTGATGACAAGAATTCTGGAGCATTGTGATGACAAGGGCCATGGAGCATTGTGATGACACGGTCATGGAACATTGTGATGACAAGAATTCTGGAGCATTGTGATGACAAGGTCCATGGAGCATTGTGATGACACGGTCATGGAACATTGTGATGACAAGAATTCTGGAGCATTGTGATGACAAGGGCCATGGTGCATTGTGATGACACGGTCATGGAACTTTGTGATGACAAGCAATCTGGAGTATTGTGATGAACAGGGCCATGGAGCTTTGTGATGACAAGAATTCTGGAGCATTGTGATGACAAGGGCCATGGAGCATTGTGATGACACGGTCATGGAACATTGTGATGACAAGAATTCTGGAGCATTGTGATGACAAAAATTCTGGAGCATTGTGATGACATGGTCATGGAACATTGTGATGACAAGAATTCTGGAGCATTGTGATGACACGGTCATGGAACATTTTGATGAAAAGAATTATGGAGCATTGTGATGACACGGTCATGGAACATTGTGATGACAAGAATTCTGGAGCATTGTGATGACAAGGGCCATGGTGCATTGTGATGACACGGTCATGGACCTTTGTGATGACAAGCAATCTGGAGCATTGTGATGACAAGGGCCATGGAGCATTGTGATGACACGGTCATGGAACATTGTGATGACAAGCAATCTGGAGCATTGTGATGACAAGGGCCATGGTGCATTGTGATGACACGGTCATGGAACTTTGTGATGACAAGCAATCTGGAGCATTGTGATGACCAGGGCCATGGAGCATTGTGATGACACGGTCATGGAACATTGTGATGACAAGAATTCTGGAGCATTGTGATGACAAGAATTCTGGAGCATTGTGATGACACGGTCATGGAACATTGTGATGATAAGAATTATGGAGCATTGTGATGACACGGTCATGGAACATTGTGATGGCAAGAATACTGGAGCATTGTGATGACAAGGGCCATGGAGCATTGTGATGACACGGTCATGGAACATTGTGATGACAAGAATTCTGGAGCATTGTGATGACAAGGGCCATGGTGCATTGTGATGACACAGTCATGGAACTTTGTGATGACAAGCAATCTGGAGCATTGTGATGACCAGGGTCATGGAGCATTGTGATGACACGGTCATGGAACATTGTGATGACAAGAATTCTGGAGCATTGTGATGACAAGATTTCTGGAGCATTGTGATGACACGGTCATGGAACATTGTGATGACAAGAATTCTGGAGAAGAGTGATGACAATGGCCATGGAGCATTGTGATGACACGGTCATGGAACATTGTGATGACAAGAATTCTGGAGCATTGTGATGACAAGGGCCATGGAGCATTGTGATGACACGGTCATGGAACATTGTGATGACAAGAATTCTGGAGCATTGTGATGACAAGGGCCATGGAGCATTGTGATGACACGGTCATGGAACATTGTGATGACAAGAATTCTGGAGCATTGTGATGACAAGGTCATGGAACATTGTGATGACAAGAATTCTGGAGCATTGTGTTGACAAGGGCCATGGAGCATTGTGATGACACGGTCATCGAACATTGTGATGACAAGAATTCTGGAGCATTGTGATGACACGATCATGGAACATTGTGATGACAAGAATTCTGGAGCATTGTGATGACAAGGGCCATGGTGCATTGTGATGACAGGGTCATGGAACTTTGTGATGACAAGCAATCTGGAGCATTGTGATGACCAGGGCCATGGAGCATTGTGATGACACGGTCATGGAACATTGTGATGTCAAGAATTCTGGAGCATTGTGATGACAAGGGCCATGGTGCATTGTTATGACACGGTCATGGAACTTTGTGATGACAAGCAATCTGGAGCATTGTGATGACCAGGGCCATGGAGCATTGTGATGACACGGTCATGGAACATTGTGATGACAAGAATTCTGGAGCATTTTGATTACAAGAATTCTGGAGCATTGTGATGACAAGGGCCATGGTGCATTGTGATGACACGGTCATGGAACATTGTGATGATAAGAATTATGGAGCATTGTGATGACACGGTCATGGAACATTGTGATGGCAAGAATTCTGGAGCATTGTGATGACAAGGGCCATGGAGCATTGTGATGACACGGTCATGGAACATTGTGATGACAAGAATTCTGGAGCATTGTGATGACAAGGGCCATGGTGCATTGTGATGACACAGTCATGGAACTTTGTGATGACAAGAATTCTGGAGCATTGTGATGACAAGGGCCATGGAGCATTGTGATGACACGGTCATGGAACATTGTGATGACAAGAATTCTGGAGCATTGTGATGACAAGGGCCATGGAGCATTGTGATGACACGGTCATGGAACATTGTGATGACAAGAATTCTGGAGCATTGTGATGACAAGGGCCATGGTGCATTGTGATGACACGGTCATGGAACTTTGTGATGACAAGCAATCTGGAGTATTGTGATGAACAGGGCCATGGAGCATTGTGATGACAAGAATTCTGGAGCATTGTGATGACAAGGGCCATGGAGCATTGTGATGACACGGTCATGGAACATTGTGATGACAAGAATTCTGGAGCATTGTGATGACAATGTCATGGAACATTGTGATGACAAGAATTCTGGAGCATTGTGTTGACAAGGGCCATGGAGCATTGTGATGACACGGTCATGGAACATTGTGATGACAAGAATTCTGGAGCATTGTGATGACAAGGGCCATGGAGCATTGTGATGACACGATCATGGAACATTGTGATGACAAGAATTCTGGAGCATTGTGATGACAAGGGCCATGGTGCATTGTGATGACACGGTCATGGAACTTTGTGATGACAAGCAATCAGGAGCATTGTGATGAACAGGGCCATGGAGCATTGTGATGACAAGAATTCTTGAGCATTGTGATGACAAGAATTCTGGAGCATTGTGATGACACGGTCATGGAACATTGTGATGACAAGAATTCTGGAGAAGAGTGATGACAATGGCCATGGAGCATTGTGATGACACGGTCATGGAACATTGTGATGACAAGAATTCTGGAGCATTGTGATGACAAGGGCCATGGAGCATTGTGATGACACGGTCATGGAACATTGTGATGACAAGAATTCTGGAGCATTGTGATGACAAGGGCCATGGAGCATTGTGATGACACGGTCATGGAACATTGTGATGACAAGAATTCTGGAGCATTGTGATGACAAGGTCATGGAACATTGTGATGACAAGAATTCTGGAGCATTGTGTTGACAAGGGCCATGGAGCATTGTGATGACACGGTCATCGAACATTTTGATGACAAGAATTCTGGAGCATTGTGATGACACGATCATGGAACATTGTGATGACAAGAATTCTGGAGCATTGTGATGACAAGGGCCATGGTGCATTGTGATGACAGGGTCATGGAACTTTGTGATGACAAGCAATCTGGAGCATTGTGATGACCAGGGCCATGGAGCATTGTGATGACACGGTCATGGAACATTGTGATGACAAGAATTCTGGAGCATTGTGATGACAAAAATTCTGGAGCATTGTGATGACATGGTCATGGAACATTGTGATGACAAGAATTCTGGAGCATTGTGATGACACGGTCATGGAACATTTTGATGAAAAGAATTATGGAGCATTGTGATGACACGGTCATGGAACATTGTGATGACAAGAATTCTGGAGCATTGTGATGACAAGGGCCATGGTGCATTGTGATGACACGGTCATGGACCTTTGTGATGACAAGCAATCTGGAGCATTGTGATGACAAGGGCCATGGAGCATTGTGATGACACGGTCATGGAACATTGTGATGACAAGCAATCTGGAGCATTGTGATGACAAGGGCCATGGTGCATTGTGATGACACGGTCATGGAACTTTGTGATGACAAGCAATCTGGAGCATTGTGATGACCAGGGCCATGGAGCATTGTGATGACACGGTCATGGAACATTGTGATGACAAGAATTCTGGAGCATTGTGATGACAAGAATTCTGGAGCATTGTGATGACACGGTCATGGAACATTGTGATGATAAGAATTATGGAGCATTGTGATGACACGGTCATGGAACATTGTGATGGCAAGAATTCTGGAGCATTGTGATGACAAGGGCCATGGAGCATTGTGATGACACGGTCATGGAACATTGTGATGACAAGAATTCTGGAGCATTGTGATGACAAGGGCCATGGTGCATTGTGATGACACAGTCATGGAACTTTGTGATGACAAGCAATCTGGAGCATTGTGATGACCAGGGTCATGGAGCATTGTGATGACACGGTCATGGAACATTGTGATGACAAGAATTCTGGAGCATTGTGATGACAAGATTTCTGGAGCATTGTGATGACACGGTCATGGAACATTGTGATGACAAGAATTCTGGAGAAGAGTGATGACAATGGCCATGGAGCATTGTGATGACACGGTCATGGAACATTGTGATGACAAGAATTCTGGAGCATTGTGATGACAAGGGCCATGGAGCATTGTGATGACACGGTCATGGAACATTGTGATGACAAGAATTCTGGAGCATTGTGATGACAAGGGCCATGGAGCATTGTGATGACACGGTCATGGAACATTGTGATGACAAGAATTCTGGAGCATTGTGATGACAAGTTCATGGAACATTGTGATGACAAGAATTCTGGAGCATTGTGTTGACAAGGGCCATGGAGCATTGTGATGACACGGTCATCGAACATTGTGATGACAAGAATTCTGGAGCATTGTGATGACACGATCATGGAACATTGTGATGACAAGAATTCTGGAGCATTGTGATGACAAGGGCCATGGTGCATTGTGATGACAGGGTCATGGAACTTTGTGATGACAAGCAATCTGGAGCATTGTGATGACCAGGGCCATGGAGCATTGTGATGACACGGTCATGGAACATTGTGATGACAAGAATTCTGGAGCATTGTGATGACAAGGGCCATGGTGCATTGTTATGACACGGTCATGGAACTTTGTGATGACAAGCAATCTGGAGCATTGTGATGACCAGGGCCATGGAGCATTGTGATGACACGGTCATGGAACATTGTGATGACAAGAATTCTGGAGCATTTTGATTACAAGAATTCTGGAGCATTGTGATGACAAGGGCCATGGTGCATTGTGATGACACGGTCATGGAACATTGTGATGATAAGAATTATGGAGCATTGTGATGACACGGTCATGGAACATTGTGATGGCAAGAATTCTGGAGCATTGTGATGACAAGGGCCATGGAGCATTGTGATGACACGGTCATGGAACATTGTGATGACAAGAATTCTGGAGCATTGTGATGACAAGGGCCATGGTGCATTGTGATGACACAGTCATGGAACTTTGTGATGACAAGAATTCTGGAGCATTGTGATGACAAGGGCCATGGAGCATTGTGATGACACGGTCATGGAACATTGTGATGACAAGAATTCTGGAGCATTGTGATGACAAGGGCCATGGAGCATTGTGATGACACGGTCATGGAACATTGTGATGACAAGAATTCTGGAGCATTGTGATGAGAAGGGCCATGGTGCATTGTGATGACACGGTCATGGAACTTTGTGATGACAAGCAATCTGGAGTATTGTGATGAACAGGGCCATGGAGCATTGTGATGACAAGAATTCTGGAGCATTGTGATGACAAGGGCCATGGAGCATTGTGATGACACGGTCATGGAACATTGTGATGACAAGAATTCTGGAGCATTGTGATGACAATGTCATGGAACATTGTGAT
Source organism: Balaenoptera acutorostrata (assembly GCF_949987535.1). NCBI lineage: Eukaryota > Metazoa > Chordata > Mammalia > Artiodactyla > Balaenopteridae > Balaenoptera > Balaenoptera acutorostrata. The sequence continues at coordinate 2,940,196 of NW_026646025.1, read as the reverse complement.
GACAAGAATTCTGGAGCATTGTGTTGACAAGGGCCATGGAGCATTGTGATGACACGGTCATGGAACATTGTGATGACAAGAATTCTGGAGCATTGTGATGACAAGGGCCATGGAGCATTGTGATGACACGATCATGGAACATTGTGATGACAAGAATTCTGGAGCATTGTGATGACAAGGGCCATGGTGCATTGTGATGACACGGTCATGGAACTTTGTGATGACAAGCAATCTGGAGCATTGTGATGAACAGGGCCATGGAGCATTGTGATGACAAGAATTCTTGAGCATTGTGATGACAAGAATTCTGGAGCATTGTGATGACACGGTCATGGAACATTGTGATGACAAGAATTCTGGAGAAGAGTGATGACAATGGCCATGGAGCATTGTGATGACACGGTCATGGAACATTGTGATGACAAGAATTCTGGAGCATTGTGATGACAAGGGCCATGGAGCATTGTGATGACACGGTCATGGAACATTGTGATGACAAGAATTCTGGAGCATTGTGATGACAAGGGCCATGGAGCATTGTGATGACACGGTCATGGAACATTGTGATGACAAGAATTCTGGAGCATTGTGATGACAAGGTCATGGAACATTGTGATGACAAGAATTCTGGAGCATTGTGTTGACAAGGGCCATGGAGCATTGTGATGACACGGTCATCGAACATTTTGATGACAAGAATTCTGGAGCATTGTGATGACACGATCATGGAACATTGTGATGACAAGAATTCTGGAGCATTGTGATGACAAGGGCCATGGTGCATTGTGATGACAGGGTCATGGAACTTTGTGATGACAAGCAATCTGGAGCATTGTGATGACCAGGGCCATGGAGCATTGTGATGACACGGTCATGGAACATTGTGATGACAAGAATTCTGGAGCATTGTGATGACAAGGGCCATGGTGCATTGTTATGACACGGTCATGGAACTTTGTGATGACAAGCAATCTGGAGCATTGTGATGACCAGGGCCATGGAGCATTGTGATGACACGGTCATGGAACATTGTGATGACAAGAATTCTGGAGCATTTTGATTACAAGAATTCTGGAGCATTGTGATGACAAGGGCCATGGTGCATTGTGATGACACGGTCATGGAACATTGTGATGATAAGAATTATGGAGCATTGTGATGACACGGTCATGGAACATTGTGATGGCAAGAATTCTGGAGCATTGTGATGACAAGGGCCATGGAGCATTGTGATGACACGGTCATGGAACATTGTGATGACAAGAATTCTGGAGCATTGTGATGACAAGGGCCATGGTGCATTGTGATGACACAGTCATGGAACTTTGTGATGACAAGAATTCTGGAGCATTGTGATGACAAGGGCCATGGAGCATTGTGATGACACGGTCATGGAACATTGTGATGACAAGAATTCTGGAGCATTGTGATGACAAGGGCCATGGAGCATTGTGATGACACGGTCATGGAACATTGTGATGACAAGAATTCTGGAGCATTGTGATGACAAGGGCCATGGTGCATTGTGATGACACGGTCATGGAACTTTGTGATGACAAGCAATCTGGAGTATTGTGATGAACAGGGCCATGGAGCATTGTGATGACAAGAATTCTGGAGCATTGTGATGACAAGGGCCATGGAGCATTGTGATGACACGGTCATGGAACATTGTGATGACAAGAATTCTGGAGCATTGTGATGACAATGTCATGGAACATTGTGATGACAAGAATTCTGGAGCATTGTGTTGACAAGGGCCATGGAGCATTGTGATGACACGGTCATGGAACATTGTGATGACAAGAATTCTGGAGCATTGTGATGACAAGGGCCATGGAGCATTGTGATGACACGATCATGGAACATTGTGATGACAAGAATTCTGGAGCATTGTGATGACAAGGGCCATGGTGCATTGTGATGACACGGTCATGGAACTTTGTGATGACAAGCAATCTGGAGCATTGTGATGAACAGGGCCATGGAGCATTGTGATGACAAGAATTCTGGAGCATTGTGATGACAAGAATTCTGGAGCATTGTGATGACACGGTCATGGAACATTGTGATGACAAGAATTATGGAGCATTGTGATGACACGGTCATGGAACATTGTGATGACAAGAATTCTGGAGCATTGTGATGACAAGGGCCATGGTGCATTGTGATGACACGGTCATGGACCTTTGTGATGACAAGCAATCTGGAGCATTGTGATGACCAGGGCCATGGAGCATTGTGATGACACGGTCACGGAACATTGTGATGACAAGAATTCTGGAGCATTGTGATGACAAGAATTCTGGAGCATTGTGATGACACGGTCATGGAACATTGTGATGATAAGAATTATGGAGCATTGTGATGACACGGTCATGGAACATTGTGATGGCAAGAATTCTGGAGCATTGTGATGACAAGGGCCATGGAGCATTGTGATGACACGGTCATGGAACATTGTGATGACAAGAATTCTGGAGCATTGTGATGACAAGGGCCATGGTGCATTGTGATGACACAGTCATGGAACTTTGTGATGACAAGCAATCTGGAGCATTGTGATGACCAGGGTCATGGAGCATTGTGATGACACGGTCATGGAACATTGTGATGACAAGAATTCTAGAGCATTGTGATGACAAGAATTCTGGAGCATTGTGATGACACGGTCATGGAACATTGTGATGACAAGAATTCTGGAGCATTGTGATGACAAGGGCCATGGTGCATTGTGATGACACAGTCATGGAACTTTGTGATGACAAGCAATCTGGAGCATTGTGATGACCAGGGTCATGGAGCATTGTGATGACACGGTCATGGAACATTGTGATGACAAGAATTCTGGAGCATTGTGATGACAAGATTTCTGGAGCATTGTGATGACACGGTCATGGAACATTGTGATGACAAGAATTCTGGAGAAGAGTGATGACAAGGGCCATGGAGCATTGTGATGACACGGTCATGGAACATTGTGATGACAAGAATTCTGGAGCATTGTGATGACAAGGGCCATGGAGCATTGTGATGACACGGTCATGGAACATTGTGATGACAAGAATTCTGGAGCATTGTGATGACAAGGTCATGGAACATTGTGATGACAAGAATTCTGGAGCATTGTGTTGACAAGGGCCATGGAGCATTGTGATGACACGGTCATCGAACATTGTGATGACAAGAATTCTGGAGCATTGTGATGACACGATCATGGAACATTGTGATGACAAGAATTCTGGAGCATTGTGATGAGAAGGGCCATGGTGCATTGTGATGACAGGGTCATGGAACTTTGTGATGACAAGCAATCTGGAGCATTGTGATGACCAGGGCCATGGAGCATTGTGATGACACGGTCATGGAACATTGTGATGACAAGAATTCTGGAGCATTGTGATGACAAGGGCCATTGTGCATTGTTATGACACGGTCATGGAACTTTGTGATGACAAGCAATCTGGAGCATTGTGATGACCAGTGCCATGGAGCATTGTGATGACACGGTCATGGAACATTGTGATGACAAGAATTCTGGAGCATTTTGATGACAAGAATTCTGGAGCATTGTGATGACAAGGGCCATGGTGCATTGTGATGACACGGTCATGGAACATTGTGATGATAAGAATTATGGAGCATTGTGATGACACGGTCATGGAACATTGTGATGGCAAGAATTCTGGAGCATTGTGATGACAAGGGCCATGGAGCATTGTGATGACACGGTCATGGAACATTGTGATGACAAGAATTCTGGAGCATTGTGATGACAAGGGCCATGGTGCATTGTGATGACACAGTCATGGAACTTTGTGATGACAAGAATTCTGGAGCATTGTGATGACAAGGGCCATGGAGCATTGTGATGACACGGTCATGGAACATTGTGATGACAAGAATTCTGGAGCATTGTGATGACAAGGTCCATGGAGCATTGTGATGACACGGTCATGGAACATTGTGATGACAAGAATTCTGGAGCATTGTGATGACAAGGGCCATGGTGCATTGTGATGACACGGTCATGGAACTTTGTGATGACAAGCAATCTGGAGTATTGTGATGAACAGGGCCATGGAGCTTTGTGATGACAAGAATTCTGGAGCATTGTGATGACAAGGGCCATGGAGCATTGTGATGACACGGTCATGGAACATTGTGATGACAAGAATTCTGGAGCATTGTGATGACAATGTCATGGAACATTGTGATGACAAGAATTCTGGAGCATTGTGTTGACAAGGGCCATGGAGCATTGTGATGACACGGTCATGGAACATTGTGATGACAAGAATTCTGGAGCATTGTGATGACAAGGGCCATGGAGCATTGTGATGACACGATCATGGAACATTGTGATGACAAGAATTCTGGAGCATTGTGATGACAAGGGCCATGGTGCATTGTGATGACACGGTCATGGAACATTGTGATGACAAGCAATCTGGAGCATTGTGATGAACAGGGCCATGGAGCATTGTGATGACAAGAATTCTGGAGCATTGTGATGACAAGAATTCTGGAGCATTGTGATGACACGGTCATGGAACATTGTGATGACAAGAATTCTGGAGCATTGTGATGACAAAAATTCTGGAGCATTGTGATGACATGGTCATGGAACATTGTGATGACAAGAATTCTGGAGCATTGTGATGACACGGTCATGGAACATTTTGATGAAAAGAATTATGGAGCATTGTGATGACACGGTCATGGAACATTGTGATGACAAGAATTCTGGAGCATTGTGATGACAAGGGCCATGGTGCATTGTGATGACACGGTCATGGACCTTTGTGATGACAAGCAATCTGGAGCATTGTGATGACAAGGGGCATGGAGCATTGTGATGACACGGTCATGGAACATTGTGATGACAAGCAATCTGGAGCATTGTGATGACAAGGGCCATGGTGCATTGTGATGACACGGTCATGGAACTTTGTGATGACAAGCAATCTGGAGCATTGTGATGACCAGGGCCATGGAGCATTGTGATGACACGGTCATGGAACATTGTGATGACAAGAATTCTGGAGCATTGTGATGACAAGAATTCTGGAGCATTGTGATGACACGGTCATGGAACATTGTGATGATAAGAATTATGGAGCATTGTGATGACACGGTCATGGAACATTGTGATGGCAAGAATTCTGGAGCATTGTGATGACAAGGGCCATGGAGCATTGTGATGACACGGTCATGGAACATTGTGATGACAAGAATTCTGGAGCATTGTGATGACAAGGGCCATGGTGCATTGTGATGACACAGTCATGGAACTTTGTGATGACAAGCAATCTGGAGCATTGTGATGACCAGGGTCATGGAGCATTGTGATGACACGGTCATGGAACATTGTGATGACAAGAATTCTGGAGCATTGTGATGACAAGATTTCTGGAGCATTGTGATGACACGGTCATGGAACATTGTGATTACAAGAATTCTGGAGAAGAGTGATGACAATGGCCATGGAGCATTGTGATGACACGGTCATGGAACATTGTGATGACAAGAATTCTGGAGCATTGTGATGACAAGGGCCATGGAGCATTGTGATGACACGGTCATGGAACATTGTGATGACAAGAATTCTGGAGCATTGTGATGACAAGGGCCATGGAGCATTGTGATGACACGGTCATGGAACATTGTGATGACAAGAATTCTGGAGCATTGTGATGACAAGGTCATGGAACATTGTGATGACAAGAATTCTGGAGCATTGTGTTGACAAGGGCCATGGAGCATTGTGATGACACGGTCATCGAACATTGTGATGACAAGAATTCTGGAGCATTGTGATGACACGATCATGGAACATTGTGATGACAAGAATTCTGGAGCATTGTGATGACAAGGGCCATGGTGCATTGTGATGACAGGGTCATGGAACTTTGTGATGACAAGCAATCTGGAGCATTGTGATGACCAGGGCCATGGAGCATTGTGATGACACGGTCATGGAACATTGTGATGACAAGAATTCTGGAGCATTGTGATGACAAGGGCCATGGTGCATTGTTATGACACGGTCATGGAACTTTGTGATGACAAGCAATCTGGAGCATTGTGATGACCAGGGCCATGGAGCATTGTGATGACACGGTCATGGAACATTGTGATGACAAGAATTCTGGAGCATTTTGATTACAAGAATTCTGGAGCATTGTGATGACAAGGGCCATGGTGCATTGTGATGACACGGTCATGGAACATTGTGATGATAAGAATTATGGAGCATTGTGATGACACGGTCATGGAACATTGTGATGGCAAGAATTCTGGAGCATTGTGATGACAAGGGCCATGGAGCATTTTGATGACACGGTCATGGAACATTGTGATGACAAGAATTCTGGAGCATTGTGATGACAAGGGCCATGGTGCATTGTGATGACACAGTCATGGAACTTTGTGATGACAAGAATTCTGGAGCATTGTGATGACAAGGGCCATGGAGCATTGTGATGACATGGTCATGGAACATTGAGATGACAAGAATTCTGGAGCATTGTGATGACAAGGGCCATGGAGCATTGTGATGACACGGTCATGGAACATTGTGATGACAAGAATTCTGGAGCATTGTGATGACAAGGGCCATGGTGCATTGTGATGACACGGTCATGGAACTTTGTGATGACAAGCAATCTGGAGTATTGTGATGAACAGGGCCATGGAGCATTGTGATGACAAGAATTCTGGAGCATTGTGATGACAAGGGCCATGGAGCATTGTGATGACACGGTCATGGAACATTGTGATGACAAGAATTCTGGAGCATTGTGATGACAATGTCATGGAACATTGTGATGACAAGAATTCTGGAGCATTGTGTTGACAAGGGCCATGGAGCATTGTGATGACACGGTCATGGAACATTGTGATGACAAGAATTCTGGAGCATTGTGATGACAAGGGCCATGGAGCATTGTGATGACACGATCATGGAACATTGTGATGACAAGAATTCTGGAGCATTGTGATGACAAGGGCCATGGTGCATTGTGATGACACGGTCATGGAACTTTGTGATGACAAGCAATCTGGAGCATTGTGATGAACAGGGCCATGGAGCATTGTGATGACAAGAATTCTGGAGCATTGTGATGACAAGAATTCTGGAGCATTGTGATGACACGGTCATGGAACATTGTGATGACAAGAATTCTGGAGCATTGTGATGACAAAAATTCTGGAGCATTGTGATGACATGGTCATGGAACATTGTGATGACAAGAATTCTGGAGCATTGTGATGACACGGTCATGGAACATTTTGATGAAAAGAATTATGGAGCATTGTGATGACACGGTCATGGAACATTGTGATGACAAGAATTCTGGAGCATTGTGATGACAAGGGCCATGGTGCATTGTGATGACACGGTCATGGACCTTTGTGATGACAAGCAATCTGGAGCATTGTGATGACCAGGGCCATGGAGCATTGTGATGACACGGTCATGGAACATTGTGATGACAAGAATTCTGGAGCATTGTGATGACAAGAATTCTGGAGCATTGTGATGACACGGTCATGGAACATTGTGATGATAAGAATTATGGAGCATTGTGATGACACGGTCATGGAACATTGTGATGGCAAGAATTCTGGAGCATTGTGATGACAAGGGCCATGGAGCATTGTGATGACACGGTCATGGAACATTGTGATGACAAGAATTCTGGAGCATTGTGATGACAAGGGCCATGGTGCATTGTGATGACACAGTCATGGAACTTTGTGATGACAAGCAATCTGGAGCATTGTGATGACCAGGGTCATGGAGCATTGTGATGACACGGTCATGGAACATTGTGATGACAAGAATTCTAGAGCATTGTGATGACAAGAATTCTGGAGCATTGTGATGACATGGTCATGGAACATTGTGATGACAAGAATTCTGGAGAAGAGTGATGACAATGGCCATGGAGCATTGTGATGACACGGTCATGGAACATTGTGATGACAAGAATTCTGGAGCATTGTGATGACAAGGGCCATGGAGCATTGTGATGACACGGTCATGGAACATTGTGATGACAAGAATTCTGGAGCATTGTGATGACAAGGGCCATGGAGCATTGTGATGACACGGTCATGGAACATTGTGATGACAAGAATGCTGGAGCATTGTGATGACAAGGTCATGGAACATTGTGATGACAAGAATTCTGGAGCATTGTGTTGACAAGGGCCATGGAGCATTGTGATGACACGGTCATCGAACATTGTGATGACAAGAATTCTGGAGCATTGTGATGACACGATCATGGAACATTGTGATGACAAGAATTCTGGAGCATTGTGATGACAAGGGATATGGTGCATTGTGATGACAGGGTCATGGAACTTTGTGATGACAAGCAATCTGGAGCATTGTGATGACCAGGGCCATGGAGCATTGTGATGACACGGTCATGGAACATTGTGATGATAAGAATTCTGGAGCATTGTGATGACAAGAATTCTGGAGCATTGTGATGACACGGTCATGGAACATTGTGATGATAAGAATTATGGAGCATTGTGATGACACGGTCATGGAGCATTGTGATGGCAAGAATTCTGGAGCATTGTGATGACAAGGGCCATGGTGCATTGTGATGACACGGTCATGGAACATTGTGATGACAAGAATTCTGGAGCATTGTGATGACAAGGGCCATGGTGCATTGTGATGACACAGTCATGGAACTTTGTGATGACAAGCAATCTGGAGCATTGTGATGACCAGGGTCATGGAGCATTGTGATGACACGGTCATGGAACATTGTGATGACAAGAATTCTGGAGCATTGTGATGACAAGAATTCTGGAGCATTGTGATGACACGGTCATGGAACATTGTGATGACAAGAATTCTGGAGAAGAGTGATGACAATGGCCATGGAGCATTGTGATGACACGGTCATGGAACATTGTGATGACAAGAATTCTGGAGCATTGTGATGACAAGGGCCATGGAGCATTGTGATGACACGGTCATGGAACATTGTGATGACAAGAATTCTGGAGCATTGTGATGACAAGGGCCATGGAGCATTGTGATGACACGGTCATGGAACATTGTGATGACAAGAATGCTGGAGCATTGTGATGACAAGGTCATGGAACATTGTGATGACAAGAATTCTGGAGCATTGTGTTGACAAGGGCCATGGAGCATTGTGATGACACGGTCATCGAACATTGTGATGACAAGAATTCTGGAGCATTGTGATGACACGATCATGGAACATTGTGATGACAAGAATTCTGGAGCATTGTGATGACAAGGGATATGGTGCATTGTGATGACAGGGTCATGGAACTTTGTGATGACAAGCAATCTGGAGCATTGTGATGACCAGGGCCATGGAGCATTGTGATGACACGGTCATGGAACATTGTGATGACAAGAATTCTGGAGCATTGTGATGACAAGAATTCTGGAGCATTGTGATGACACGGTCATGGAACATTGTGATGATAAGAATTATGGAGCATTGTGATGACACGGTCATGGAACATTGTGATGGCAAGAATTCTGGAGCATTGTGATGACAAGGGCCATGGAGCATTGTGATGACACGGTCATGGAACATTGTGATGACAAGAATTCTGGAGCATTGTGATGACAAAGGCCATGGTGCATTGTGATGACACAGTCATGGAACTTTGTGATGACAAGCAATCTGGAGCATTGTGATGACCAGGGTCATGGAGCATTGTGATGACACGGTCATGGAACATTGTGATGACAAGAATTCTGGAGCATTGTGATGACAAGAATTCTGGAGCATTGTGATGACACGGTCATGGAACATTGTGATGACAAGAATTCTGGAGAAGAGTGATGACAATGGCCATGGAGCATTGTGATGACACGGTCATGGAACATTGTGATGACAAGAATTCTGGAGCATTGTGATGACAAGGGCCATGGAGCATTGTGATGACACGGTCATGGAACATTGTGATGACAAGAATTCTGGAGCATTGTGATGACAAGGGCCATGGAGCATTGTGATGACACGGTCATGGAACATTGTGATGACAAGAATGCTGGAGCATTGTGATGACAAGGTCATGGAACATTGTGATGACAAGAATTCTGGAGCATTGTGTTGACAAGGGCCATGGAGCATTGTGATGACACGGTCATCGAACATTGTGATGACAAGAATTCTGGAGCATTGTGATGACACGATCATGGAACATTGTGATGACAAGAATTCTGGAGCATTGTGATGACAAGGGATATGGTGCATTGTGATGACAGGGTCATGGAACTTTGTGATGACAAGCAATCTGGAGCATTGTGATGACCAGGGCCATGGAGCATTGTGATGACACGGTCATGGAACATTGTGATGACAAGAATTCTGGAGCATTGTGATGACAAGAATTCTGGAGCATTGTGATGACACGGTCATGGAACATTGTGATGATAAGAATTATGGAGCATTGTGATGACACGGTCATGGAACATTGTGATGGCAAGAATTCTGGAGCATTGTGATGACAAGGGCCATGGAGCATTGTGATGACACGGTCATGGAACATTGTGATGACAAGAATTCTGGAGCATTGTGATGACAAGGGCCATGGTGCATTGTGATGACACAGTCATGGAACTTTGTGATGACAAGCAATCTGGAGCATTGTGATGACCAGGGTCATGGAGCATTGTGATGACACGGTCATGGAACATTGTGATGACAAGAATTCTGGAGCATTGTGATGACAAGAATTCTGGAGCATTGTGATGACACGGTCATGGAACATTGTGATGACAAGAATTCTGGAGAAGAGTGATGACAATGGCCATGGAGCATTGTGATGACACGGTCATGGAACATTGTGATGACAAGAATTCTGGAGCATTGTGATGACAAGGGCCATGGAGCATTGTGATGACACGGTCATGGAACATTGTGATGACAAGAATTCTGGAGCATTGTGATGACAAGGGCCATGGAGCATTGTGATGACACGGTCATGGAACATTGTGATGACAAGAATGCTGGAGCATTGTGATGAAAAGGTCATGGAACATTGTGATGACAAGAATTCTGGAGCATTGTGTTGACAAGGGCCATGGAGCATTGTGATGACACGGTCATCGAACATTGTGATGACAAGAATTCTGGAGCATTGTGATGACACGATCATGGACCATTGTGATGACAAGAATTCTGGAGCATTGTGATGACAAGGGATATGGTGCATTGTGATGACAGGGTCATGGAACTTTGTGATGACAAGCAATCTGGAGCATTGTGATGACCAGGGCCATGGAGCATTGTGATGACACGGTCATGGAACATTGTGATGACAAGATTTCTGGAGCATTGTGATGACAAGAATTCTGGAGCATTGTGATGACACGGTCATGGAACATTGTGATGATAAGAATTATGGAGCATTGTGATGACACGGTCATGGAACATTGTGATGGCAAGAATTCTGGAGCATTGTGATGACAAGGGCCATGGAGCATTGTGATGACACGGTCATGGAACATTGTGATGACAAGAATTCTGGAGCATTGTGATGACAAGGGCCATGGTGCATTGTGATGACACAGTCATGGAACTTTGTGATGACAAGCAATCTGGAGCATTGTGATGACCAGGGTCATGGAGCATTGTGATGACACGGTCATGGAACATTGTGATGACAAGAATTCTGGAGCATTGTGATTACAAGAATTCTGGAGCATTGTGATGACACGGTCATGGAACATTGTGATGACAAGAATTCTGGAGAAGAGTGATGACAATGGCCATGGAGCATTGTGATGACACGGTCATGGAACATTGTGATGACAAGAATTCTGGAGCATTGTGATGACAAGGGCCATGGAGCATTGTGATGACACGTTCTTGGAACATTGTGATGACAAGAATTCTGGAGCATTGTGATGACAAGGGCCATGGAGCATTGTGATGACACGGTCATGGAACATTGTGATGACAAGAATGCTGGAGCATTGTGATGACAAGGTCATGGAACATTGTGATGACAAGAATACTGGAGCATTGTGTTGACAAGGGCCATGGAGCATTGTGATGACACGGTCATCGAACATTGTGATGACAAGAATTCTGGAGCATTGTGATGACAAGAATTCTGGAGCATTGTGATGACACGGTCATGGAACATTGTGATGACAAGAATTCTGGAGAAGAGTGATGACAATGGCCATGGAGCATTGTGATGACACGGTCATGGAACATTGTGATGACAAGAATTCTGGAGCATTGTGATGACAAGGGCCATGGAGCATTGTGATGACACGGTCTTGGAACATTGTGATGACAAGAATTCTGGAGCATTGTGATGACAAGGGCCATGGAGCATTGTGATGACACGGTCATGGAACATTGTGATGACAAGAATGCTGGAGCATTGTGATGACAAGGTCATGGAACATTGTGATGACAAGAATTCTGGAGCATTGTGTTGACAAGGGCCATGGAGCATTGTGATGACACGGTCATCGAACATTGTGATGACAAGAATTCTGGAGCATTGTGATGACACGATCATGGAACATTGTGATGACAAGAATTCTGGAGCATTGTGATGACACGGTCATGGAACATTGTGATGACAAGAATTCTGGAGCATTGTGATGACAAGAATTCTGGAGCATTGTGATGACACGGTCATGGAACATTGTGATGATAAGAATTATGGAGCATTGTGATGACACGGTCATGGAACATTGTGATGGCAAGAATTCTGGAGCATTGTGATGACAAGGGCCATGGAGCATTGTGATGACACGGTCATGGAACATTGTGATGACAAGAATTCTGGAGCATTGTGATGACAAGGGCCATGGTGCATTGTGATGACACAGTCATGGAACTTTGTGATGACAAGCAATCTGGAGCATTGTGATGACCAGGGTCATGGAGCATTGTGATGACACGGTCATGGAACATTGTGATGACAAGAATTCTGGAGCATTGTGATGACAAGAATTCTGGAGCATTGTGATGACACGGTCATGGAACATTGTGATGACAAGAATTATGGAGCATTGTGATGACACGGTCATGGAACATTGTGATGACAAGAATTCTGGAGCATTGTGATGACAAGTGCCATGGAGCGTTGTGATGACACGGTCATGGAACATTGTGATGACAAGAATTCTGGAGCATTGTGTTGACAAGGGCCATGGAGCATTGTGATGACACGGTCATGGAACATTGTGATGACAATAATTCTGGAGCATTGTGATGACAAGGGCCATGGTGCATTGTGATGACACGGTCATGGAACTTTGTGATGACAAGCAATCTGGAGCATTGTGATGACCAGGGCCATGGAGCATTGTGATGACACGGTCATGGAACATTGTGATGACAAGAATTCTGGAGCATTGTGATGACAATGGCCATGGAGCATTGTGATGACACGGTCATGGAACATTGTGATGAGAAGAATTATGGAGCATTGTGATGACACGGTCATGGAACATTGTGATGGCAAGAATTCTGGAGCATTGTGATGACAAGAATTCTGGAGCATTGTGATGACAAGGGCCATGGAGCATTGTGATGACACGGTCACGGAACATTGTGATGACAAGAATTCTGGAGCATTGTGATGACAAGGGCATGGAGCATTGTGATGACACGGTCATGGAACATTGTGATGACAAGAATTCTGGAGCATTGTGATGACAGGGTCATGGAACATTGTGATGACAAGAATTCTGGAGCATTGTGTTGACAAGGGCCATGGAGCATTGTGATGACACGGTCATCGAACATTGTGATGACAAGAATTCTGGAGCATTGTGATGACCCGGTCATGGAACATTGTGATGACAAGAATTCTGGAGCATTGTGATGACAAGGTCATGGAACATTGTGATGACAAGAATTCTGGAGCATTGTGTTGACAAGGGCCGTGGAGCATTGTGATGACACGGTCATCGAAAATTGTGATGACAAGAATTCTGGAGCATTGTGATGACACGGTCATGGAACATTGTGATGACAAGAATTCTGGAGCATTGTGATGACAAGGTCATGGAACATTGTGATGACAAGAATTCTGGAGCATTGTGTTGACAAGGGCCATGGAGCATTGTGATGACACGGTCATGGAACATTGTGATGACAAGAATTCTGGAGCATTGTGATGACAAGGGCCATGGAGCATTGTGATGACACGGTCATGGAACATTGTGATGACAAGAATTCTGGAGCTTTGTGATGACAAGGGCCATGGAGCATTGTGATGACACGGTCATGGAATATTGTGATGACAAGAATTCTGGAGCTTTGTGATGCCAAGGGCCATGGAGCATTGTGATGACACGGTCATGGAACATTGTGATGACAAGAATTCTGGAGCATTGTGATCACAAGGGCCATGGAGCATTGTGATGACACGGTCATGGAACATTGTGATGACAAGAATTCTGGAGCATTGTGATGACAAGAATTCTGGAGCATTGTGATGACACGGTCATGGAACATTGTGATGACAAGATTTCTGGAGCATTGTGATGACACGGTCATGGAACATTTTGATGACAAGAATTCTGGAGCATTGTGATGACAAGAATTCTGGAGCATTGTGATGACACGGTCATGGAACATTGTGATGACAAGATTTCTGGAGCATTGTGATGACAAGAATTCTGGAGCATTGTGATGACAAGAATTCTGGAGCATTGTGATGACAAGGGCCATGGTGCATTGTGATGACACGGTCATGGAACTTTGTGATGACAAGCAATCTGGAGCATTGTGATGACCAGGGCCATGGAGCATTGTGATGACACGGTCATGGAACATTGTGATGACAAGAATTCTGGAGCATTGTGATGACAATGGCCATGGAGCATTGTGATGACACGGTCATGGAACATTGTGATGAGAAGAATTATGGAGCATTGTGATGACACGGTCATGGAACATTGTGATGACAAGAATTCTGGAGCATTGTGATGACAAGGGCCATGGTGCATTGTGATGACACAGTCATGGAACTTTGTGATGACAAGCAATCTGGAGCATTGTGATGACCAGGGTCATGGAGCATTGTGATGACACGGTCATGGAACATTGTGATGACAAGAATTCTGGAGCATTGTGATGACAAGAATTCTGGAGCATTGTGATGACACGGTCATGGAACATTGTGATGACAAGAATTCTGGAGAAGAGTGATGACAATGGCCATGGAGCATTGTGATGACACGGTCATGGAACATTGTGATGACAAGAATTCTGGAGCATTGTGATGACAAGGGCCATGGAGCATTGTGATGACACGGTCACGGAACATTGTGATGACAAGAATTCTGGAGCATTGTGATGACAAGGGCATGGAGCATTGTGATGACACGGTCATGGAACATTGTGATGACAAGAATTCTGGAGCATTGTGATGACAGGGTCATGGAACATTGTGATGACAAGAATTCTGGAGCATTGTGTTGACAAGGGCCATGGAGCATTGTGATGACACGGTCATCGAACATTGTGATGACAAGAATTCTGGAGCATTGTGATGACCCGGTCATGGAACATTGTGATGACAAGAATTCTGGAGCATTGTGATGACAAGGTCATGGAACATTGTGATGACAAGAATTCTGGAGCATTGTGTTGACAAGGGCCGTGGAGCATTGTGATGACACGGTCATCGAAAATTGTGATGACAAGAATTCTGGAGCATTGTGATGACACGGTCATGGAACATTGTGATGACAAGAATTCTGGAGCATTGTGATGACAAGGTCATGGAACATTGTGATGACAAGAATTCTGGAGCATTGTGTTGACAAGGGCCATGGAGCATTGTGATGACACGGTCATGGAACATTGTGATGACAAGAATTCTGGAGCATTGTGATGACAAGGGCCATGGAGCATTGTGATGACACGGTCATGGAACATTGTGATGACAAGAATTCTGGAGCTTTGTGATGACAAAGGCCATGGAGCATTGTGATGACACGGTCATGGAATATTGTGATGACAAGAATTCTGGAGCTTTGTGATGACAAGGGCCATGGAGCATTGTGATGACACGGTCATGGAACATTGTGATGACAAGAATTCTGGAGCATTGTGATCACAAGGGCCATGGAGCATTGTGATGACACGGTCATGGAACATTGTGATGACAAGAATTCTGGAGCATTGTGATGACAAGAATTCTGGAGCATTGTGATGACACGGTCATGGAACATTGTGATGACAAGATTTCTGGAGCATTGTGATGACACGGTCATGGAACATTTTGATGACAAGAATTCTGGAGCATTGTGATGACAAGAATTCTGGAGCATTGTGATGACACGGTCATGGAACATTGTGATGACAAGATTTCTGGAGCATTGTGATGACAAGAATTCTGGAGCATTGTGATGACAAGAATTCTGGAGCATTGTGATGACACGGTCATGGTACATTGTGATGACAAGAATTCTGGAGCATTGTGATGACAAGAATTCTGGAGCATTGTGATGACACGGTCATGGAACATTGTGATGACAAGATTTCTGGAGCATTGTGATGACACGGTCATGGAACATTTTGATGACAAGAATTATGGAGCATTGTGATGACACGGTCATGGAACATTGTGATGACAAGAATTCTGGAGCATTGTGATGACACGGTCATGGAACATTTTGATGTCAAGAATTATGGAGCATTGTGATGACACGGTCATGGAACATTGTGATGACAAGAATTCTGGAGCATTGTGATGACAAGGGCCATGGTGCATTGTGATGACACGGTCATGGAACTTTGTGATGACAAGCAATCTGGAGCATTGTGATGACCAGGGCCATGGAGCATTGTGATGACACGGTCATGGAACATTGTGATGACAAGAATTCTGGAG
This sequence comes from Balaenoptera acutorostrata, assembly GCF_949987535.1. Classification (NCBI taxonomy): domain Eukaryota; kingdom Metazoa; phylum Chordata; class Mammalia; order Artiodactyla; family Balaenopteridae; genus Balaenoptera; species Balaenoptera acutorostrata. The sequence continues at coordinate 2,923,297 of NW_026646025.1, read as the reverse complement.
CATTGTGATGACAAGAATTCTGGAGCATTGTGATGACACGGTCATGGAACATTGTGATGACAAGAATTATGGAGCATTGTGATGACACGGTCATGGAACATTGTGATGACAAGAATTCTGGAGCATTGTGATGACAAGGGCCATGGAGCATTGTGATGACACGGTCATGGAACTTTGTGATGACAAGCAATCTGGAGCATTGTGATGAACAGGGCCATGGAGCATTGTGATGACAAGAATTCTGGAGCATTGTGATGACAAGGGCCATGGAGCATTGTGATGACACGGTCATGGAACATTGTGATGACAAGAATTCTGGAGAATTGTGATGACAAGGGCCATGGAGCATTGTGATGACATGGTCATGGAACATTTTGATGACAAGAATTCTGGAGCATTGTGATGACAAGTTCCATGGTGCTTTGTGATGACACAGTCATGCAACTTTGTCATGACAAGCAATCTGGAGCATTGTGATGACCAGGGTCATGGAGCCTTGTGATGACACGGTCATGGAACATTGTGATGACAAGAATTCTGGAGCATTGTGATGACAAGGGCCATGGAGCATTGTGATGACACGGTCATGGAACATTGTGATGACAAGAATTCTGGAGCATTGTGATGACACGGTCATGGAACATTTTGATGACAAGAATTCTGGAGCATTGTGATGACAAAGGCCATGGAGCATTGTGATGACACGGTCATGGAACATTGTGATGACAAGAATTCTGGAGCATTGTGATGACAAGGGCCATGGACCATTGTGATGACACGGTCATGGAACATTTTGATGACAACAATTCTGCAGCATTCTGATGACAAGGGCCATGGTGCATTGTGATGACACAGTCATGGAACTTTGTGATTACAAGCAATCTGGAGCATTGTGATGACACGGTCTTGGAACATTGTGATGACAAGAATTCTGGAGCATTGTGATGACACGGTCATGGAACATTGTGATGACAAGAATTCTGGAGCATTGTGATGACAAAGGCCATGGAGCATTGTGATGACACGGTCATGGAACATTGTGATGACAAGCAATCTGGAGCATTGTGATGACCAGGGCCATGGAGCATTGTGATGACACGGTCATGGAACATTGTGATGACAAGAATTCTGGAGCATTGTGATGAGAAGAATTCTGGAGCATTGTGATGACACGGTCATGGAACATTGTGATGACAAGAATTATGGAGCATTGTGATGACACAGTCATGGAACATTGTGATGACAAGAATTCTGGAGCATTGTGATGACAGGGCCATGGAGCATTGTGATGACACGGTCATGGAACATTGTGATGACAAGAATTCTGGAGCATTGTGATGACAAGGTCATGGAACATTGTGATGACAAGAATTCTGGAGCATTGTGTTGACAAGGGCCATGGAGCATTGTGATGACACGGTCATGGAACATTGTGATGACAAGAATTCTGGAGCATTGTGATGACAAGGGCCATGGAGCATTGTGATGACACGGTCATGGAACATTGTGATGACAAGAATTCTGGAGCATTGTGATGACAAGGGCCATGGTGCATTGTGATGACACGGTCATGGAACTTTGTGATGACAAGCAATCTGGAGTATTGTGATGAACAGGGCCATGGAGCATTGTGATGACAAGAATTCTGGAGCATTGTGATGACAAGGGCCATGGAGCATTGTGATGATACGGTCATGGAACATTGTGATGACAAGAATTCTGGAGCATTGTGATGACAAGGTCATGGAACATTGTGATGACAAGAATTCTGGAGCATTGTGTTGACAAGGGCCATGGAGCATTGTGATGACACGGTCATGGAACATTGTGTTGACAAGAATTCTGGAGCATTGTGATGACAAGGGCCATGGAGCATTGTGATGACACGGTCATGGAACATTGTGATGACAAGAATTCTGGAGCATTGTGATGACACGGTCATGGAACATTTTGATGTCAAGAATTATGGAGCATTGTGATGACACGGTCATGGAACATTGTGATGACAAGAATTCTGGAGCATTGTGATGACAAGGGCCATGGTGCATTGTGATGACACGGTCATGGAACTTTGTGATGACAAGCAATCTGGAGCATTGTGATGACCAGGGCCATGGAGCATTGTGATGACACGGTCATGGAACATTGTGATGACAAGAATTCTGGAGCATTGTGATGACAAGAATTCTGGAGCATTGTGATGACACGGTCATGGAACATTGTGATGACAAGAATTATGGAGCATTGTGATGACACGGTCATGGAACATTGTGATGACAAGAATTCTGGAGCATTGTGATGACAAGGGCCATGGAGCATTGTGATGACACGGTCATGGAACTTTGTGATGACAAGCAATCTGGAGCATTGTGATGAACAGGGCCATGGAGCATTGTGATGACAAGAATTCTGGAGCATTGTGATGACAAGGGCCATGGAGCATTGTGATGACACGGTCATGGAACATTGTGATGACAAGAATTCTGGAGAATTGTGATGACAAGGGCCATGGAGCATTGTGATGACATGGTCATGGAACATTTTGATGACAAGAATTCTGGAGCATTGTGATGACAAGTTCCATGGTGCTTTGTGATGACACAGTCATGCAACTTTGTCATGACAAGCAATCTGGAGCATTGTGATGACCAGGGTCATGGAGCCTTGTGATGACACGGTCATGGAACATTGTGATGACAAGAATTCTGGAGCATTGTGATGACAAGGGCCATGGAGCATTGTGATGACACGGTCATGGAACATTGTGATGACAAGAATTCTGGAGCATTGTGATGACACGGTCATGGAACATTTTGATGACAAGAATTCTGGAGCATTGTGATGACAAAGGCCATGGAGCATTGTGATGACACGGTCATGGAACATTGTGATGACAAGAATTCTGGAGCATTGTGATGACAAGGGCCATGGACCATTGTGATGACACGGTCATGGAACATTTTGATGACAACAATTCTGCAGCATTCTGATGACAAGGGCCATGGTGCATTGTGATGACACAGTCATGGAACTTTGTGATTACAAGCAATCTGGAGCATTGTGATGACACGGTCTTGGAACATTGTGATGACAAGAATTCTGGAGCATTGTGATGACACGGTCATGGAACATTGTGATGACAAGAATTCTGGAGCATTGTGATGACAAAGGCCATGGAGCATTGTGATGACACGGTCATGGAACATTGTGATGACAAGCAATCTGGAGCATTGTGATGACCAGGGCCATGGAGCATTGTGATGACACGGTCATGGAACATTGTGATGACAAGAATTCTGGAGCATTGTGATGAGAAGAATTCTGGAGCATTGTGATGACACGGTCATGGAACATTGTGATGACAAGAATTATGGAGCATTGTGATGACACGGTCATGGAACATTGTGATGACAAGAATTCTGGAGCATTGTGATGACAGGGCCATGGAGCATTGTGATGACACGGTCATGGAACATTGTGATGACAAGAATTCTGGAGCATTGTGATGACAAGGTCATGGAACATTGTGATGACAAGAATTCTGGAGCATTGTGTTGACAAGGGCCATGGAGCATTGTGATGACACGGTCATGGAACATTGTGATGACAAGAATTCTGGAGCATTGTGATGACAAGGGCCATGGAGCATTGTGATGACACGGTCATGGAACATTGTGATGACAAGAATTCTGGAGCATTGTGATGACAAGGGCCATGGTGCATTGTGATGACACGGTCATGGAACTTTGTGATGACAAGCAATCTGGAGTATTGTGATGAACAGGGCCATGGAGCATTGTGATGACAAGAATTCTGGAGCATTGTGATGACAAGGGCCATGGAGCATTGTGATGATACGGTCATGGAACATTGTGATGACAAGAATTCTGGAGCATTGTGATGACAAGGTCATGGAACATTGTGATGACAAGAATTCTGGAGCATTGTGTTGACAAGGGCCATGGAGCATTGTGATGACACGGTCATGGAACATTGTGTTGACAAGAATTCTGGAGCATTGTGATGACAAGGGCCATGGAGCATTGTGATGACACGGTCATGGAACATTGTGATGACAAGAATTCTGGATCATTGTGATGACAAGGGCCATGGTGCATTGTGATGACACGGTCATGGAACTTTGTGATGACAAGCAATCTGGAGCATTGTGATGAACAGGGCCATGGAGCATTGTGATGACAAGAATTCTGGAGCATTGTGATGACAAGATTTCTGGAGCATTGTGATGACACGGTCATGGAACATTGTGATGACAAGAATTCTGGAGCATTGTGATGACAAGGGCCATGGAGCATTGTGATGACACGGTCATGGAACATTGTGATGACAAGAATTCTGGAGCATTGTGATGACAAGGTCATGGAACATTGTGATGACAAGAATTCTGGAGCATTGTGTTGACAAGGGCCATGGAGCATTGTGATGACACGGTCATCGAACATTGTGATGACAAGAATTCTGGAGCATTGTGATGACACGATCATGGAACATTGTGATGACAAGAATTCTGGAGCATTGTGATGACAAGGGCCATGGTGCATTGTGATGACAGGGTCATGGAACTTTGTGATGACAAGCAATCTGGAGCATTGTGATGACCAGGGCCATGGAGCATTGTGATGACACGGTCATGGAACATTGTGATGACAAGAATTCTGGAGCATTGTGATGACAAGGGCCATGGTGCATTGTGATGACACGGTCATGGAACTTTGTGATGACAAGCAATCTGGAGCATTGTGATGACCAGGGCCATGGAGCATTGTGATGACACGGTCATGGAACATTGTGATGACAAGAATTCTGGAGCATTGTGATGAGAAAAATTCTGGAGCATTGTGATGACACGGTCAAGGAACATTGTGATGACAAGAATTATGGAGCATTGTGATGACACGGTCATGGAACATTGTGATGACAAGAATTCTGGAGCATTGTGATGACAAGGGCCATGGAGCATTGTGATGACACGGTCATGGAACATTGTGATGACAAGAATTCTGGAGCATTGTGATGACAAGGTCATGGAACATTGTGATGACAAGAATTCTGGAGCATTGTGTTGACAAGGGCCATGGAGCATTGTGATGACACGGTCATGGAACATTGTGATGACAAGAATTCTGGATCATTGTGATGACAAGGGCCATGGAGCATTGTGATGACACGGTCATGGAACATTGTGATGACAAGAATTCTGGAGCATTGTGATGACAAGGGCCATGGTGCATTGTGATGACACGGTCATGGAACTTTGTGATGACAAGCAATCTGGAGTATTGTGATGAACAGGACCATGGAGCATTGTGATGACAAGAATTCTGGAGCATTGTGATGACAAGGGCCATGGAGCATTGTGATGACACGGTCATGGAACATTGTGATGACAAGAATTCTGGAGCATTGTGATGACAAGGGCCATGGTGCATTGTGATGACACGGTCATGGAACTTTGTGATGACAAGCAATCTGGAGCATTGTGATGAACAGGGCCATGGAGCATTGTGATGACAAGAATTCTGGAGCATTGTGATGACAAGAATTCTGGAGCATTGTGATGACACGGTCATGGAACATTGTGATGACAAGAATTCTGGAGCATTGTGATGACAAAAATTCTGGAGCATTGTGATGACATGGTCATGGAACATTGTGATGACAAGAATTCTGGAGCATTGTGATGACACGGTCATGGAACATTATGATGAAAAGAATTATGGAGCATTGTGATGACACGGTCATGGAACATTGTGATGACAAGAATTCTGGAGCATTGTGATGACAAGGGCCATGGTGCATTGTGATGACACGGTCATGGAACTTTGTGATGACAAGCAATCTGGAGCATTGTGATGACCAGGGCCATGGAGCATTGTGATGACACGGTCATGGAACATTGTGATGACAAGAATTCTGGAGCATTGTGATGACAAGAATTATGGAGCATTGTGATGACACGGTCATGGAACATTGTGATGATAAGAATTATGGAGCATTGTGATGACACGGTCATGGAACATTGTGATGGCAAGAATTCTGGAGCATTGTGATGACAAGGGCCATGGAGCATTGTGATGACACGGTCATGGAAAATTGTGATGACCAGAATTCTGGAGCATTGTGATGACACGATCATGGAACATTGTGATGACAAGAATTCTGGAGCATTGTGATGACAAGGGCCATGGTGCATTGTGATGACAGGGTCATGGAACTTTGTGATGACAAGCAATCTGGAGCATTGTGATGACCAGGGCCATGGAGCATTGTGATGACACGGTCATGGAACATTGTGATGACAAGAATTCTGGAGCATTGTGATGACAAGAATTCTGGAGCATTGTGATGGCACGGTCATGGAACATTGTGATGACAAGAATTCTGGAGCATTGTGATGACAAAAATTCTGGAGCATTGTGATGACATGGTCATGGAACATTGTGATGACAAGAATTCTGGAGCATTGTGATGACACGGTCATGGAACATTTTGATGAAAAGAATTATGGAGCATTGTGATGACACGGTCATGGAACATTGTGATGACAAGAATTCTGGAGCATTGTGATGACAAGGGCCATTGTGCATTGTGATGACACGGTCATGGAACTTTGTGATGACAAGCAATCTGGAGCATTGTGATGACCAGGGCCATGGAGCATTGTGATGACACGGTCATGGAACATTGTGATGACAAGAATTCTGGAGCATTGTGATGACAAGGTCATGGAACATTGTGATGACAAGAATTCTGGAGCATTGTGTTGACAAGGGCCATGGAGCATTGTGATGACACGGTCATGGAACATTGTGATGACAAGAATTCTGGAGCATTGTGATGACAAGGGCCATGGAGCATTGTGATGACACGGTCATGGAACATTGTGATGACAAGAATTCTGGAGCATTGTGATGACAAGGGCCATGGTGCATTGTGATGACACGGTCATGGAACTTTGTGATGACAAGCAATCTGGAGCATTGTGATGAACAGGGCCATGGAGCATTGTGATGACAAGAATTCTGGAGCATTGTGATGACAAGAATTCTGGAGCATTGTGATGACACGGTCATGGAACATTGTGATGACAAGAATTCTGGAGCATTGTGATGACAAAAATTCTGGAGCATTGTGATGACATGGTCATGGAACATTGTGATGAGAAGAATTCTGGAGCATTGTGATGACATGGTCATGGAACATTTTGATGAAAAGAATTATGGAGCATTGTGATGACACGGTCATGGAACATTGTGATGACAAGAATTCTGGAGCATTGTGATGACAAGGGCCATGGTGCATTGTGATGACACGGTCATGGAACTTTGTGATGACAAGCAATCTGGAGCATTGTGATGACCAGGGCCATGGAGCATTGTGATGACACCGTCATGGAACATTGTGATGACAAGAATTCTGGAGCATTGTGATGACAAGAATTCTGGAGCATTGTGATGACACGGTCATGGAACATTGTGATGATAAGAATTATGGAGCATTGTGATGACACGGTCATGGAACATTGTGATGGCAAGAATTCTGGAGCATTGTGATGACAAGGGCCATGGAGCATTGTGATGACACGGTCATGGAACATTGTGATGACAAGAATTCTGGAGCATTGTGATGACAAGGGCCATGGTGCATTGTGATGACACAGTCATGGAACTTTGTGATGACAAGCAATCTGGAGCATTGTGATGACCAGGGTCATGGAGCATTGTGATGACACGGTCATGGAACATTGTGATGACAAGAATTCTGGAGCATTGTGATGACAAGAATTCTGGAGCATTGTGATGACACGGTCATGGAACATTGTGATGACAAGAATTCTGGAGAAGAGTGATGACAATGGCCATGGAGCATTGTGATGACACGGTCATGGAACATTGTGATGACAAGAATTCTGGAGCATTGTGATGACAAGGGCCATGGAGCATTGTGATGACACGGTCATGGAACATTGTGATGACAAGAATTCTGGAGCATTGTGATGACAAGGGCCATGGAGCATTGTGATGACACGGTCATGGAACATTGTGATGACAAGAATTCTGGAGCATTGTGATGACAAGGTCATGGAACATTGTGATGACAAGAATTCTGGAGCATTGTGTTGACAAGGGCCATTGAGCATTGTGATGACACGGTCATCGAACATTGTGATGACAAGAATTCTGGAGCATTGTGATGACACGATCATGGAACATGGTGATGACAAGAATTCTGGAGCATTGTGATGACAAGGGCCATGGTGCATTGTGATGACAGGGTCATGGAACTTTGTGATGACAAGCAATCTGGAGCATTGTGATGACCAGGGCCATGGAGCATTGTGATGACACGGTCATGGAACATTGTGATGACAAGAATTCTGGAGCCTTGTGATGACAAGGGCCATGGTGCATTGTGATGACACGGTCATGGAACTTTGTGATGACAAGCAATCTGGAGCATTGTGATGACCAGGGCCATGGAGCATTGTGATGACATTGTCATGGAACATTGTGATGACAAGAATTCTGGAGCATTGTGATGAGAAGAATTCTGGAGCATTGTGATGACACGGTCAAGGAACATTGTGATGACAAGAATTATGGAGCATTGTGATGACACGGTCATGGAACATTGTGATGACAAGAATTCTGGAGCGTTGTGATGACAAGGGCCATGGAGCATTGTGATGACACGGTCATGGAACATTGTGATGACAAGAATTCTGGAGCATTGTGATGACAAGGTCATGGAACATTGTGATGACAAGAATTCTGGAGCATTGTGTTGACAAGGGCCATGGAGCATTGTGATGACACGGTCATGGAACATTGTGTTGACAAGAATTCTGGAGCATTGTGATGACAAGGGCCATGGAGCATTGTGATGACACGGTCATGGAACATTGTGATGACAAGAATTCTGGATCATTGTGATGACAAGGGCCATGGTGCATTGTGATGACACGGTCATGGAACTTTGTGATGACAAGCAATCTGGAGCACTGTGATGAACAGGGCCATGGAGCATTGTGATGACAAGAATTCTGGAGCATTGTGATGACAAGATTTCTGGAGCATTGTGATGACACGGTCATGGAACATTGTGATGACAAGAATTCTGGAGCATTGTGATGACAAGGGCCATGGAGCATTGTGATGACACGGTCATGGAACATTGTGATGACAAGAATTCTGGAGCATTGTGATGACAAGGTCATGGAACATTGTGATGACAAGAATTCTGGAGCATTGTGTTGACAAGGGCCATGGAGCATTGTGATGACACGGTCATCGAACATTGTGATGACAAGAATTCTGGAGCATTGTGATGACACGATCATGGAACATTGTGATGACAAGAATTCTGGAGCATTGTGATGACAAGGGCCATGGTGCATTGTGATGACAGGGTCATGGAACTTTGTGATGACAAGCAATCTGGAGCATTGTGATGACCAGGGCCATGGAGCATTGTGATGACACGGTCATGGAACATTGTGATGACAAGAATTCTGGAGCATTGTGATGACAAGGGCCATGGTGCATTGTGATGACACGGTCATGGAACTTTGTGATGACAAGCAATCTGGAGCATTGTGATGACCAGGGCCATGGAGCATTGTGATGACACGGTCATGGAACATTGTGATGACAAGAATTCTGGAGCATTGTGATGAGAAAAATTCTGGAGCATTGTGATGACACGGTCAAGGAACATTGTGATGACAAGAATTATGGAGCATTGTGATGACACGGTCATGGAACATTGTGATGACAAGAATTCTGGAGCATTGTGATGACAAGGGCCATGGAGCATTGTGATGACACGGTCATGGAACATTGTGATGACAAGAATTCTGGAGCATTGTGATGACAAGGTCATGGAACATTGTGATGACAAGAATTCTGGAGCATTGTGTTGACAAGGGCCATGGAGCATTGTGATGACACGGTCATGGAACATTGTGATGACAAGAATTCTGGATCATTGTGATGACAAGGGCCATGGAGCATTGTGATGACACGGTCATGGAACATTGTGATGACAAGAATTCTGGAGCATTGTGATGACAAGGGCCATGGTGCATTGTGATGACACGGTCATGGAACTTTGTGATGACAAGCAATCTGGAGTATTGTGATGAACAGGACCATGGAGCATTGTGATGACAAGAATTCTGGAGCATTGTGATGACAAGGGCCATGGAGCATTGTGATGACACGGTCATGGAACATTGTGATGACAAGAATTCTGGAGCATTGTGATGACAAGGGCCATGGTGCATTGTGATGACACGGTCATGGAACTTTGTGATGACAAGCAATCTGGAGCATTGTGATGAACAGGGCCATGGAGCATTGTGATGACAAGAATTCTGGAGCATTGTGATGACAAGAATTCTGGAGCATTGTGATGACACGGTCATGGAACATTGTGATGACAAGAATTCTGGAGCATTGTGATGACAAAAATTCTGGAGCATTGTGATGACATGGTCATGGAACATTGTGATGACAAGAATTCTGGAGCATTGTGATGACACGGTCATGGAACATTATGATGAAAAGAATTATGGAGCATTGTGATGACACGGTCATGGAACATTGTGATGACAAGAATTCTGGAGCATTGTGATGACAAGGGCCATGGTGCATTGTGATGACACGGTCATGGAACTTTGTGATGACAAGCAATCTGGAGCATTGTGATGACCAGGGCCATGGAGCATTGTGATGACACGGTCATGGAACATTGTGATGACAAGAATTCTGGAGCATTGTGATGACAAGAATTATGGAGCATTGTGATGACACGGTCATGGAACATTGTGATGATAAGAATTATGGAGCATTGTGATGACACGGTCATGGAACATTGTGATGGCAAGAATTCTGGAGCATTGTGATGACAAGGGCCATGGAGCATTGTGATGACACGGTCATGGAAAATTGTGATGACCAGAATTCTGGAGCATTGTGATGACACGATCATGGAACATTGTGATGACAAGAATTCTGGAGCATTGTGATGACAAGGGCCATGGTGCATTGTGATGACAGGGTCATGGAACTTTGTGATGACAAGCAATCTGGAGCATTGTGATGACCAGGGCCATGGAGCATTGTGATGACACGGTCATGGAACATTGTGATGACAAGAATTCTGGAGCATTGTGATGACAAGAATTCTGGAGCATTGTGATGGCACGGTCATGGAACATTGTGATGACAAGAATTCTGGAGCATTGTGATGACAAAAATTCTGGAGCATTGTGATGACATGGTCATGGAACATTGTGATGACAAGAATTCTGGAGCATTGTGATGACACGGTCATGGAACATTTTGATGAAAAGAATTATGGAGCATTGTGATGACACGGTCATGGAACATTGTGATGACAAGAATTCTGGAGCATTGTGATGACAAGGGCCATTGTGCATTGTGATGACACGGTCATGGAACTTTGTGATGACAAGCAATCTGGAGCATTGTGATGACCAGGGCCATGGAGCATTGTGATGACACGGTCATGGAACATTGTGATGACAAGAATTCTGGAGCATTGTGATGACAAGGTCATGGAACATTGTGATGACAAGAATTCTGGAGCATTGTGTTGACAAGGGCCATGGAGCATTGTGATGACACGGTCATGGAACATTGTGATGACAAGAATTCTGGAGCATTGTGATGACAAGGGCCATGGTGCATTGTGATGACACGGTCATGGAACTTTGTGATGACAAGCAATCTGGAGCATTGTGATGAACAGGGCCATGGAGCATTGTGATGACAAGAATTCTGGAGCATTGTGATGACAAGAATTCTGGAGCATTGTGATGACACGGTCATGGAACATTGTGATGACAAGAATTCTGGAGCATTGTGATGACAAAAATTCTGGAGCATTGTGATGACATGGTCATGGAACATTGTGATGAGAAGAATTCTGGAGCATTGTGATGACATGGTCATGGAACATTTTGATGAAAAGAATTATGGAGCATTGTGATGACACGGTCATGGAACATTGTGATGACAAGAATTCTGGAGCATTGTGATGACAAGGGCCATGGTGCATTGTGATGACACGGTCATGGAACTTTGTGATGACAAGCAATCTGGAGCATTGTGATGACCAGGGCCATGGAGCATTGTGATGACACCGTCATGGAACATTGTGATGACAAGAATTCTGGAGCATTGTGATGACAAGAATTCTGGAGCATTGTGATGACACGGTCATGGAACATTGTGATGATAAGAATTATGGAGCATTGTGATGACACGGTCATGGAACATTGTGATGGCAAGAATTCTGGAGCATTGTGATGACAAGGGCCATGGAGCATTGTGATGACACGGTCATGGAACATTGTGATGACAAGAATTCTGGAGCATTGTGATGACAAGGGCCATGGTGCATTGTGATGACACAGTCATGGAACTTTGTGATGACAAGCAATCTGGAGCATTGTGATGACCAGGGTCATGGAGCATTGTGATGACACGGTCATGGAACATTGTGATGACAAGAATTCTGGAGCATTGTGATGACAAGAATTCTGGAGCATTGTGATGACACGGTCATGGAACATTGTGATGACAAAAATTCTGGAGAAGAGTGATGACAATGGCCATGGAGCATTGTGATGACACGGTCATGGAACATTGTGATGACAAGAATTCTGGAGCATTGTGATGACAAGGGCCATGGAGCATTGTGATGACACGGTCATGGAACATTGTGATGACAAGAATTCTGGAGCATTGTGATGACAAGGGCCATGGAGCATTGTGATGACACGGTCATGGAACATTGTGATGACAAGAATTCTGGAGCATTGTGATGACAAGGTCATGGAACATTGTGATGACAAGAATTCTGGAGCATTGTGTTGACAAGGGCCATTGAGCATTGTGATGACACGGTCATCGAACATTGTGATGACAAGAATTCTGGAGCATTGTGATGACACGATCATGGAACATTGTGATGACAAGAATTCTGGAGCATTGTGATGACAAGGGCCATGGTGCATTGTGATGACAGGGTCATGGAACTTTGTGATGACAAGCAATCTGGAGCATTGTGATGACCAGGGCCATGGAGCATTGTGATGACACGGTCATGGAACATTGTGATGACAAGAATTCTGGAGCCTTGTGATGACAAGGGCCATGGTGCATTGTGATGACACGGTCATGGAACTTTGTGATGACAAGCAATCTGGAGCATTGTGATGACCAGGGCCATGGAGCATTGTGATGACACGGTCATGGAACATTGTGATGACAAGAATTCTGGAGCATTGTGATGAGAAGAATTCTGGAGCATTGTGATGACACGGTCAAGGAACATTGTGATGACAAGAATTATGGAGCATTGTGATGACACGGTCATGGAACATTGTGATGACAAGAATTCTGGAGCGTTGTGATGACAAGGGCCATGGAGTATTGTGATGACACGGTCATGGAACATTGTGATGACAAGAATTCTGGAGCATTGTGATGACAAGGTCATGGAACATTGTGATGACAAGAATTCTGGAGCATTGTGTTGACAAGGGCCATGGAGCATTGTGATGACACGGTCATGGAACATTGTGATGACAAGAATTCTGGATCATTGTGATGACAAGGGCCATGGAGCATTGTGATGACACGGTCATGGAACATTGTGATGACAAGAATTCTGGAGCATTGTGATGACAAGGGCCATGGTGCATTGTAATGACACGGTCATGGAACTTTGTGATGACAAGCAATCTGGAGTATTGTGATGAACAGGGCCATGGAGCATTGTGATGACAAGAATTCTGGATCATTGTGATGACAAGGGCCATGGAGCATTGTGATGACACGGTCATGGAACATTGTGATGACAAGAATTCTGGAGCATTGTGATGACAAGGGCCATGGTGCATTGTGATGACACGGTCATGGAACTTTGTGATGACAAGCAATCTGGAGCATTGTGATGAACAGGGCCATGGAGCATTGTGATGACAAGAATTCTGGAGCATTGTGATGACAAGAATTCTGGAGCATTGTGATGACACGGTCATGGAACATTGTGATGACAAGAATTCTGGAGCATTGTGATGACAAAAATTCTGGAGCATTGTGATGACATGGTCATGGAACATTGTGATGACAAGAATTCTGGAGCATTGTGATGACACGGTCATGGAACATTTTGATGAAAAGAATTATGGAGCATTGTGATGACACGGTCATGGAACATTGTGATGACAAGAATTCTGGAGCATTGTGATGACAAGGGCCATGGTACATTGTGATGACACGGTCATGGAACTTTGTGATGACAAGCAATCTGGAGCATTGTGATGACCAGGGCCATGGAGCATTGTGATGACACGGTCATGGAACATTGTGATGACAAGAATTCTGGAGCATTGTGATGACAAGAATTCTGGGGCATTGTGATGACACGGTCATGGAACATTGTGATGATAAGAATTATGGAGCATTGTGATGACACGGTCATGGAACATTGTGATGGCAAGAATTCTGGAGCACTGTGATGACAAGGGCCATGGAGCATTGTGATGACACGGTCATGGAACATTGTGATGACAAGAATTCTGGAGCATTGTGATGACAAGGGCCATGGTGCATTGTGATGACACAGTCATGGAACTTTGTGATGACAAGCAATCTGGAGCATTGTGATGACCAGGGTCATGGAGCATTGTGATGACACGGTCATGGAACATTGTGATGACAAGAATTCTGGAGCATTGTGATGACAAGAATTCTGGAGCATTGTGATGACACGGTCATGGAACATTGTGATGACAAGAATTCTGGAGAAGAGTGATGACAATGGCCATGGAGCATTGTGATGACACGGTCATGGAACATTGTGATGACAAGAATTCTGGAGCATTGTGATGACAAGGGCCATGGAGCATTGTGATGACACGGTCATGGAACATTGTGATGACAAGAATTCTGGAGCATTGTGATGACAAGGGCCATGGAGCATTGTGATGACACGGTCATGGAACATTGTGATGACAAGAATTCTGGAGCATTGTGATGACAAGGTCATGGAACATTGTGATGACAAGAATTCTGGAGCATTGTGTTGACAAGGGCCATGGAGCATTGTGATGACACGGTCATCGAACATTGTGATGACAAGAATTCTGGAGCATTGTGATGACACGATCATGGAACATTGTGATGACAAGAATTCTGGAGCATTGTGATGACAAGGGCCATGGTGCATTGTGATGACAGGGTCATGGAACTTTGTGATGACAAGCAATCTGGAGCATTGTGATGACCAGGGCCATGGAGCATTGTGATGACACGGTCATGGAACATTGTGATGACAAGAATTCTGGAGCATTGTGATGACAAGGGCCATGGTGCATTGTGATGACACGGTCATGGAACTTGGTGATGACAAGCAATCTGGAGCATTGTGATGACCAGGGCCATGGAGCATTGTGATGACACGGTCATGGAACATTGTGATGACAAGAATTCTGGAGCATTGTGATGAGAAGAATTCTGGAGCATTGTGATGACACGGTCAAGGAACATTGTGATGACAAGAATTATGGAGCATTGTGATGACACGGTCATGGAACATTGTGATGACAAGAATTCTGGAGCATTGTGATGACAAGGGCCATGGAGCATTGTGATGACACGGTCATGGAACATTGTGATGACAAGAATTCTGGAGCATTGTGATGACAAGGTCATGGAACATTGTGATGACAAGAATTCTGGAGCATTGTGTTGACAAGGGCCATGGAGCATTGTGATGACACGGTCATGGAACATTGTGATGACAAGAATTCTGGATCATTGTGATGACAAGGGCCATGGAGCATTGTGATGACACGGTCATGGAACTTTGTGATGACAAGCAATCTGGAGTATTGTGATGAACAGGGCCATGGAGCATTGTGATGACAAGAATTCTGGAGCATTGTGATGACAAGGGCCATGGAGCATTGTGATGACACGGTCATGGAACATTGTGATGACAAGAATTCTGGAGCATTGTGATGACAAGGGCCATGGTGCATTGTGATGACACGGTCATGGAACTTTGTGATGACAAGCAATCTGGAGCATTGTGATGAACAGGGCCATCGAGCATTGTGATGACAAGAATTCTGGAGCATTGTGATGACAAGAATTCTGGAGCATTGTGATGACACGGTCATGGAACATTGTGATGACAAGAATTCTGGAGCATTGTGATGACAAAAATTCTGGAGCATTGTGATGACATGGTCATGGAACATTGTGATGACAAGAATTCTGGAGCATTGTGATGACATGGTCATGGAACATTTTGATGAAAAGAATTATGGAGCATTGTGATGACACGGTCATGGAACATTGTGATGACAAGAATTCTGGAGCATTGTGATGACAAGGGCCATGGTGCATTGTGATGACACGGTCATGGAACTTTGTGATGACAAGCAATCTGGAGCATTGTGATGACCAGGGCCATGGAGCATTGTGATGACACCGTCATGGAACATTGTGATGACAAGAATTCTGGAGCATTGTGATGACACGATCATGGAACATTGTGATGACAAGAATTCTGGAGCATTGTGATGACAAGGGCCATGGTGCATTGTCATGACAGGGTCATGGAACTTTGTGATGACAAGCAATCTGGAGCATTGTGATGACCAGGGCCATGGAGCATTGTGATGACACGGTCATGGAACATTGTGATGACAAGAATTCTGGAGCATTGTGATGACAAGAATTCTGGAGCATTGTGATGGCACGGTCATGGAACATTGTGATGACAAGAATTCTGGAGCATTGTGATGACAAAAATTCTGGAGCATTGTGATGACATGGTCATGGAACATTGTGATGACAAGAATTCTGGAGCATTGTGATGACACGGTCATGGAACATTTTGATGAAAAGAATTATGGAGCATTGTGATGACACGGTCATGGAACATTGTGATGACAAGAATTCTGGAGCATTGTGATGACAAGGGCCATTGTGCATTGTGATGACACGGTCATGGAACTTTGTGATGACAAGCAATCTGGAGCATTGTGATGACCAGGGCCATGGAGCATTGTGATGACACGGTCATGGAACATTGTGATGACAAGAATTCTGGAGCATTGTGATGACAAGGTCATGGAACATTGTGATGACAAGAATTGTGGAGCATTGTGTTGACAAGGGCCATGGAGCATTGTGATGACACGGTCATGGAACATTGTGATGACAAGAATTCTGGAGCATTGTGATGACAAGGGCCATGGAGCATTGTGATGACACGGTCATGGAACATTGTGATGACAAGAATTCTGGAGCATTGTGATGACAAGGGCCATGGTGCATTGTGATGACACAGTCATGGAACTTTGTGATGACAAGCAATCTGGAGCATTGTGATGACCAGGGTCATGGAGCATTGTGATGACACGGTCATGGAACATTGTGATGACAAGAATTCTGGAGCATTGTGATGACAAGAATTCTGGAGCATTGTGATGACACGGTCATGGAACATTGTGATGACAAGAATTCTGGAGAAGAGTGATGACAATGGCCATGGAGCATTGTGATGACACGGTCATGGAACATTGTGATGACAAGAATTCTGGAGCATTGTGATGACAAGGGCCATGGAGCATTGTGATGACACGGTCATGGAACATTGTGATGACAAGAATTCTGGAGCATTGTGATGACAAGGGCCATGGAGCATTGTGATGACACGGTCATGGAACATTGTGATGACAAGAATTCTGGAGCATTGTGATGACAAGGTCATGGAACATTGTGATGACAAGAATTCTGGAGCATTGTGTTGACAAGGGCCATTGAGCATTGTGATGACACGGTCATCGAACATTGTGATGACAAGAATTCTGGAGCATTGTGATGACACGATCATGGAACATTGTGATGACAAGAATTCTGGAGCATTGTGATGACAAGGGCCATGGTGCATTGTGATGACAGGGTCATGGAACTTTGTGATGACAAGCAATCTGGAGCATTGTGATGACCAGGGCCATGGAGCATTGTGATGACACGGTCATGGAACATTGTGATGACAAGAATTCTGGAGCCTTGTGATGACAAGGGCCATGGTGCATTGTGATGACACGGTCATGGAACTTTGTGATGACAAGCAATCTGGAGCATTGTGATGACCAGGGCCATGGAGCATTGTGATGACACGGTCATGGAACATTGTGATGACAAGAATTCTGGAGCATTGTGATGAGAAGAATTCTGGAGCATTGTGATGACACGGTCAAGGAACATTGTGATGACAAGAATTATGGAGCATTGTGATGACACGGTCATGGAACATTGTGATGACAAGAATTCTGGAGCATTGTGATGACAAGGGCCATGGAGCATTGTGATGACACGGTCATGGAACATTGTGATGACAAGAATTCTGGAGCATTGTGATGACAAGGTCATGGAACATTGTGATGACAAGAATTCTGGAGCATTGTGTTGACAAGGGCCATGGAGCATTGTGATGACACGTTCATGGAACATTGTGATGACAAGAATTCTGGATCATTGTGATGACAAGGGCCATGGAGCATTGTGATGACACGGTCATGGAACATTGTGATGACAAGAATTCTGGAGCATTGTGATGACAAGGGCCATGGTGCATTGTAATGACACGGTCATGGAACTTTGTGATGACAAGCAATCTGGAGTATTGTGATGAACAGGGCCATGGAGCATTGTGATGACAAGAATTCTGGAGCATTGTGATGACAAGGGCCATGGAGCATTGTGATGACACGGTCATGGAACATTGTGATGACAAGAATTCTGGAGCATTGTGATGACAAGGGCCATGGTGCATTGTGATGACACGGTCATGGAACTTTGTGATGACAAGCAATCTGGAGCATTGTGATGAACAGGGCCATGGAGCATTGTGATGACAAGAATTCTGGAGCATTGTGATGACAAGAATTCTGGAGCATTGTGATGACACGGTCATGGAACATTGTGATGACAAGAATTCTGGAGCATTGTGATGACAAAAATTCTGGAGCATTGTGATGACATGGTCAAGGAACATTGTGATGACAAGAATTATGGAGCATTGTGATGACACGGTCATGGAACATTGTGATGACAAGAATTCTGGAGCATTGTGATGACAAGGGCCATGGTGCATTGTGATGACACGGTCATGGAACTTGGTGATGACAAGCAATCTGGAGCATTGTGATGACCAGGGCCATGGAGCATTGTGATGACACGGTCATGGAACATTGTGATGACAAGAATTCTGGAGCATTGTGATGAGAAGAATTCTGGAGCATTGTGATGACACGGTCAAGGAACATTGTGATGACAAGAATTATGGAGCATTGTGATGACACGGTCATGGAACATTGTGATGACAAGAATTCTGGAGCATTGTGATGACAAGGGCCATGGAGCATTGTGATGACACGGTCATGGAACATTGTGATGACAAGAATTCTGGAGCATTGTGATGACAAGGGCCATGGTGCATTGTGATGACACGGTCATGGAACTTTGTGATGACAAGCAATCTGGAGCATTGTGATGAACAGGGCCATGGAGCATTGTGATGACAAGAATTCTGGAGCATTGTGATGACAAGAATTCTGGAGCATTGTGATGACACGGTCATGGAACATTGTGATGACAAGAATTCTGGAGCATTGTGATGACAAAAATTCTGGAGCATTGTGATGACATGGTCATGGAACATTGTGATGACAAGAATTCTGGAGCATTGTGATGACACGGTCATGGAACATTTTGATGAAAAGAATTATGGAGCATTGTGATGACACGGTCATGGAACATTGTGATGACAAGAATTCTGGAGCATTGTGATGACAAGGGCCATGGTACATTGTGATGACACGGTCATGGAACTTTGTGATGACAAGCAATCTGGAGCATTGTGATGACCAGGGCCATGGAGCATTGTGATGACACGGTCATGGAACATTGTGATGACAAGAATTCTGGAGCATTGTGATGACAAGAATTCTGGGGCATTGTGATGACACGGTCATGGAACATTGTGATGATAAGAATTATGGAGCATTGTGATGACACGGTCATGGAACATTGTGATGGCAAGAATTCTGGAGCATTGTGATGACAAGGGCCATGGAGCATTGTGATGACACGGTCATGGAACATTGTGATGACAAGAATTCTGGAGCATTGTGATGACAAGGGCCATGGTGCATTGTGATGACACAGTCATGGAACTTTGTGATGACAAGCAATCTGGAGCATTGTGATGACCAGGGTCATGGAGCATTGTGATGACACGGTCATGGAACATTGTGATGACAAGAATTCTGGAGCATTGTGATGACAAGAATTCTGGAGCATTGTGATGACACGGTCATGGAACATTGTGATGACAAGAATTCTGGAGAAGAGTGATGACAATGGCCATGGAGCATTGTGATGACACGGTCATGGAACATTGTGATGACAAGAATTCTGGAGCATTGTGATGACAAGGGCCATGGAGCATTGTGATGACACGGTCATGGAACATTGTGATGACAAGAATTCTGGAGCATTGTGATGACAAGGGCCATGGAGCATTGTGATGACACGGTCATGGAACATTGTGATGACAAGAATTCTGGAGCATTGTGATGACAAGTTCATGGAACATTGTGATGACAAGAATTCTGGAGCATTGTGTTGACAAGGGCCATGGAGCATTGTGATGACACGGTCATCGAACATTGTGATGACAAGAATTCTGGAGCATTGTGATGACACGATCATGGAACATTGTGATGACAAGAATTCTGGAGCATTGTGATGACAAGGGCCATGGTGCATTGTGATGACAGGGTCATGGAACTTTGTGATGACAAGCAATCTGGAGCATTGTGATGACCAGGGCCATGGAGCATTGTGATGACACGGTCATGGAACATTGTGATGACAAGAATTCTGGAGCATTGTGATGACAAGGGCCATGGTGCATTGTGATGACACGGTCATGGAACTTGGTGATGACAAGCAATCTGGAGCATTGTGATGACCAGGGCCATGGAGCATTGTGATGACACGGTCATGGAACATTGTGATGACAAGAATTCTGGAGCATTGTGATGAGAAGAATTCTGGAGCATTGTGATGACACGGTCAAGGAACATTGTGATGACAAGAATTATGGAGCATTGTGATGACACGGTCATGGAACATTGTGATGACAAGAATTCTGGAGCATTGTGATGACAAGGGCCATGGAGCATTGTGATGACACGGTCATGGAACATTGTGATGACAAGAATTCTGGAGCATTGTGATGACAAGGTCATGGAACATTGTGATGACAAGAATTCTGGAGCATTGTGTTGACAAGGGCCATGGAGCATTGTGATGACACGGTCATGGAACATTGTGATGACAAGAATTCTGGATCATTGTGATGACAAGGGCCATGGAGCATTGTGATGACACGGTCATGGAACTTTGTGATGACAAGCAATCTGGAGTATTGTGATGAACAGGGCCATGGAGCATTGTGATGACAAGAATTCTGGAGCATTGTGATGACAAGGGCCATGGAGCATTGTGATGACACGGTCATGGAACATTGTGATGACAAGAATTCTGGAGCATTGTGATGACAAGGGCCATGGTGCATTGTGATGACACGGTCATGGAACTTTGTGATGACAAGCAATCTGGAGCATTGTGATGAACAGGGCCATGGAGCATTGTGATGACAAGAATTCTGGAGCATTGTGATGACAAGAATTCTGGAGCATTGTGATGACACGGTCATGGAACATTGTGATGACAAGAATTCTGGAGCATTGTGATGACAAAAATTCTGGAGCATTGTGATGACATGGTCATGGAACATTGTGATGACAAGAATTCTGGAGCATTGTGATGACATGGTCATGGAACATTTTGATGAAAAGAATTATGGAGCATTGTGATGACACGGTCATGGAACATTGTGATGACAAGAATTCTGGAGCATTGTGATGACAAGGGCCATGGTGCATTGTGATGACACGGTCATGGAACTTTGTGATGACAAGCAATCTGGAGCATTGTGATGACCAGGGCCATGGAGCATTGTGATGACACCGTCATGGAACATTGTGATGACAAGAATTCTGGAGCATTGTGATGACACGATCATGGAACATTGTGATGACAAGAATTCTGGAGCATTGTGATGACAAGGGCCATGGTGCATTGTGATGACAGGGTCATGGAACTTTGTGATGACAAGCAATCTGGAGCATTGTGATGACCAGGGCCATGGAGCATTGTGATGACACGGTCATGGAACATTGTGATGACAAGAATTCTGGAGCATTGTGATGACAAGAATTCTGGAGCATTGTGATGGCACGGTCATGGAACATTGTGATGACAAGAATTCTGGAGCATTGTGATGACAAAAATTCTGGAGCATTGTGATGACATGGTCATGGAACATTGTGATGACAAGAATTCTGGAGCATTGTGATGACACGGTCATGGAACATTTTGATGAAAAGAATTATGGAGCATTGTGATGACACGGTCATGGAACATTGTGATGACAAGAATTCTGGAGCATTGTGATGACAAGGGCCATTGTGCATTGTGATGACACGGTCATGGAACTTTGTGATGACAAGCAATCTGGAGCATTGTGATGACCAGGGCCATGGAGCATTGTGATGACACGGTCATGGAACATTGTGATGACAAGAATTCTGGAGCATTGTGATGACAAGGTCATGGAACATTGTGATGACAAGAATTCTGGAGCATTGTGTTGACAAGGGCCATGGAGCATTGTGATGACACGGTCATGGAACATTGTGATGACAAGAATTCTGGAGCATTGTGATGACAAGGGCCATGGAGCATTGTGATGACACGGTCATGGAACATTGTGATGACAAGAATTCTGGAGCATTGTGATGACAAGGGCCATGGTGCATTGTGATGACACAGTCATGGAACTTTGTGATGACAAGCAATCTGGAGCATTGTGATGACCAGGGTCATGGAGCATTGTGATGACACGGTCATGGAACATTGTGATGACAAGAATTCTGGAGCATTGTGATGACAAGAATTCTGGAGCATTGTGATGACACGGTCATGGAACATTGTGATGACAAGAATTCTGGAGAAGAGTGATGACAATGGCCATGGAGCATTGTGATGACACGGTCATGGAACATTGTGATGACAAGAATTCTGGAGCATTGTGATGACAAGGGCCATGGAGCATTGTGATGACACGGTCATGGAACATTGTGATGACAAGAATTCTGGAGCATTGTGATGACAAGGGCCATGGAGCATTGTGATGACACGGTCATGGAACATTGTGATGACAAGAATTCTGGAGCATTGTGATGACAAGGTCATGGAACATTGTGATGACAAGAATTCTGGAGCATTGTGTTGACAAGGGCCATTGAGCATTGTGATGACACGGTCATCGAACATTGTGATGACAAGAATTCTGGAGCATTGTGATGACACGATCATGGAACATTGTGATGACAAGAATTCTGGAGCATTGTGATGACAAGGGCCATGGTGCATTGTGATGACAGGGTCATGGAACTTTGTGATGACAAGCAATCTGGAGCATTGTGATGACCAGGGCCATGGAGCATTGTGATGACACGGTCATGGAACATTGTGATGACAAGAATTCTGGAGCCTTGTGATGACAAGGGCCATGGTGCATTGTGATGACACGGTCATGGAACTTTGTGATGACAAGCAATCTGGAGCATTGTGATGACCAGGGCCATGGAGCATTGTGATGACACGGTCATGGAACATTGTGATGACAAGAATTCTGGAGCATTGTGATGAGAAGAATTCTGGAGCATTGTGATGACACGGTCAAGGAACATTGTGATGACAAGAATTATGGAGCATTGTGATGACACGGTCATGGAACATTGTGATGACAAGAATTCTGGAGCATTGTGATGACAAGGGCCATGGAGCATTGTGATGACACGGTCATGGAACATTGTGATGACAAGAATTCTGGAGCATTGTGATGACAAGGTCATGGAACATTG
Source organism: Balaenoptera acutorostrata (assembly GCF_949987535.1). Classification (NCBI taxonomy): domain Eukaryota; kingdom Metazoa; phylum Chordata; class Mammalia; order Artiodactyla; family Balaenopteridae; genus Balaenoptera; species Balaenoptera acutorostrata. The sequence continues at coordinate 2,899,161 of NW_026646025.1, read as the reverse complement.
TGATGACAAGAATTCTGGAGCATTGTGTTGACAAGGGCCATGGAGCATTGTGATGACACGGTCATGGAACATTGTGATGACAAGAATTCTGGATCATTGTGATGACAAGGGCCATGGAGCATTGTGATGACACGGTCATGGAACATTGTGATGACAAGAATTCTGGAGCATTGTGATGACAAGGGCCATGGTGCATTGTAATGACACGGTCATGGAACTTTGTGATGACAAGCAATCTGGAGTATTGTGATGAACAGGGCCATGGAGCATTGTGATGACAAGAATTCTGGAGCATTGTGATGACAAGGGCCATGGAGCATTGTGATGACACGGTCATGGAACATTGTGATGACAAGAATTCTGGAGCATTGTGATGACAAGGGCCATGGTGCATTGTGATGACACGGTCATGGAACTTTGTGATGACAAGCAATCTGGAGCATTGTGATGAACAGGGCCATGGAGCATTGTGATGACAAGAATTCTGGAGCATTGTGATGACAAGAATTCTGGAGCATTGTGATGACACGGTCATGGAACATTGTGATGACAAGAATTCTGGAGCATTGTGATGACAAAAATTCTGGAGCATTGTGATGACATGGTCATGGAACATTGTGATGACAAGAATTCTGGAGCATTGTGATGACACGGTCATGGAACATTTTGATGAAAAGAATTATGGAGCATTGTGATGACACGGTCATGGAACATTGTGATGACAAGAATTCTGGAGCATTGTGATGACAAGGGCCATGGTACATTGTGATGACACGGTCATGGAACTTTGTGATGACAAGCAATCTGGAGCATTGTGATGACCAGGGCCATGGAGCATTGTGATGACACGGTCATGGAACATTGTGATGACAAGAATTCTGGAGCATTGTGATGACAAGAATTCTGGGGCATTGTGATGACACGGTCATGGAACATTGTGATGATAAGAATTATGGAGCATTGTGATGACACGGTCATGGAACATTGTGATGGCAAGAATTCTGGAGCATTGTGATGACAAGGGCCATGGAGCATTGTGATGACACGGTCATGGAACATTGTGATGACAAGAATTCTGGAGCATTGTGATGACAAGGGCCATGGTGCATTGTGATGACACAGTCATGGAACTTTGTGATGACAAGCAATCTGGAGCATTGTGATGACCAGGGTCATGGAGCATTGTGATGACACGGTCATGGAACATTGTGATGACAAGAATTCTGGAGCATTGTGATGACAAGAATTCTGGAGCATTGTGATGACACGGTCATGGAACATTGTGATGACAAGAATTCTGGAGAAGAGTGATGACAATGGCCATGGAGCATTGTGATGACACGGTCATGGAACATTGTGATGACAAGAATTCTGGAGCATTGTGATGACAAGGGCCATGGAGCATTGTGATGACACGGTCATGGAACATTGTGATGACAAGAATTCTGGAGCATTGTGATGACAAGGGCCATGGAGCATTGTGATGACACGGTCATGGAACATTGTGATGACAAGAATTCTGGAGCATTGTGATGACAAGGTCATGGAACATTGTGATGACAAGAATTCTGGAGCATTGTGTTGACAAGGGCCATGGAGCATTGTGATGACACGGTCATCGAACATTGTGATGACAAGAATTCTGGAGCATTGTGATGACACGATCATGGAACATTGTGATGACAAGAATTCTGGAGCATTGTGATGACAAGGGCCATGGTGCATTGTGATGACAGGGTCATGGAACTTTGTGATGACAAGCAATCTGGAGCATTGTGATGACCAGGGCCATGGAGCATTGTGATGACACGGTCATGGAACATTGTGATGACAAGAATTCTGGAGCATTGTGATGACAAGGGCCATGGTGCATTGTGATGACACGGTCATGGAACTTGGTGATGACAAGCAATCTGGAGCATTGTGATGACCAGGGCCATGGAGCATTGTGATGACACGGTCATGGAACATTGTGATGACAAGAATTCTGGAGCATTGTGATGAGAAGAATTCTGGAGCATTGTGATGACACGGTCAAGGAACATTGTGATGACAAGAATTATGGAGCATTGTGATGACACGGTCATGGAACATTGTGATGACAAGAATTCTGGAGCATTGTGATGACAAGGGCCATGGAGCATTGTGATGACACGGTCATGGAACATTGTGATGACAAGAATTCTGGAGCATTGTGATGACAAGGTCATGGAACATTGTGATGACAAGAATTCTGGAGCATTGTGTTGACAAGGGCCATGGAGCATTGTGATGACACGGTCATGGAACATTGTGATGACAAGAATTCTGGATCATTGTGATGACAAGGGCCATGGAGCATTGTGATGACACGGTCATGGAACTTTGTGATGACAAGCAATCTGGAGTATTGTGATGAACAGGGCCATGGAGCATTGTGATGACAAGAATTCTGGAGCATTGTGATGACAAGGGCCATGGAGCATTGTGATGACACGGTCATGGAACATTGTGATGACAAGAATTCTGGAGCATTGTGATGACAAGGGCCATGGTGCATTGTGATGACACGGTCATGGAACTTTGTGATGACAAGCAATCTGGAGCATTGTGATGAACAGGGCCATGGAGCATTGTGATGACAAGAATTCTGGAGCATTGTGATGACAAGAATTCTGGAGCATTGTGATGACACGGTCATGGAACATTGTGATGACAAGAATTCTGGAGCATTGTGATGACAAAAATTCTGGAGCATTGTGATGACATGGTCATGGAACATTGTGATGACAAGAATTCTGGAGCATTGTGATGACATGGTCATGGAACATTTTGATGAAAAGAATTATGGAGCATTGTGATGACACGGTCATGGAACATTGTGATGACAAGAATTCTGGAGCATTGTGATGACAAGGGCCATGGTGCATTGTGATGACACGGTCATGGAACTTTGTGATGACAAGCAATCTGGAGCATTGTGATGACCAGGGCCATGGAGCATTGTGATGACACCGTCATGGAACATTGTGATGACAAGAATTCTGGAGCATTGTGATGACACGATCATGGAACATTGTGATGACAAGAATTCTGGAGCATTGTGATGACAAGGGCCATGGTGCATTGTGATGACAGGGTCATGGAACTTTGTGATGACAAGCAATCTGGAGCATTGTGATGACCAGGGCCATGGAGCATTGTGATGACACGGTCATGGAACATTGTGATGACAAGAATTCTGGAGCATTGTGATGACAAGAATTCTGGAGCATTGTGATGGCACGGTCATGGAACATTGTGATGACAAGAATTCTGGAGCATTGTGATGACAAAAATTCTGGAGCATTGTGATGACATGGTCATGGAACATTGTGATGACAAGAATTCTGGAGCATTGTGATGACACGGTCATGGAACATTTTGATGAAAAGAATTATGGAGCATTGTGATGACACGGTCATGGAACATTGTGATGACAAGAATTCTGGAGCATTGTGATGACAAGGGCCATTGTGCATTGTGATGACACGGTCTTGGAACTTTGTGATGACAAGCAATCTGGAGCATTGTGATGACCAGGGCCATGGAGCATTGTGATGACACGGTCATGGAACATTGTGATGACAAGAATTCTGGAGCATTGTGATGACAAGGTCATGGAACATTGTGATGACAAGAATTCTGGAGCATTGTGTTGACAAGGGCCATGGAGCATTGTGATGACACGGTCATGGAACATTGTGATGACAAGAATTCTGGAGCATTGTGATGACAAGGGCCATGGAGCATTGTGATGACACGGTCATGGAACATTGTGATGACAAGAATTCTGGAGCATTGTGATGACAAGGGCCATGGTGCATTGTGATGACACGGTCATGGAACTTTGTGATGACAAGCAATCTGGAGCATTGTGATGAACAGGGCCATGGAGCATTGTGATGACAAGAATTCTGGAGCATTGTGATGACAAGAATTCTGGAGCATTGTGATGACACGGTCATGGAACATTGTGATGACAAGAATTCTGGAGCATTGTGATGACAAAAATTCTGGAGCATTGTGATGACATGGTCATGGAACATTGTGATGACAAGAATTCTGGAGCATTGTGATGACATGGTCATGGAACATTTTGATGAAAATAATTATGGAGCATTGTGATGACACGGTCATGGAACATTGTGATGACAAGAATTCTGGAGCATTGTGATGACAAGGGCCATGGTGCATTGTGATGACACGGTCATGGAACTTTGTGATGACAAGCAATCTGGAGCATTGTGATGACCAGGGCCATGGAGCATTGTGATGACACCGTCATGGAACATTGTGATGACAAGAATTCTGGAGCATTGTGATGACAAGAATTCTGGAGCATTGTGATGACACGGTCATGGAACATTGTGATGATAAGAATTATGGAGCATTATGATGACACGGTCATGGAACATTGTGATGGCAAGAATTCTGGAGCATTGTGATGACAAGGGCCATGGAGCATTGTGATGACACGGTCATGGAACATTGTGATGACAAGAATTCTGGAGCATTGTGATGACAAGGGCCATGGTGCATTGTGATGACACAGTCATGGAACTTTGTGATGACAAGCAATCTGGAGCATTGTGATGACCAGGGTCATGGAGCATTGTGATGACACGGTCATGGAACATTGTGATGACAAGAATTCTGGAGCATTGTGATGACAAGAATTCTGGAGCATTGTGATGACACGGTCATGGAACATTGTGATGACAAGAATTCTGGAGAAGAGTGATGACAATGGCCATGGAGCATTGTGATGACACGGTCATGGAACATTGTGATGACAAGAATTCTGGAGCATTGTGATGACAAGGGCCATGGAGCATTGTGATGACACGGTCATGGAACATTGTGATGACAAGAATTCTGGAGCATTGTGATGACAAGGGCCATGGAGCATTGTGATGACACGGTCATGGAACATTGTGATGACAAGAATTCTGGAGCATTGTGATGACAAGGTCATGGAACATTGTGATGACAAGAATTCTGGAGCATTGTGTTGACAAGGGCCATGGAGCATTGTGATGACACGGTCATCGAACATTGTGATGACAAGAATTCTGGAGCATTGTGATGACACGATCATGGAACATTGTGATGACAAGAATTCTGGAGCATTGTGATGACAAGGGCCATGGTGCATTGTGATGACAGGGTCATGGAACTTTGTGATGACAAGCAATCTGGAGCATTGTGATGACCAGGGCCATGGAGCATTGTGATGACACGGTCATGGAACATTGTGATGACAAGAATTCTGGAGCATTGTGATGACAAGGGCCATGGTGCATTGTGATGACACGGTCATGGAACTTTGTGATGACAAGCAATCTGGAGCATTGTGATGACCAGGGCCATGGAGCATTGTGATGACACGGTCATGGAACATTGTGATGACAAGAATTCTGGAGCATTGTGATGAGAAGAATTCTGGAGCATTGTGATGACACGGTCAAGGAACATTGTGATGACAAGAATTATGGAGCATTCTGATGACACGGTCATGGAACATTGTGATGACAAGAATTCTGGAGCATTGTGATGACAAGGGCCATGGAGCATTGTGATGACACGGTCATGGAACATTGTGATGACAAGAATTCTGGAGCATTGTGATGACAAGGTCATGGAACATTGTGATGACAAGAATTCTGGAGCATTGTGTTGACAAGGGCCATGGAGCATTGTGATGACACGGTCATGGAACATTGTGATGACAAGAATTCTGGATCATTGTGATGACAAGGGCCATGGAGCATTGTGATGACACGGTCATGGAACATTGTGATGACAAGAATTCTGGAGCATTGTGATGACAAGGGCCATGGTGCATTGTAATGACACGGTCATGGAACTTTGTGATGACAAGCAATCTGGAGTATTGTGATGAACAGGGCCATGGAGCATTGTGATGACAAGAATTCTGGAGCATTGTGATGACAAGGGCCATGGAGCATTGTGATGACACGGTCATGGAACATTGTGATGACAAGAATTCTGGAGCATTGTGATGACAAGGGCCATGGTGCATTGTGATGACACGGTCATGGAACTTTGTGATGACAAGCAATCTGGAGCATTGTGATGAACAGGGCCATGGAGCATTGTGATGACAAGAATTCTGGAGCATTGTGATGACAAGAATTCTGGAGCATTGTGATGACACGGTCATGGAACATTGTGATGACAAGAATTCTGGAGCATTGTGATGACAAAAATTCTGGAGCATTGTGATGACATGGTCATGGAACATTGTGATGACAAGAATTCTGGAGCATTGTGATGACACGGTCATGGAACATTTTGATGAAAAGAATTATGGAGCATTGTGATGACACGGTCATGGAACATTGTGATGACAAGAATTCTGGAGCATTGTGATGACAAGGGCCATGGTACATTGTGATGACACGGTCATGGAACTTTGTGATGACAAGCAATCTGGAGCATTGTGATGACCAGGGCCATGGAGCATTGTGATGACACGGTCATGGAACATTGTGATGACAAGAATTCTGGAGCATTGTGATGACAAGAATTCTGGGGCATTGTGATGACAGGGTCATGGAACATTGTGATGATAAGAATTATGGAGCATTGTGATGACACGGTCATGGAACATTGTGATGGCAAGAATTCTGGAGCATTGTGATGACAAGGGCCATGGAGCATTGTGATGACACGGTCATGGAACATTGTGATGACAAGAATTCTGGAGCATTGTGATGACAAGGGCCATGGTGCATTGTGATGACACAGTCATGGAACTTTGTGATGACAAGCAATCTGGAGCATTGTGATGACCAGGGTCATGGAGCATTGTGATGACACGGTCATGGAACATTGTGATGACAAGAATTCTGGAGCATTGTGATGACAAGAATTCTGCAGCATTGTGATGACACGGTCATGGAACATTGTGATGACAAGAATTCTGGAGAAGAGTGATGACAATGGCCATGGAGCATTGTGATGACACGGTCATGGAACATTGTGATGACAAGAATTCTGGAGCATTGTGATGACAAGGGCCATGGAGCATTGTGATGACACGGTCATGGAACATTGTGATGACAAGAATTCTGGAGCATTGTGATGACAAGGGCCATGGAGCATTGTGATGACACGGTCATGGAACATTGTGATGACAAGAATTCTGGAGCATTGTGATGACAAGGTCATGGAACATTGTGATGACAAGAATTCTGGAGCATTGTGTTGACAAGGGCCATGGAGCATTGTGATGACACGGTCATCGAACATTGTGATGACAAGAATTCTGGAGCATTGTGATGACACGATCATGGAACATTGTGATGACAAGAATTCTGGAGCATTGTGATGACAAGGGCCATGGTGCATTGTGATGACAGGGTCATGGAACTTTGTGATGACAAGCAATCTGGAGCATTGTGATGACCAGGGCCATGGAGCATTGTGATGACACGGTCATGGAACATTGTGATGACAAGAATTCTGGAGCATTGTGATGACAAGGGCCATGGTGCATTGTGATGACACGGTCATGGAACTTTGTGATGACAAGCAATCTGGAGCATTGTGATGACCAGGGCCATGGAGCATTGTGATGACACGGTCATGGAACATTGTGATGACAAGAATTCTGGAGCATTGTGATGAGAAGAATTCTGGAGCATTGTGATGACACGGTCAAGGAACATTGTGATGACAAGAATTATGGAGCATTGTGATGACACGGTCATGGAACATTGTGATGACAAGAATTCTGGAGCATTGTGATGACAAGGGCCATGGAGCATTGTGATGACACGGTCATGGAACATTGTGATGACAAGAATTCTGGAGCATTGTGATGACAAGGTCATGGAACATTGTGATGACAAGAATTCTGGAGCATTGTGTTGACAAGGGCCATGGAGCATTGTGATGACACGGTCATGGAACATTGTGATGACAAGAATTCTGGATCATTGTGATGACAAGGGCCATGGAGCATTGTGATGACACGGTCATGGAACTTTGTGATGACAAGCAATCTGGAGTATTGTGATGAACAGGGCCATGGAGCATTGTGATGACAAGAATTCTGGAGCATTGTGATGACAAGGGCCATGGAGCATTGTGATGACACGGTCATGGAACATTGTGATGACAAGAATTCTGGAGCATTGTGATGACAAGGGCCATGGTGCATTGTGATGACACGGTAATGGAACTTTGTGATGACAAGCAATCTGGAGCATTGTGATGAACAGGGCCATGGAGCATTGTGATGACAAGAATTCTGGAGCATTGTGATGACAAGAATTCTGGAGCATTGTGATGACACGGTCATGGAACATTGTGATGACAAGAATTCTGGAGCATTGTGATGACAAAAATTCTGGAACATTGTGATGACATGGTCATGGAACATTGTGATGATAAGAATTATGGAGCATTGTGATGACACGGTCATGGAACATTGTGATGGCAAGAATTCTGGAGCATTGTGATGACAAGGGCCATGGAGCATTGTGATGACACGGTCATGGAACATTGTGATGACAAGAATTCTGGAGCATTGTGATGACACGATCATGGAACATTGTGATGACAAGAATTATGGAGCATTGTGATGACACGGTCATGGAACATTGTGATGACAAGAATTCTGGAGCATTGTGATGACAAGGGCCATGGAGCATTGTGATGACACGGTCATGGAACATTGTGATGACAAGAATTCTGGAGCATTGTGATGACAAGGTCATGGAACATTCTGATGACAAGAATTCTGGAGCATTGTGTTGACAAGGGCCATGGAGCATTGTGATGACACGGTCATGGAACATTGTGATGACAAGAATTCTGGAGCATTGTGATGAGAAGAATTCTGGAGCATTGTGATGACACGGTCATGGAACATTGTGATGACAAGAATTCTGGAGCATTGTGATGACAAAAATTCTGGAGCATTCTGATGACACGGTCATGGAACATTGTGATGATAAGAATTATGGAGCATTGTGATGACACGGTCATGGAACATTGTGATGGCAAGAATTCTGGAGCATTGTGATGACAAGGGCCATGGAGCATTGTGATGACACAGTCATGGAACATTGTGATGACAAGAATTCTGGAGCATTGTGATGACACGATCATGGAACATTGTGATGACAAGAATTCTGGAGCATTGTGATGACAAGGGCCATGGTGCATTGTGATGACAGGGTCATGGAACTTTGTGATGACAAGCAATCTGGAGCATTGTGATGACCAGGGCCATGGAGCATTGTGATGACACGGTCATGGAACATTGTGATGACAAGAATTCTGGAGCATTGTGATGACAAGGGCCATGGTGCATTGTGATGACACGGTCATGGAACTTTGTGATGACAAGCAATCTGGAGCATTGTGATGACCAGGGCCATGGAGCATTGTGATGACACGGTCATGGAACATTGTGATGACAAGAATTCTGGAGCATTGTGATGAGAAGAATTCTGGAGCATTGTGATGACACGGTCATGGAACATTGTGATGACAAGAATTATGGAGCATTGTGATGACACGGTCATGGAACATTGTGATGACAAGAATTCTGGAGCATTGTGATGACAAGGGCCATGGAGCATTGTGATGACACGGTCATGGAACATTGTGATGACAAGAATTCTGGAGCATTGTGATGACAAGGTCATGGAACATTGTGATGACAAGAATTCTGGAGCATTGTGTTGACAAGGGCCATGGAGCATTGTGATGACACGGTCATGGAACATTGTGATGACAAGAATTCTGGAGCATTGTGATGACAAGGGCCATGGTGCATTGTGATGACACGGTCATGGAACTTTGTGATGACAAGCAATCTGGAGTATTGTGATGAACAGGGCCATGGAGCATTGTGATGACAAGAATTCTGGAGCATTGTGATGACAAGGGCCATGGAGCATTGTGATGACACGGTCATGGAACATTGTGATGACAAGAATTCTGGAGCATTGTGATGACAAGGTCATGGAACACTGTGATGACAAGAATTCTGGAGCATTGTGTTGACAAGGGCCATGGAGCATTGTGATGACACGGTCATGGAACATTGTGATGACAAGCATTCTGGAGCATTGTGATGACAAGGGCCATGGAGCATTGTGATGACACGGTCATGGAACATTGTGATGACAAGAATTCTGGAGCATTGTGATGACAAGGGCCATGGTGCATTGTGATGACACGGTCATGGAACTTTGTGATGACAACCAATCTGGAGCATTGTGATGAACAGGGCCATGGAGCATTGTGATGACAAGAATTCTGGAGCATTGTGATGACAAGAATTCTGGAGCATTGTGATGAAACGGTCATGGAACATTGTGATGACAAGAATTCTGGAGCATTGTGATGACAAAAATTCTGGAGCATTGTGATGACATGGTCATGGAACATTGTGATGACAAGAATTCTGGAGCATTGTGATGACACGGTCATGGAACATTTTGATGAAAAAATTATGGAGCATTGTGATGACACGGTCATGGAACATTGTGATGACAAGAATTCTGGAGCATTGTGATGACAAGGGCCATGGTGCATTGTGATGACACGGTCATGGAACTTTGTGATGACAAGCAATCTGGAGCATTGTGATGACCAGGGCCATGGAGCATTGTGATGACACGGTCATGGAACATTGTGATGACAAGAATTCTGGAGCATTGTGATGACACGGTCATGGAACATTGTGATGATAAGAATTATGGAGCATTGTGATGACACGGTCATGGAACATTGTGATGGCAAGAATTCTGGAGCATTGTGATGACAAGGGCCATGGAGCATTGTGATGACACGGTCATGGAACATTATGATGACAAGAATTCTGGAGCATTGTGATGACAAGGGCCATGGTGCATTGTGATGACACAGTCATGGAACTTTGTGATGACAAGAATTCTGGAGCATTGTGATGACAAGGGCCATGGAGCATTGTGATGACACGGTCATGGAACATTGTGATGACAAGAATTCTGGGGCATTGTGATGACAAGGTCATGGAACATTGTGATGAAAAGAATTCTGGAGCATTGTGTTGACAAGGGCCATGGAGCATTGTGATGACACGGTCATGGAACATTGTGATGACAATAATTCTGGAGCATTGTGATGACAAGGGCCATGGAGCATTGTGATGACACGGTCATGGAACATTGTGATGACAAGAATTCTGGAGCATTGTTATGACAAGGGCCATGGTGCATTGTGATGACACGGTCATGGAACTTTGTGATGACAAGCAATCTGGAGCATTGTGATGAACAGGGCCATGGAGCATTGTGATGACAAGAATTCTGGAGCATTGTGATGACAAGAATTCTGGAGCATTGTGATGACACGGTCATGGAACATTGTGATGACAAGAATTCTGGAGCATTGTGATGACAAAAATTCTGGAGCATTGTGATGACATGGTCATGGAACATTGTGATGACAAGAATTCTGGAGCATTGTGATGACAAGAATTCTGGAGCATTGTGATGACACGGTCATGGAACATTGTGATGATAAGAATTATGGAGCATTGTGATGACACGGTCATGGAACATTGTGATGGCAAGAATTCTGGAGCATTGTGATGACAAGGGCCATGGAGCATTGTGATGACACGGTCATGGAACATTGTGATGACAAGAATTCTGGAGCATTGTGATGACAAGGGCCATGGTGCATTGTGATGACACAGTCATGGAACTTTGTGATGACAAGCAATCTGGAGCATTGTGATGACCAGGGTCATGGAGCATTGTGATGACACGGTCATGGAACATTGTGATGACAAGAATTCTGGAGCATTGTGATGACAAGATTTCTGGAGCATTGTGATGACACGGTCATGGAACATTGTGATGACAAGAATTCTGGAGAAGAGTGATGACAATGGCCATGGAGCATTGTGATGACACGGTCATGGAACATTGTGATGACAAGAATTCTGGAGCATTGTGATGACAAGGGCCATGGAGCATTGTGATGACACGGTCATGGAACATTGTGATGACAAGAATTCTGGAGCATTGTGATGACAAGGTCATGGAACATTGTGATGACAAGAATTCTGGAGCATTGTGTTGACAAGGGCCATGGAGCATTGTGATGACACGGTCATCGAACATTGTGATGACAAGAATTCTGGAGCATTGTGATGACAAGAATTCTGGAGCATTGTGATGACAAGAATTCTGGAGCATTGTGATGAGAAGGGCCATGGTGCATTGTGATGACACGGTCATGGAACATTGTGATGACAAGAATTCTGGAGCATTGTGATGACAAGGTCATGGAACATTGTGATGACAAGAATTCTGGAGCATTGTGTTGACAAGGGCCATGGAGCATTGTGATGACACGGTCATCGAACATTGTGATGACAAGAATTCTGGAGCATTGTGATGACAAGAATTCTGGAGCATTGTGATGACAAGAATTCTGGAGCATTGTGATGAGAAGGGCCATGGTGCATTGTGATGACAGGGTCATGGAACTTTGTGATGACAAGCAATCTGGAGCATTGTGATGACCAGGGCCATGGAGCATTGTGATGACACGGTCATGGAACATTGTGATGACAAGAATTCTGGAGCATTGTGATGACAAGGGCCATGGTGCATTGTTATGACAGGTCATGGAACTTTGTGATGACAAGCAATCTGGAGCATTGTGATGACCAGGGCCATGGAGCATTGTGATGACACGGTCATGGAACATTGTGATGACAAGAATTCTGGAGCATTTTGATGACAAGAATTCTGGAGCATTGTGATGACAAGGGCCATGGTGCATTGTGATGACACGGTCATGGAACATTGTGATGATAAGAATTATGGAGCATTGTGATGACACGGTCATGGAACATTGTGATGGCAAGAATTCTGGAGCATTGTGATGACAAGGGCCATGGAGCATTGTGATGACACGGTCATGGAACATTGTGATGACAAGAATTCTGGAGCATTGTGATGACAAGGGCCATGGTGCATTGTGATGACACAGTCATGGAACTTTGTGATGACAAGAATTCTGGAGCATTGTGATGACAAGGGCCATGGAGCATTGTGATGACACGGTCATGGAACATTGTGATGACAAGAATTCTGGAGCATTGTGATGACAAGGTCCATGGAGCATTGTGATGACACGGTCATGGAACATTGTGATGAGAAGAATTCTGGAGCATTGTGATGACAAGGGCCATGGTGCATTGTGATGACACGGTCATGGAACTTTGTGATGACAAGCAATCTGGAGTATTGTGATGAACAGGGCCATGGAGCATTGTGATGACAAGAATTCTGGAGCATTGTGATGACAAGGGCCATGGAGCATTGTGATGACACGATCATGGAACATTGTGATGACAAGAATTCTGGAGCATTGTGATGACAAGGGCCATGGTGCATTGTGATGACACGGTCATGGAACTTTGTGATGACAAGCAATCTGGAGCATTGTGATGAACAGGGCCATGGAGCATTGTGATGACAAGAATTCTGGAGCATTGTGATGACAAGAATTCTGGAGCATTGTGATGACACGGTCATGGAACATTGTGATGACAAGAATTCTGGAGCATTGTGATGACAAAAATTCTGGAGCATTGTGATGACATGGTCATGGAACATTGTGATGACAAGAATTCTGGAGCATTGTGATGACACGGTCATGGAACATTTTGATGAAAAGAATTATGGAGCATTGTGATGACACGGTCATGGAACATTGTGATGACAAGAATTCTGGAGCATTGTGATGACAAGGGCCATGGTGCATTGTGATGACACGGTCATGGACCTTTGTGATGACAAGCAATCTGGAGCATTGTGATGACAAGGGCCATGGAGCATTGTGATGACACGGTCATGGAACATTGTGATGACAAGCAATCTGGAGCATTGTGATGACAAGGGCCATGGTGCATTGTGATGACACGGTCATGGAACTTTGTGATGACAAGCAATCTGGAGCATTGTGATGACCAGGGCCATGGAGCATTGTGATGACACGGTCATGGAACATTGTGATGACAAGAATTCTGGAGCATTGTGATGACAAGAATTCTGGAGCATTGTGATGACACGGTCATGGAACATTGTGATGATAAGAATTATGGAGCATTGTGATGACACGGTCATGGAACATTGTGATGGCAAGAATTCTGGAGCATTGTGATGACAAGGGCCATGGAGCATTGTGATGACACGGTCATGGAACATTGTGATGACAAGAATTCTGGAGCATTGTGATGACAAGGGCCATGGTGCATTGTGATGACACAGTCATGGAACTTTGTGATGACAAGCAATCTGGAGCATTGTGATGACCAGGGTCATGGAGCATTGTGATGACACGGTCATGGAACATTGTGATGACAAGAATTCTGGAGCATTGTGATGAAAAGATTTCTGGAGCATTGTGATGACACGGTCATGGAACATTGTGATGACAAGAATTCTGGAGAAGAGTGATGACAATGGCCATGGAGCATTGTGATGACACGGTCATGGAACATTGTGATGACAAGAATTCTGGAGCATTGTGATGACAAGGGACATGGAGCATTGTGATGACACGGTCATGGAACATTGTGATGACAAGAATTCTGGAGCATTGTGATGACAAGGGCCATGGAGCATTGTGATGACACGGTCATGGAACATTGTGATGACAAGAATTCTGGAGCATTGTGATGACAAGGTCATGGAACATTGTGATGACAAGAATTCTGGAGCATTGTGTTGACAAGGGCCATGGAGCATTGTGATGACACGGTCATCGAACATTGTGATGACAAGAATTCTGGAGCATTGTGATGACACGATCATGGAACATTGTGATGACAAGAATTCTGGAGCATTGTGATGACAAGGGCCATGGTGCATTGTGATGACAGGGTCATGGAACTTTGTGATGACAAGCAATCTGGAGCATTGTGATGACCAGGGCCATGGAGCATTGTGATGACACGGTCATGGAACATTGTGATGACAAGAATTCTGGAGCATTGTGATGACAAGGGCCATGGTGCATTGTTATGACACGGTCATGGAACTTTGTGATGACAAGCAATCTGGAGCATTGTGATGACCAGGGCCATGGAGCATTGTGATGACACGGTCATGGAACATTGTGATGACAAGAATTCTGGAGCATTTTGATGACAAGAATTCTGGAGCATTGTGATGACAAGGGCCATGGTGCATTGTGATGACACGGTCATGGAACATTGTGATGATAAGAATTATGGAGCATTGTGATGACACGGTCATGGAACATTGTGATGGCAAGAATTCTGGAGCATTGTGATGACAAGGGCCATGGAGCATTGTGATGACACGGTCATGGAACATTGTGATGACAAGAATTCTGGAGCATTGTGATGACAAGGGCCATGGTGCATTGTGATGACACAGTCATGGAACTTTGTGATGACAAGAATTCTGGAGCATTGTGATGACAAGGGCCATGGAGCATTGTGATGACACGGTCATGGAACATTGTGATGACAAGAATTCTGGAGCATTGTGATGACAAGGGCCATGGAGCATTGTGATGACACGGTCATGGAACATTGTGATGACAAGAATTCTGGAGCATTGTGATGACAAGGGCCATGGTGCATTGTGATGACACGGTCATGGAACTTTGTGATGACAAGCAATCTGGAGTATTGTGATGAACAGGGCCATGGAGCATTGTGATGACAAGAATTCTGGAGCATTGTGATGACAAGGGCCATGGAGCATTGTGATGACACGGTCATGGAACATTGTGATGACAAGAATTCTGGAGCATTGTGATGACAATGTCATGGAACATTGTGATGACAAGAATTCTGGAGCATTGTGTTGACAAGGGCCATGGAGCATTGTGATGACACGGTCATGGAACATTGTGATGACAAGAATTCTGGAGCATTGTGATGACAAGGGCCATGGAGCATTGTGATGACACGATCATGGAACATTGTGATGACAAGAATTCTGGAGCATTGTGATGACAAGGGCCATGGAGCATTGTGATGACACGGTCATGGAACATTGTGATGACAAGAATTCTGGAGCATTGTGATGACAAGGTCATGGAACATTGTGATGACAAGAATTCTGGAGCATTGTGTTGACAAGGGCCATGGAGCATTGTGATGACACGGTCATGGAACATTGTGATGACAAGAATTCTGGATCATTGTGATGACAAGGGCCATGGAGCATTGTGATGACACGGTCATGGAACATTGTGATGACAAGAATTCTGGAGCATTGTGATGACAAGGGCCATGGTGCATTGTAATGACACGGTCATGGAACTTTGTGATGACAAGCAATCTGGAGTATTGTGATGAACAGGGCCATGGAGCATTGTGATGACAAGAATTCTGGAGCATTGTGATGACAAGGGCCATGGAGCATTGTGATGACACGGTCATGGAACATTGTGATGACAAGAATTCTGGAGCATTGTGATGACAAGGGCCATGGTGCATTGTGATGACACGGTCATGGAACTTTGTGATGACAAGCAATCTGGAGCATTGTGATGAACAGGGCCATGGAGCATTGTGATGACAAGAATTCTGGAGCATTGTGATGACAAGAATTCTGGAGCATTGTGATGACACGGTCATGGAACATTGTGATGACAAGAATTCTGGAGCATTGTGATGACAAAAATTCTGGAGCATTGTGATGACATGGTCATGGAACATTGTGATGACAAGAATTCTGGAGCATTGTGATGACACGGTCATGGAACATTTTGATGAAAAGAATTATGGAGCATTGTGATGACACGGTCATGGAACATTGTGATGACAAGAATTCTGGAGCATTGTGATGACAAGGGCCATGGTACATTGTGATGACACGGTCATGGAACTTTGTGATGACAAGCAATCTGGAGCATTGTGATGACCAGGGCCATGGAGCATTGTGATGACACGGTCATGGAACATTGTGATGACAAGAATTCTGGAGCATTGTGATGACAAGAATTCTGGGGCATTGTGATGACACGGTCATGGAACATTGTGATGATAAGAATTATGGAGCATTGTGATGACACGGTCATGGAACATTGTGATGGCAAGAATTCTGGAGCATTGTGATGACAAGGGCCATGGAGCATTGTGATGACACGGTCATGGAACATTGTGATGACAAGAATTCTGGAGCATTGTGATGACAAGGGCCATGGTGCATTGTGATGACACAGTCATGGAACTTTGTGATGACAAGCAATCTGGAGCATTGTGATGACCAGGGTCATGGAGCATTGTGATGACACGGTCATGGAACATTGTGATGACAAGAATTCTGGAGCATTGTGATGACAAGAATTCTGGAGCATTGTGATGACACGGTCATGGAACATTGTGATGACAAGAATTCTGGAGAAGAGTGATGACAATGGCCATGGAGCATTGTGATGACACGGTCATGGAACATTGTGATGACAAGAATTCTGGAGCATTGTGATGACAAGGGCCATGGAGCATTGTGATGACACGGTCATGGAACATTGTGATGACAAGAATTCTGGAGCATAGTGATGACAAGGGCCATGGAGCATTGTGATGACACGGTCATGGAACATTGTGATGACAAGAATTCTGGAGCATTGTGATGACAAGGTCATGGAACATTGTGATGACAAGAATTCTGGAGCATTGTGTTGACAAGGGCCATGGAGCATTGTGATGACACGGTCATCGAACATTGTGATGACAAGAATTCTGGAGCATTGTGATGACACGATCATGGAACATTGTGATGACAAGAATTCTGGAGCATTGTGATGACAAGGGCCATGGTGCATTGTGATGACAGGGTCATGGAACTTTGTGATGACAAGCAATCTGGAGCATTGTGATGACCAGGGCCATGGAGCATTGTGATGACACGGTCATGGAACATTGTGATGACAAGAATTCTGGAGCATTGTGATGACAAGGGCCATGGTGCATTGTGATGACACGGTCATGGAACTTTGTGATGACAAGCAATCTGGAGCATTGTGATGACCAGGGCCATGGAGCATTGTGAAGACACGGTCATGGAACATTGTGATGACAAGAATTCTGGAGCATTGTGATGAGAAGAATTCTGGAGCATTGTGATGACACGGTCAAGGAACATTGTGATGACAAGAATTATGGAGCATTGTGATGACACGGTCATGGAACATTGTGATGACAAGAATTCTGGAGCATTGTGATGACAAGGGCCATGGAGCATTGTGATGACACGGTCATGGAACATTGTGATGACAAGAATTCTGGAGCATTGTGATGACAAGGTCATGGAACATTGTGATGACAAGAATTCTGGAGCATTGTGTTGACAAGGGCCATGGAGCATTGTGATGACACGGTCATGGAACATTGTGATGACAAGAATTCTGGATCATTGTGATGACAAGGGCCATGGAGCATTGTGATGACACGGTCATGGAACTTTGTGATGACAAGCAATCTGGAGTATTGTGATGAACAGGGCCATGGAGCATTGTGATGACAAGAATTCTGGAGCATTGTGATGACAAGGGCCATGGAGCATTGTGATGACACGGTCATGGAACATTGTGATGACAAGAATTCTGGAGCATTGTGATGACAAGAATTCTGGAGCATTGTGATGACACGGTCATGGAACATTGTGATGACAAGAATTCTGGAGCATTGTGATGACAAAAATTCTGGAGCATTGTGATGACATGGTCATAGAACATTGTGATGATAAGAATTATGGAGCATTGTGATGACACGGTCATGGAACATTGTGATGGCAAGAATTCTGGAGCATTGTGATGACAAGGGCCATGGAGCATTGTGATGACACGGTCATGGAACATTGTGATGACAAGAATTCTGGAGCATTGTGATGACACGATCATGGAACATTGTGATGACAAGAATTATGGAGCATTGTGATGACACGGTCATGGAACATTGTGATGACAAGAATTCTGGAGCATTGTGATGACAAGGGCCATGGAGCATTGTGATGACACGGTCATGGAACATTGTGATGACAAGAATTCTGGAGCATTGTGATGACAAGGTCATGGAACATTCTGATGACAAGAATTCTGGAGCATTGTGTTGACAAGGGCCATGGAGCATTGTGATGACACGGTCATGGAACATTGTGATGACAAGAATTCTGGAGCATTGTGATGAGAAGAATTCTGGAGCATTGTGATGACACGGTCATGGAACATTGTGATGACAAGAATTCTGGAGCATTGTGATGACAAGAATTCTGGAGCATTCTGATGACACGGTCATGGAACATTGTGATGATAAGAATTATGGAGCATTGTGATGACACGGTCATGGAACATTGTGATGGCAAGAATTCTGGAGCATTGTGATGACAAGCGCCATGGAGCATTGTGATGACACGGTCATGGAACATTGTGATGACAAGAATTCTGGAGCATTGTGATGACACGATCATGGAACATTGTGATGACAAGAATTCTGGAGCATTGTGATGACAAGGGCCATGGTGCATTGTGATGACAGGGTCATGGAACTTTGTGATGACAAGCAATCTGGAGCATTGTGATGACCAGGGCCATGGAGCATTGTGATGACACGGTCATGGAACATTGTGATGACAAGAATTCTGGAGCATTGTGATGACAAGGGCCATGGTGCATTGTGATGACACGGTCATGGAACTTTGTGATGACAAGCAATCTGGAGCATTGTGATGACCAGGGCCATGGAGCATTGTGATGACACGGTCAAGGAACATTGTGATGACAAGAATTCTGGAGCATTGTGATGAGAAGAATTCTGGAGCATTGTGATGACACGGTCATGGAACATTGTGATGACAAGAATTATGGAGCATTGTGATGACACGGTCATGGAACATTGTGATGACAAGAATTCTGGAGCATTGTGATGACAAGGGCCATGGAGCATTGTGATGACACGGTCATGGAACATTGTGATGACAAGAATTCTGGAGCATTGTGATGACAAGGTCATGGAACATTGTGATGACAAGAATTCTGGAGCATTGTGTTGACAAGGGCCATGGAGCATTGTGATGACACGGTCATGGAACATTGTGATGACAAGAATTCTGGAGCATTGTGATGACAAGGGCCATGGTGCATTGTGATGACACGGTCATGGAACTTTGTGATGACAAGCAATCTGGAGTATTGTGATGAACAGGGCCATGGAGCATTGTGATGACAAGAATTCTGGAGCATTGTGATGACAAGGGCCATGGAGCATTGTGATGACACGGTCATGGAACATTGTGATGACAAGAATTCTGGAGCATTGTGATGACAAGGTCATGGAACACTGTGATGACAAGAATTCTGGAGCATTGTGTTGACAAGGGCCATGGAGCATTGTGATGACACGGTCATGGAACATTGTGATGACAAGCATTCTGGAGCATTGTGATGACAAGGGCCATGGAGCATTGTGATGACACGGTCATGGAACATTGTGATGACAAGAATTCTGGAGCATTGTGATGACAAGGGCCATGGTGCATTGTGATGACACGGTCATGGAACTTTGTGATGACAACCAATCTGGAGCATTGTGATGAACAGGGCCATGGAGCATTGTGATGACAAGAATTCTGGAGCATTGTGATGACAAGAATTCTGGAGCATTGTGATGACACGGTCATGGAACATTGTGATGACAAGAATTCTGGAGCATTGTGATGACAAAAATTCTGGAGCATTGTGATGACATGGTCATGGAACATTGTGATGACAAGAATTCTGGAGCATTGTGATGACACGGTCATGGAACATTTTGATGAAAAAATTATGGAGCATTGTGATGACACGGTCATGGAACATTGTGATGACAAGAATTCTGGAGCATTGTGATGACAAGGGCCATGGTGCATTGTGATGACACGGTCATGGAACTTTGTGATGACAAGCAATCTGGAGCATTGTGATGACCAGGGCCATGGAGCATTGTGATGACACGGTCATGGAACATTGTGATGACAAGAATTCTGGAGCATTGTGATGACAAGAATTCTGGAGCATTGTGATGACACGGTCATGGAACATTGTGATGATAAGAATTATGGAGCATTGTGATGACACGGTCATGGAACATTGTGATGGCAAGAATTCTGTAGCATTGTGATGACAAGGGCCATGGAGCATTGTGATGACACGGTCATGGAACATTATGATGACAAGAATTCTGGAGCATTGTGATGACAAGGGCCATGGTGCATTGTGATGACACAGTCATGGAACTTTGTGATGACAAGAATTCTGGAGCATTGTGATGACAAGGGCCATGGAGCATTGTGATGACACGGTCATGGAACATTGTGATGACAAGAATTCTGGGGCATTGTGATGACAAGGTCATGGAACATTGTGATGAAAAGAATTCTGGAGCATTGTGTTGACAAGGGCCATGGAGCATTGTGATGACACGGTCATGGAACATTGTGATGACAAGAATTCTGGAGCATTGTGATGACAAGGGCCATGGAGCATTGTGATGACACGGTCATGGAACATTGTGATGACAAGAATTCTGGAGCATTGTTATGAAAAGGGCCATGGTGCATTGTGATGACACGGTCATGGAACTTTGTGATGACAAGCAATCTGGAGCATTGTGATGAACAGGGCCATGGAGCATTGTGATGACAAGAATTCTGGAGCATTGTGATGACAAGAATTCTGGAGCATTGTGATGACACGGTCATGGAACATTGTGATGACAAGAATTCTGGAGCATTGTGATGACAAAAATTCTGGAGCATTGTGATGACATGGTCATGGAACATTGTGATGACAAGAATTCTGGAGCATTGTGATGACACGGTCAGGGAACATTTTGATGAAAAGAATTATGGAGCATTGTGATGACACGGTCATGGAACATTGTGATGACAAGAATTCTGGAGCATTGTGATGACAAGGGCCATGGTGCATTGTGATGACACGGTCATGGAACTTTGTGATGACAAGCAATCTGGAGCATTGTGATGACCAGGGCCATGGAGCATTGTGATGACACGGTCATGGAACATTGTGATGACAAGAATTCTGGAGCATTGTGATGACAAGAATTCTGGAGCATTGTGATGACACGGTCATGGAACATTGTGATGATAAGAATTATGGAGCATTGTGATGACACGGTCATGGAACATTGTGATGGCAAGAATTCTGGAGCATTGTGATGACAAGGGCCATGGAGCATTGTGATGACACGGTCATGGAACATTGTGATGACAAGAATTCTGGAGCATTGTGATGACAAGGGCCATGGTGCATTGTGATGACAGAGTCATGGAACTTTGTGATGACAAGCAATCTGGAGCATTGTGATGACCAGGGTCATGGAGCATTGTGATGACACGGTCATGGAACATTGTGATGACAAGAATTCTGGAGCATTGTGATGACAAGATTTCTGGAGCATTGTGATGACACGGTCATGGAACATTGTGATGACAAGAATTCTGGAGAAGAGTGATGACAATGGCCATGGAGCATTGTGATGACTCGGTCATGGAACATTGTGATGACAAGAATTCTGGAGCATTGTGATGACAAGGGCCATGGAGCATTGTGATGACACGGTCATGGAACATTGTGATGACAAGAATTCTGGAGCATTGTGATGACAAGGGCCATGGAGCATTGTGATGACACGGTCATGGAACATTGTGATGACAAGAATTCTGGAGCATTGTGATGACAAGGTCATGGAACATTGTGATGACAAGAATTCTGGAGCATTGTGTTGACAAGGGCCATGGAGCATTGTGATGACACGGTCATCGAACATTGTGATGACAAGAATTCTGGAGCATTGTGATGACAAGAATTCTGGAGCATTGTGATGACAAGAATTCTGGAGCATTGTGATGAGAAGGGCCATGGTGCATTGTGATGACAGGGTCATGGAACTTTGTGATGACAAGCAATCTGGAGCATTGTGATGACCAGGGCCATGGAGCATTGTGATGACACGGTCATGGAACATTGTGATGACAAGAATTCTGGAGCATTGTGATGACAAGAATTCTGGAGCATTGTGATGACACGGTCATGGAACATTGTGATGACAAGAATTCTGGAGCATTGTGATGACAAGGGCCATGGTGCATTGTGATGACACGGTCATGGAACATTGTGATGATAAGAATTATGGAGCATTGTGATGACACGGTCATGGAACATTGTGATGGCAAGAATTCTGGAGCATTGTGATGACAAGGGCCATGGAGCATTGTGATGACACGGTCATGGAACATTGTGATGACAAGAATTCTGGAGCATTGTGATGACAAGGGCCATGGTGCATTGTGATGACACAGTCATGGAACTTTGTGATGACAAGAATTCTGGAGCATTGTGATGACAAGGGCCATGGAGCATTGTGATGACACGGTCATGGAACATTGTGATGACAAGAATTCTGGAGCATTGTGATGACAAGGTCCATGGAGCATTGTGATGACACGGTCATGGAACATTGTGATGAGAAGAATTCTGGAGCATTGTGATGACAAGGGCCATGGTGCATTGTGATGACACGGTCATGGAACTTTGTGATGACAAGCAATCTGGAGTATTGTGATGAACAGGGCCATGGAGCATTGTGATGAAAAGAATTCTGGAGCATTGTGATGACAAGGGCCATGGAGCATTGTGATGACACGATCATGGAACATTGTGATGACAAGAATTCTGGAGCATTGTGATGACAAGGGCCATGGTGCATTGTGATGACACGGTCATGGAACTTTGTGATGACAAGCAATCTGGAGCATTGTGATGAACAGGGCCATGGAGCATTGTGATGACAAGAATTCTGGAGCATTGTGATGACAAGAATTCTGGAGCATTGTGATGACACGGTCATGGAACATTGTGATGACAAGAATTCTGGAGCATTGTGATGACAAAAATTCTGGAGCATTGTGATGACATGGTCATGGAACATTGTGATGACAAGAATTCTGGAGCATTGTGATGACACGGTCATGGAACATTTTGATGAAAAGAATTATGGAGCATTGTGATGACACGGTCATGGAACATTGTGATGACAAGCAATCTGGAGCATTGTGATGACAAGGGCCATGGTGCATTGTGATGACACGGTCATGGAACTTTGTGATGACAAGCAATCTGGAGCATTGTGATGACCAGGGCCATGGAGCATTGTGATGACACGGTCATGGAACATTGTGATGACAAGAATTCTGGAGCATTGTGATGACAAGAATTCTGGAGCATTGTGATGACACGGTCATGGAACATTGTGATGATAAGAATTATGGAGCATTGTGATGACACGGTCATGGAACATTGTGATGGCAAGAATTCTGGAGCATTGTGATGACAAGGGCCATGGAGCATTGTGATGACACGGTCATGGAACATTGTGATGACAAGAATTCTGGAGCATTGTGATGACAAGGGCCATGGTGCATTGTGATGACACAGTCATGGAACTTTGTGATGACAAGCAATCTGGAGCATTGTGATGACCAGGGTCATGGAGCATTGTGATGACACGGTCATGGAACATTGTGATGACAAGAATTCTGGAGCATTGTGATGACAAGATTTCTGGAGCATTGTGATGACACGGTCATGGAACATTGTGATGACAAGAATTCTGGAGAAGAGTGATGACAATGGCCATGGAGCATTGTGATGACACGGTCATGGAACATTGTGATGACAAGAATTCTGGAGCATTGTGATGACAAGGGACATGGAGCATTGTGATGACACGGTCATGGAACATTGTGATGACAAGAATTCTGGAGCATTGTGATGACAAGGGCCATGGAGCATTGTGATGACACGGTCATGGAACATTGTGATGACAAGAATTCTGGAGCATTGTGATGACAAGGTCATGGAACATTGTGATGACAAGAATTCTGGAGCATTGTGTTGACAAGGGCCATGGAGCATTGTGATGACACGGTCATCGAACATTGTGATGACAAGAATTCTGGAGCATTGTGATGACACGATCATGGAACATTGTGATGACAAGAATTCTGGAGCATTGTGATGACAAGGGCCATGGTGCATTGTGATGACAGGGTCATGGAACTTTGTGATGACAAGCAATCTGGAGCATTGTGATGACCAGGGCCATGGAGCATTGTGATGACACGGTCATGGAACATTGTGATGACAAGAATTCTGGAGCATTGTGATGACAAGGGCCATGGTGCATTGTTATGACACGGTCATGGAACTTTGTGATGACAAGCAATCTGGAGCATTGTGATGATCAGGGCCATGGAACATTGTGATGACACGGTCATGGAACATTGTGATGACAAGAATTCTGGAGCATTTTGATGACAAGAATTCTGGAGCATTGTGATGACAAGGGCCATGGTGCATTGTGATGACACGGTCATGGAACATTGTGATGATAAGAATTATGGAGCATTGTGATGACACGGACATGGAACATTGTGATGGCAAGAATTCTGGAGCATTGTGATGACAAGGGCCATGGAGCATTGTGATGACACGGTCATGGAACATTGTGATGACAAGAATTCTGGAGCATTGTGATGACAATGTCATGGAACATTGTGATGACAAGAATTCTGGAGCATTGTGTTGACAAGGGCCATGGAGCATTGTGATGACACGGTCATGGAACATTGTGATGACAAGAATTCTGGAGCATTGTGATGACAAGGGCCATGGTGCATTGTGATGACACGGTCATGGAACTTTGTGATGACAAGCAATCTGGAGCATTGTGATGAACAGGGCCATGGAGCATTGTGATGACAAGAATTCTGGAGCATTGTGATGACAAGAATTCTGGAGCATTGTGATGACACGGTCATGGAACATGGTGATGACAAGAATTCTGGAGCATTGTGATGACAAAAATTCTGGAGCATTGTGATGACATGGTCATGGAACATTGTGATGACAAGAATTCTGGAGCATTGTGATGACACGGTCATGGAACATTTTGATGAAAAGAATTATGGAGCATTGTGATGACACGGTCATGGAACATTGTGATGACAAGAATTCTGGAGCATTGTGATGACAAGGGCCATGGTGCATTGTGATGACACGGTCATGGACCTTTGTGATGACAAGCAATCTGGAGCATTGTGATGACCAGGGCCATGGAGCATTGTGATGACACGGTCATGGAACATTGTGATGACAAGAATTCTGGAGCATTGTGATGACAAGAATTCTGGAGCATTGTGATGACACGGTCATGGAACATTGTGATGATAAGAATTATGGAGCATTGTGATGACACGGTCATGGAACATTGTGATGGCAAGAATTCTGGAGCATTGTGATGACAAGGGCCATGGAGCATTGTGATGACACGGTCATGGAACATTGTGATGACAAGAATTCTGGAACATTGTGATGACAAGGGCCATGGTGCATTGTGATGACACAGTCATGGAACTTTGTGATGACAAGCAATCTGGAGCATTGTGATGACCAGGGTCATGGAGCATTGTGATGACACGGTCATGGAACATTGTGATGACAAGAATTCTAGAGCATTGTGATGACAAGAATTCTGGAGCATTGTGATGACACGGTCATGGAACATTGTGATGACAAGAATTCTGGAGAAGAGTGATGACAATGGCCATGGAGCATTGTGATGACACGGTCATGGAACATTGTGATGACAAGAATTCTGGAGCATTGTGATGACAAGGGCCATGGAGCATTGTGATGACACGGTCATGGAACACTGTGATGACAAGAATTCTGGAGCATTGTGATGACAAGGGCCATGGAGCATTGTGATGACACGGTCATGGAACATTGTGATGACAAGAATGCTGGAGCATTGTGATGACAAGGTCATGGAACATTGTGATGACAAGAATTCTGGAGCATTGTGTTGACAAGGGCCATGGAGCATTGTGATGACACGGTCATCGAACATTGTGATGACAAGAATTCTGGAGCATTGTGATGACAAGGGATATGGTGCATTGTGATGACAGGGTCATGGAACTTTGTGATGACAAGCAATCTGGAGCATTGTGATGACCAGGGCCATGGAGCATTGTGATGACACGGTCATGGAACATTGTGATGACAAGAATTCTGGAGCATTGTGATGACACGGTCATGGAACATTGTGATGATAAGAATTATGGAGCATTGTGATGACACGGTCATGGAACATTGTGATGGCAAGAATTCTGGAGCATTGTGATGACAAGGGCCATGGTGCATTGTGATGACACGGTCATGGAACATTGTGATGACAAGAATTCTGGAGCATTGTGATGACAAGGGCCATGGTGCATTGTGATGACACAGTCATGGAACTTTGTGATGACAAGCAATCTGGAGCATTGTGATGACCAGGGTCATGGAGCATTGTGATGACACGGTCATGGAACATTGTGATGACAAGAATTCTGGAGCATTGTGATGACAAGAATTCTGGAGCATTGTGATGACACGGTCATGGAACATTGTGATGACAAGAATTCTGGAGAAGAGTGATGACAATGGCCATGGAGCATTGTGATGACACGGTCATGGAACATTGTGATGACAAGAATTCTGGAGCATTGTGATGACAAGGGCCATGGAGCATTGTGATGACACGGTCATGGAACATTGTGATGACAAGAATTCTGGAGCATTGTGATGACAAGGGCCATGGAGCATTGTGATGACACGGTCATGGAACATTGTGATGACAAGAATGCTGGAGCATTGTGATGACAAGGTCATGGAACATTGTGATGACAAGAATTCTGGAGCATTGTGTTGACAAGGGCCATGGAGCATTGTGATGACACGGTCATCGAACATTGTGATGACAAGAATTCTGGAGCATTGTGATGACACGATCATGGAACATTGTGATGACAAGAATTCTGGAGCATTGTGATGACAAGGGATATGGTGCATTGTGATGACTGGGTCATGGAACTTTGTGATGACAAGCAATCTGGAGCATTGTGATGACCAGGGCCATGGAGCATTGTGATGACACGGTCATGGAACATTGTGATGACAAGAATTCTGCAGCATTGTGATGACAAGAATTCTGGAGCATTGTGATGACACGGTCATGGAACATTGTGATGATAAGAATTATGGAGCATTGTGATGACACGGTCATGGAACATTGTGATGGCAAGAATTCTGGAGCATTGTGATGACAAGGGCCATGGAGCATTGTGATGACACGGTCATGGAACATTGTGATGACAAGAATTCTGGAGCATTGTGATGACAGGGCCATGGTGCATTGTGATGACACAGTCATGGAACTTTGTGATGACAAGCAATCTGGAGCATTGTGATGACCAGGGTCATGGAGCATTGTGATGACACGGTCATGGAACATTGTGATGACAAGAATTCTGGAGCATTGTGATGACAAGAATTCTGGAGCATTGTGATGACACGGTCATGGAACATTGTGATGACAAGAATTCTGGAGAAGAGTGATGACAATGGCCATGGAGCATTGTGATGACACGGTCATGGAACATTGTGATGACAAGAATTCTGGAGCATTGTGATGACAAGGGCCATGGAGCATTGTGATGACACGGTCATGGAACATTGTGATGACAAGAATTCTGGAGCATTGTGATGACAAGGGCCATGGAGCATTGTGATGACACGGTCATGGAACATTGTGATGACAAGAATGCTGGAGCATTGTGATGACAAGGTCATGGAACATTGTGATGACAAGAATTCTGGAGCATTGTGTTGACAAGGGCCATGGAGCATTGTGATGACACGGTCATCGAACATTGTGATGACAAGAATTCTGGAGCATTGTGATGACACGATCATGGAACATTGTGATGACAAGAATTCTGGAGCATTGTGATGACAAGGGATATGGTGCATTGTGATGACACGGTCATGGAACATTGTGATGGCAAGAATTCTGGAGCATTGTGATGACAAGGGCCATGGAGCATTGTGATGACACGGTCATGGAACATTGTGATGACAAGAATTCTGGAGCATTGTGATGACAAGGGCCATGGTGCATTGTGATGACACAGTCATGGAACTTTGTGATGACAAGCAATCTGGAGCATTGTGATGACCAGGGTCATGGAGCATTGTGATGACACGGTCATGGAACATTGTGATGACAAGAATTCTGGAGCATTGTGATGACAAGAATTCTGGAGCATTGTGATGACACGGTCATGGAACATTGTGATGACAAGAATTCTGGAGAAGAGTGATGACAATGGCCATGGAGCATTGTGATGACACGGTCATGGAACATTGTGATGACAAGAATTCTGGAGCATTGTGATGACAAGGGCCATGGAGCATTGTGATGACACGGTCATGGAACATTGTGATGACAAGAATTCTGGAGCATTGTGATGACAAGGGCCATGGAGCATTGTGATGACACGGTCATGGAACATTGTGATGACAAGAATGCTGGAGCTTTGTGATGACAAGGTCATGGAACATTGTGATGACAAGAATTCTGGAGCATTGTGTTGACAAGGGCCATGGAGCATTGTGATGACACGGTCATCGAACATTGTGATGACAAGAATTCTGGAGCATTGTGATGACACGATCATGGACCATTGTGATGACAAGAATTCTGGAGCATTGTGATGACAAGGGATATGGTGCATTGTGATGACAGGGTCATGGAACTTTGTGATGACAAGCAATCTGGAGCATTGTGATGACCAGGGCCATGGAGCATTGTGATGACACGGTCATGGAACATTGTGATGACAAGAATTCTGGAGCATTGTGATGACAAGAATTCTGGAGCATTGTGATGACACGGTCATGGAACATTGTGATGATAAGAATTATGGAGCATTGTGATGACACGGTCATGGAACATTGTGATGGCAAGAATTCTGGAGCATTGTGATGACAAGGGCCATGGAGCATTGTGATGACACGGTCATGGAACATTGTGATGACAAGAATTCTGGAGCATTGTGATGACAAGGGCCATGGTGCATTGTGATGACACAGTCATGGAACTTTGTGATGACAAGCAATCTGGAGCATTGTGATGACCAGGGTCATGGAGCATTGTGATGACACGGTCATGGAACATTGTGATGACAAGAATTCTGGAGCATTGTGATGACAAGAATTCTGGAGCATTGTGATGACACGGTCATGGAACATTGTGATGACAGGAATTCTGGAGAAGAGTGATGACAATGGCCATGGAGCATTGTGATGACACGGTCATGGAACATTGTGATGACAAGAATTCTGGAGCATTGTGATGACAAGGGCCATGGAGCATTGTGATGACACGGTCATGGAACATTGTGATGACAAGAATTCTGGAGCATTGTGATGACAAGGGCCATGGAGCATTGTGATGACACGGTCATGGAACATTCTGATGACAAGAATTCTGGAGCATTGTGATGACAAGGTCATGGAACATTGTGATGACAAGAATTCTGGAGCATTGTGTTGACAAGGGCCATGGAGCATTGTGATGACACGGTCATGGAATATTGTGATGACAAGAATTCTGGAGCATTGTGATGACAAGGGCCATGGTGCATTGTTATGACACGGTCATGGAACTTTGTGATGACAAGCAATCTGGAGCATTGTGATGACCAGGGCCATGGAGCATTGTGATGACACGGTCATGGAACATTGTGATGACAAGAATTCTGGAGCATTTTGATGACAAGAATTCTGGAGCATTGTGATGACAAGGGCCATGGTGCATTGTGATGACACGGTCATGGAACATTGTGATGATAAGAATTATGGAGCATTGTGATGACACGGTCATGGAACATTGTGATGGCAAGAATTCTGGAGCATTGTGATGACAAGGGCCATGGAGCATTGTGATGACACGGTCATGGAACATTGTGATGACAAGAATTCTGGAGCATTGTGATGACAAGGGCCATGGTGCATTGTGATGACACAGTCATGGAACTTTGTGATGACAAGAATTCTGGAGCATTGTGATGACAAGGGCCATGGAGCATTGTGATGACACGGTCATGGAACATTGTGATGACAAGAATTCTGGAGCATTGTGATGACAAGGGCCATGGAGCATTGTGATGACACGGTCATGGAACATTGTGATGACAAGAATTCTGGAGCATTGTGATGACAAGGGCCATGGTGCATTGTGATGACACGGTCATGGAACTTTGTGATGACAAGCAATCTGGAGTATTGTGATGAACAGGGCCATGGAGCATTGTGATGACAAGAATTCTGGAGCATTGTGATGACAAGGGCCATGGAGCATTGTGATGACACGGTCATGGAACATTGTGATGACAAGAATTCTGGAGCATTCTGATGACAATGTCATGGAACATTGTGATGACAAGAATTCTGGAGCATTGTGTTGACAAGGGCCATGGAGCATTGTGATGACACGGTCATGGAACATTGTGATGACAAGAATTCTGGAGCATTGTGATGACAAGGGCCATGGTGCATTGTGATGACACGGTCATGGAACTTTGTGATGACAAGCAATCTGGAGCATTGTGATGAACAGGGCCATGGAGCATTGTGATGACAAGAATTCTGGAGCATTGTGATGACATGGTCATGGAACATTGTGATGACAAGAATTCTGGAGCATTGTGATGACACGGTCATTGAACATTTTGATGAAAAGAATTATGGAGCATTGTGATGACACGGTCATGGAACATTGTGATGACAAGAATTCTGGAGCATTGTGATGACAAGGGCCATGGTGCATTGTGATGACACGGTCATGGACCTTTGTGATGACAAGCAATCTGGAGCATTGTGATGACCAGGGCCATGGAGCATTGTGATGACACGGTCATGGAACATTGTGATGACAAGAATTCTGGAGCATTGTGATGACAAGAATTCTGGAGCATTGTGATGACACGGTCATGGAACATTGTGATGATAAGAATTATGGAGCATTGTGATGACACGGTCATGGAACATTGTGATGGCAAGAATTCTGGAGCATTGTGGTGACAAGGGCCATGGAGCATTGTGATGACACGGTCATGGAACATTGTGATGACAAGAATTCTGGAGCATTGTGATGACAAGGGCCATGGTGCATTGTGATGACACAGTCATGGAACTTTGTGATGACAAGCAATCTGGAGCATTGTAATGACAAGGGTCATGGAGCATTGTGATGACACGGTCATGGAACATTGTGATGACAAGAATTCTGGAGCATTGTGATGACAAGAATTCTGGAGCATTGTGATGACACGGTCATGGAACATTGTGATGACAAGAATTCTGGAGAAGAGTGATGACAATGGCCATGGAGCATTGTGATGACACGGTCATGGAACATTGTGATGACAAGAATTCTGGAGCATTGTGATGACAAGGGCCATGGAGCATTGTGATGACACGGTCATGGAACATTGTGATGACAAGAATTCTGGAGCATTGTGATGACAAGGGCCATGGAGCATTGTGATGACACGGTCATGGAACATTGTGATGACAAGAATTCTGGAGCATTGTGATGACAAGGGCCATGGAGCATTGTGATGACACGGTCATTGAACACTGTGATGACAAGAATTCTGGAGCATTGTGATGACAAGGGCCATGGAGCATTGTGATGACACGGTCATGGAACATTGTGATGACAAGAATGCTGGAGCATTGTGATGACAAGGTCATGGAACATTGTGATGACAAGAATTCTGGAGCATTGTGTTGACAAGGGCCATGGAGCATTGTGATGACACGGTCATCGAACATTGTGATGACAAGAATTCTGGAGCATTGTGATGACAAGGGATATGGTGCATTGTGATGACAGGGTCATGGAACTTTGTGATGACAAGCAATCTGGAGCATTGTGATGACCAGGGCCATGGAGCATTGTGATGACACGGTCATGGAACATTGTGATGACAAGAATTCTGGAGCATTGTGATGACACGGTCATGGAACATTGTGATGATAAGAATTATGGAGCATTGTGATGACACGGTCATGGAACATTGTGATGGCAAGAATTCTGGAGCATTGTGATGACAAGGGCCATGGTGCATTGTGATGACACGGTCATGGAACATTGTGATGACAAGAATTCTGGAGCATTGTGATGACAAGGGCCATGGTGCATTGTGATGACACAGTCATGGAACTTTGTGATGACAAGCAATCTGGAGCATTGTGATGACCAGGGTCATGGAGCATTGTGATGACACGGTCATGGAACATTGTGATGACAAGAATTCTGGAGCATTGTGATGACAAGAATTCTGGAGCATTGTGATGACACGGTCATGGAACATTGTGATGACAAGAATTCTGGAGAAGAGTGATGACAATGGCCATGCAGCATTGTGATGACACGGTCATGGAACATTGTGATGACAAGAATTCTGGAGAAGAGTGATGACAATGGCCATGGAGCATTGTGATGACACGGTCATGGAACATTGTGATGACAAGAATTCTGGAGCATTGTGATGACAAGGGCCATGGAGCATTGTGATGACACGGTCATGGAACATTGTGATGACAAGAATTCTGGAGCATTGTGATGACAAGGGCCATGGAGCATTGTGATGACACGGTCATGGAACACTGTGATGACAAGAATTCTGGAGCATTGTGATGACAAGGGCCATGGAGCATTGTGATGACACGGTCATGGAACATTGTGATGACAAGAATGCTGGAGCATTGTGATGACAAGGTCATGGAACATTGTGATGACAAGAATTCTGGAGCATTGTGTTGACAAGGGCCATGGAGCATTGTGATGACACGGTCATCGAACATTGTGATGACAAGAATTCTGGAGCATTGTGATGACAAGGGATATGGTGCATTGTGATGACAGGGTCATGGAACTTTGTGATGACAAGCAATCTGGAGCATTGTGATGACCAGGGCCATGGAGCATTGTGATGACACGGTCATGGAACATTGTGATGACAAGAATTCTGGAGCATTGTGATGACACGGTCATGGAACATTGTGATGATAAGAATTATGGAGCATTGTGATGACACGGTCATGGAACATTGTGATGGCAAGAATTCTGGAGCATTGTGATGACAAGGGCCATGGTGCATTGTGATGACACGGTCATGGAACATTGTGATGACAAGAATTCTGGAGCATTGTGATGACAAGGGCCATGGTGCATTGTGATGACACAGTCATGGAACTTTGTGATGACAAGCAATCTGGAGCATTGTGATGACCAGGGTCATGGAGCATTGTGATGACACGGTCATGGAACATTGTGATGACAAGAATTCTGGAGCATTGTGATGACAAGAATTCTGGAGCATTGTGATGACACGGTCATGGAACATTGTGATGACAAGAATTCTGGAGAAGAGTGATGACAATGGCCATGGAGCATTGTGATGACACGGTCATGGAACATTGTGATGACAAGAATTCTGGAGCATTGTGATGACAAGGGCCATGGAGCATTGTGATGACACGGTCATGGAACATTGTGATGACAAGAATTCTGGAGCATTGTGATGACAAGGGCCATGGAGCATTGTGATGACACGGTCATGGAACATTGTGATGACAAGAATGCTGGAGCATTGTGATGACAAGGTCATGGAACATTGTGATGACAAGAATTCCGGAGCATTGTGTTGACAAGGGCCATGGAGCATTGTGATGACACGGTCATCGAACATTGTGATGACAAGAATTCTGGAGCATTGTGATGACACGATCATGGAACATTGTGATGACAAGAATTCTGGAGCATTGTGATGACAAGGGATATGGTGCATTGTGATGACAGGGTCATGGAACTTTGTGATGACAAGCAATCTGGAGCATTGTGATGACCAGGGCCATGGAGCATTGTGATGACACGGTCATGGAACATTGTGATGACAAGAATTCTGCAGCATTGTGATGACAAGAATTCTGGAGCATTGTGATGACACGGTCATGGAACATTGTGATGATAAGAATTATGGAGCATTGTGATGACACGGTCATGGAACAGTGTGATGGCAAGAATTCTGGAGCATTGTGATGACAAGGGCCATGGAGCATTGTGATGACACGGTCATGGAACATTGTGATGACAAGAATTCTGGAGCATTGTGATGACAAGGGCCATGGTGCATTGTGATGACACAGTCATGGAACTTTGTGATGACAAGCAATCTGGAGCATTGTGATGACCAGGGTCATGGAGCATTGTGATGACACGGTCATGGAACATTGTGATGACAAGAATTCTGGAGCATTGTGATGACAGACTTCTGGAGCATTGTGATGACACGGTCATGGAACATTGTGATGACAAGAATTCTGGAGAAGAGTGATGACAATGGCCATGGAGCATTGTGATGACACGGTCATGGAACATTGTGATGACAAGAATTCTGGAGCATTGTGATGACAAGGGCCATGGAGCATTGTGATGACACGGTCATGGAACATTGTGATGACAAGAATTCTGGAGCATTGTGATGACAAGGGCCATGGAGCATTGTGATGACACGGTCATGGAACATTGTGATGACAAGAATGCTGGAGCATTGTGATGACAAGGTCATGGAACATTGTGATGACAAGAATTCTGGAGCATTGTGTTGACAAGGGCCATGGAGCATTGTGATGACACCGGTCATCGAACATTGTGATGACAAGAATTCTGGAGCATTGTGATGACACGATCATGGAACATTGTGATGACAAGAATTCTGGAGCATTGTGATGACAAGGGATATGGTGCATTGTGATGACACGGTCATGGAACATTGTGATGGCAAGAATTCTGGAGCATTGTGATGACAAGGGCCATGGAGCATTGTGATGACACGGTCATGGAACATTGTGATGACAAGAATTCTGGAGCAATTGTGATGACAAGGGCCATGGTGCATTGTGATGACACAGTCATGGAACTTTGTGATGACAAGCAATCTGGAGCATTGTGATGACCAGGGTCATGGAGCATTGTGATGACACGGTCATGGAACATTGTGATGACAAGAATTCTGGAGCATTGTGATGACAAGAATTCTGGAGCATTGTGATGACACGGTCATGGAACATTGTGATGACAAGAA
The DNA here is from genome assembly GCF_949987535.1 of Balaenoptera acutorostrata. Classification (NCBI taxonomy): domain Eukaryota; kingdom Metazoa; phylum Chordata; class Mammalia; order Artiodactyla; family Balaenopteridae; genus Balaenoptera; species Balaenoptera acutorostrata. Next base: position 2,863,009 of record NW_026646025.1, on the reverse strand, counting down.
TTCTGGAGAAGAGTGATGACAATGGCCATGGAGCATTGTGATGACACGGTCATGGAACATTGTGATGACAAGAATTCTGGAGCATTGTGATGACAAGGGCCATGGAGCATTGTGATGACACGGTCATGGAACATTGTGATGACAAGAATTCTGGAGCATTGTGATGACAAGGGCCATGGAGCATTGTGATGACACGGTCATGGAACATTGTGATGACAAGAATGCTGGAGCTTTGTGATGACAAGGTCATGGAACATTGTGATGACAAGAATTCTGGAGCATTGTGTTGACAGGGCCATGGAGCATTGTGATGACACGGTCATCGAACATTGTGATGACAAGAATTCTGGAGCATTGTGATGACAAGGGATATGGTGCATTGTGATGACAGGGTCATGGAACTTTGTGATGACAAGCAATCTGGAGCATTGTGATGACCAGGGCCATGGAGCATTGTGATGACACGGTCATGGAACATTGTGATGACAAGAATTCTGGAGCATTGTGATGACACGGTCATGGAACATTGTGATGATAAGAATTATGGAGCATTGTGATGACACGGTCATGGAACATTGTGATGGCAAGAATTCTGGAGCATTGTGATGACAAGGGCCATGGTGCATTGTGATGACACGGTCATGGAACATTGTGATGACAAGAATTCTGGAGCATTGTGATGACAAGGGCCATGGTGCATTGTGATGACACAGTCATGGAACTTTGTGATGACAAGCAATCTGGAGCATTGTGATGACCAGGGTCATGGAGCATTGTGATGACACGGTCATGGAACATTGTGATGACAAGAATTCTGGAGCATTGTGATGACAAGAATTCTGGAGCATTGTGATGACACGGTCATGGAACATTGTGATGACAAGAATTCTGGAGAAGAGTGATGACAATGGCCATGCAGCATTGTGATGACACGGTCATGGAACATTGTGATGACAAGAATTCTGGAGAAGAGTGATGACAATGGCCATGGAGCATTGTGATGACACGGTCATGGAACATTGTGATGACAAGAATTCTGGAGCATTGTGATGACAAGGGCCATGGAGCATTGTGATGACACGGTCATGGAACATTGTGATGACAAGAATTCTGGAGCATTGTGATGACAAGGGCCATGGAGCATTGTGATGACACGGTCATGGAACACTGTGATGACAAGAATTCTGGAGCATTGTGATGACAAGGGCCATGGAGCATTGTGATGACACGGTCATGGAACATTGTGATGACAAGAATGCTGGAGCATTGTGATGACAAGGTCATGGAACATTGTGATGACAAGAATTCTGGAGCATTGTGTTGACAAGGGCCATGGAGCATTGTGATGACACGGTCATCGAACATTGTGATGACAAGAATTCTGGAGCATTGTGATGACAAGGGATATGGTGCATTGTGATGACAGGGTCATGGAACTTTGTGATGACAAGCAATCTGGAGCATTGTGATGACCAGGGCCATGGAGCATTGTGATGACACGGTCATGGAACATTGTGATGACAAGAATTCTGGAGCATTGTGATGACACGGTCATGGAACATTGTGATGATAAGAATTATGGAGCATTGTGATGACACGGTCATGGAACATTGTGATGGCAAGAATTCTGGAGCATTGTGATGACAAGGGCCATGGTGCATTGTGATGACACGGTCATGGAACATTGTGATGACAAGAATTCTGGAGCATTGTGATGACAAGGGCCATGGTGCATTGTGATGACACAGTCATGGAACTTTGTGATGACAAGCAATCTGGAGCATTGTGATGACCAGGGTCATGGAGCATTGTGATGACACGGTCATGGAACATTGTGATGACAAGAATTCTGGAGCATTGTGATGACAAGAATTCTGGAGCATTGTGATGACACGGTCATGGAACATTGTGATGACAAGAATTCTGGAGAAGAGTGATGACAATGGCCATGGAGCATTGTGATGACACGGTCATGGAACATTGTGATGACAAGAATTCTGGAGCATTGTGATGACAAGGGCCATGGAGCATTGTGATGACACGGTCATGGAACATTGTGATGACAAGAATTCTGGAGCATTGTGATGACAAGGGCCATGGAGCATTGTGATGACACGGTCATGGAACATTGTGATGACAAGAATGCTGGAGCATTGTGATGACAAGGTCATGGAACATTGTGATGACAAGAATTCCGGAGCATTGTGTTGACAAGGGCCATGGAGCATTGTGATGACACGGTCATCGAACATTGTGATGACAAGAATTCTGGAGCATTGTGATGACACGATCATGGAACATTGTGATGACAAGAATTCTGGAGCATTGTGATGACAAGGGATATGGTGCATTGTGATGACAGGGTCATGGAACTTTGTGATGACAAGCAATCTGGAGCATTGTGATGACCAGGGCCATGGAGCATTGTGATGACACGGTCATGGAACATTGTGATGACAAGAATTCTGCAGCATTGTGATGACAAGAATTCTGGAGCATTGTGATGACACGGTCATGGAACATTGTGATGATAAGAATTATGGAGCATTGTGATGACACGGTCATGGAACAGTGTGATGGCAAGAATTCTGGAGCATTGTGATGACAAGGGCCATGGAGCATTGTGATGACACGGTCATGGAACATTGTGATGACAAGAATTCTGGAGCATTGTGATGACAAGGGCCATGGTGCATTGTGATGACACAGTCATGGAACTTTGTGATGACAAGCAATCTGGAGCATTGTGATGACCAGGGTCATGGAGCATTGTGATGACACGGTCATGGAACATTGTGATGACAAGAATTCTGGAGCATTGTGATGACAAGAATTCTGGAGCATTGTGATGACACGGTCATGGAACATTGTGATGACAAGAATTCTGGAGAAGAGTGATGACAATGGCCATGGAGCATTGTGATGACACGGTCATGGAACATTGTGATGACAAGAATTCTGGAGCATTGTGATGACAAGGGCCATGGAGCATTGTGATGACACGGTCATGGAACATTGTGATGACAAGAATTCTGGAGCATTGTGATGACAAGGGCCATGGAGCATTGTGATGACACGGTCATGGAACATTGTGATGACAAGAATGCTGGAGCATTGTGATGACAAGGTCATGGAACATTGTGATGACAAGAATTCTGGAGCATTGTGTTGACAAGGGCCATGGAGCATTGTGATGACACGGTCATCGAACATTGTGATGACAAGAATTCTGGAGCATTGTGATGACACGATCATGGAACATTGTGATGACAAGAATTCTGGAGCATTGTGATGACAAGGGATATGGTGCATTGTGATGACACGGTCATGGAACATTGTGATGGCAAGAATTCTGGAGCATTGTGATGACAAGGGCCATGGAGCATTGTGATGACACGGTCATGGAACATTGTGATGACAAGAATTCTGGAGCATTGTGATGACAAGGGCCATGGTGCATTGTGATGACACAGTCATGGAACTTTGTGATGACAAGCAATCTGGAGCATTGTGATGACCAGGGTCATGGAGCATTGTGATGACACGGTCATGGAACATTGTGATGACAAGAATTCTGGAGCATTGTGATGACAAGAATTCTGGAGCATTGTGATGACACGGTCATGGAACATTGTGATGACAAGAATTCTGGAGAAGAGTGATGACAATGGCCATGGAGCATTGTGATGACACGGTCATGGAACATTGTGATGACAAGAATTCTGGAGCATTGTGATGACAAGGGCCATGGAGCATTGTGATGACACGGTCATGGAACATTGTGATGACAAGAATTCTGGAGCATTGTGATGACAAGGGCCATGGAGCATTGTGATGACACGGTCATGGAACATTGTGATGACAAGAATGCTGGAGCTTTGTGATGACAAGGTCATGGAACATTGTGATGACAAGAATTCTGGAGCATTGTGTTGACAAGGGCCATGGAGCATTGTGATGACACGGTCATCGAACATTGTGATGACAAGAATTCTGGAGCATTGTGATGACACGATCATGGACCATTGTGATGACAAGAATTCTGGAGCATTGTGATGACAAGGGATATGGTGCATTGTGATGACAGGGTCATGGAACTTTGTGATGACAAGCAATCTGGAGCATTGTGATGACCAGGGCCATGGAGCATTGTGATGACACGGTCATGGAACATTGTGATGACAAGAATTCTGGAGCATTGTGATGACAAGAATTCTGGAGCATTGTGATGACACGGTCATGGAACATTGTGATGATAAGAATTATGGAGCATTGTGATGACACGGTCATGGAACATTGTGATGACAAGAATTCTGGAGCATTGTGATGACAAGGGCCATGGAGCATTGTGATGACACGGTCATGGAACTTTGTGATGACAAGCAATCTGGAGCATTGTGATGACAAGGGTCATGGAGCATTGTGATGACACGGTCATGGAACATTGTGATGACAAGAATTCTGGAGCATTGTGATGACAAGAATTCTGGAGCATTGTGATGACACGGTCATGGAATATTGTGATGACAAGAATTATGGAGCATTGTGATGACACGGTCATGGAACATTGTGATGACAAGAATGCTGGAGCATTGTGATGACAAGGGCCAATGAGCATTGTGATGACACGGTCATGGAACATTGTGATGACAAGAATTCTGGAGCATTGTGATGACAAGGGCCATGGAGCATTGTGATGACACGGTCATGGAACATTGTGATGACAAGAATTCTGGAGCATTGTGATGACAAGGGCCATGGAGCATTGTGATGACACGGTCATGAAACATTCTGATGACAAGAATTCTGGAGCATTGTGATGACAAGGTCATGGAACATTGTGATGACAAGAATTCTGGAGCATTGTGTTGACAAGGGCCATGGAGCATTGTGATGACACGGTCATGGAATATTGTGATGACAAGAATTCTGGAGCATTGTGATGACAAGGGCCATGGTGCATTGTTATGACACGGTCATGGAACTTTGTGATGACAAGCAATCTGGAGCATTGTGATGACCAGGGCCATGGAGCATTGTGATGACACGGTCATGGAACATTGTGATGACAAGAATTCTGGAGCATTTTGATGACAAGAATTCTGGAGCATTGTGATGACAAGGGCCATGGTGCATTGTGATGACACGGTCATGGAACATTGTGATGATAAGAATTATGGAGCATTGTGATGACACGGTCATGGAACATTGTGATGGCAAGAATTCTGGAGCATTGTGATGACAAGGGCCATGGAGCATTGTGATGACACGGTCATGGAACATTGTGATGACAAGAATTCTGGAGCATTGTGATGACAAGGGCCATGGTGCATTGTGATGACACGGTCATGGAACTTTGTGATGACAAGCAATCTGGAGTATTGTGATGAACAGGGCCATGGAGCATTGTGATGACAAGAATTCTGGAGCATTGTGATGACAAGGGCCATGGAGCATTGTGATGACACGGTCATGGAACATTGTGATGACAAGAATTCTGGAGCATTCTGATGACAATGTCATGGAACATTGTGATGACAAGAATTCTGGAGCATTGTGTTGACAAGGGCCATGGAGCATTGTGATGACACGGTCATGGAACATTGTGATGACAAGAATTCTGGAGCATTGTGATGACAAGGGCCATGGTGCATTGTGATGACACGGTCATGGAACTTTGTGATGACAAGCAATCTGGAGCATTGTGATGAACAGGGCCATGGAGCATTGTGATGACAAGAATTCTGGAGCATTGTGATGAGAAGAATTCTGGAGCATTGTGATGACACGGTCATGGAACATTGTGATGACAAGAATTCTGGAGCATTGTGATGACAAAAATTCTGGAGCATTGTGATGACATGGTCATGGAACATTGTGATGACAAGAATTCTGGAGCATTGTGATGACACGGTCATGGAACATTTTGATGAAAAGAATTATGGAGCATTGTGATGACACGGTCATGGAACATTGTGATGACAAGAATTCTGGAGCATTGTGATGACAAGGGCCATGGTGCATTGTGATGACACGGTCATGGACCTTTGTGATGACAAGCAATCTGGAGCATTGTGATGACCAGGGCCATGGAGCATTGTGATGACACGGTCATGGAACATTGTGATGACAAGAATTCTGGAGCATTGTGATGACAAGAATTCTGGAGCATTGTGATGACACGGTCATGGAACATTGTGATGATAAGAATTATGGAGCATTGTGATGACACGGTCATGGAACATTGTGATGGCAAGAATTCTGGAGCATTGTGGTGACAAGGGCCATGGAGAATTGTGATGACACGGTCATGGAACATTGTGATGACAAGAATTCTGGAGCATTGTGATGACAAGGGCCATGGTGCATTGTGATGACACAGTCATGGAACTTTGTGATGACAAGCAATCTGGAGCATTGTAATGACAAGGGTCATGGAGCATTGTGATGACACGGTCATGGAACATTGTGATGACAAGAATTCTGGAGCATTGTGATGACAAGAATTCTGGAGCATTGTGATGACACGGTCATGGAACATTGTGATGACAAGAATTCTGGAGAAGAGTGATGACAATGGCCATGGAGCATTGTGATGACACGGTCATGGAACATTGTGATGACAAGAATTCTGGAGCATTGTGATGACAAGGGCCATGGAGCATTGTGATGACACGGTCATGGAACATTGTGATGACAAGAATTCTGGAGCATTGTGATGACAAGGGCCATGGAGCATTGTGATGACACGGTCATGGAACATTGTGATGACAAGAATGCTGGAGCATTGTGATGACAAGGTCATGGAACATTGTGATGACAAGAATTCTGGAGCATTGTGTTGACAAGGGCCATGGAGCATTGTGATGACACGGTCATCGAACATTGTGATGACAAGAATTCTGGAGCATTGTGATGACACGATCATGGAACATTGTGATGACAAGAATTCTGGAGCATTGTGATGACAAGGGATATGGTGCATTGTGATGACAGGGTCATGGAACTTTGTGATGACAAGCAATCTGGAGCATTGTGATGACAAGGGCCATGGAGCATTGTGATGACACGGTCATGGAACATTGTGATGACAAGAATTCTGGAGCATTGTGATGACAAGGGCCATGGTGCATTGTGATGACACGGTCATGGAACTTTGTGATGACAAGCAATCTGGAGCATTGTGATGACCAGGGCCATGGAGCATTGTGATGACACGGTCATGGAACATTGTGATGACAAGAATTCTGGAGCATTTTGATGACAAGAATTCTGGAGCATTGTGATGACACGGTCATGTAACATTGTGATGACCAGGGTCATGGAGCATTGTGATCACACGGTCATGGAACATTGTGATGACAAGAATTCTGGAGCATTGTGATGACACGGTCATGGAACATTTTGATGACAAGAATTATGGAGCATTGTGATGACACGGTCATGGAACATTGTGATGACAAGAAATCTGGAGCATTGTGATGACAAGGGCCATGGAGCATTGTGATGACACGGTCATGGAACATTGTGATGAAAAGAATTCTGGAGCATTGTGATGACAAGAATTCTGGAGCATTGTGATGACACGGTCATGGAACATTGTGATGAAAAGAATTCTGGAGAAGAGTTATGACAATGGCCATGGAGCATTGTGATGACACGGTCATGGAACATTGTGATGACAAGAATTCTGGAGCATTGTGATGACACGGTCATGGAACATTGTGATGACAAGAATTCTGGAGAAGAGTGATGACAATGGCCATGGAGCATTGTGATGACACGGTCATGGAACATTGTGATGACAAGAATTCTGGAGCATTGTGATGACAAGGGCCATGGAGCATTGTGATGACACGGTCATGGAACATTGTGATGACAAGAATTCTGGAGCATTGTGATGACAAGGGCCATGGAGCATTGTGATGACACGGTCATGGAACATTGTGATGACAAGAATTCTGGAGCATTGTGATGACAAGGGCCATGGTGCATTGTGATGACAGGGTCATGGAACTTTGTGATGACAAGCAATCTGGAGCATTGTGATGACCAGGGCCATGGAGCATTGTGATGACACGGTCATGGAACATTGTGATGACAAGAATTCTGGAGCATTGTGATGACAAGGGCCATGGTGCATTGTGATGACACGGTGATGGAACTTTGTGATGACAAGCAATCTGGAGCATTGTGATGACCAGGGCCATGGAGCATTGTGATGACACGGTCATGGAACATTGTGATGACAAGAATTCTGGAGCATTTTGATGACAAGAATTCTGGAGCATTGTGATGACAAGGGCCATGGTGCATTGTGATGACACGGTCATGGAACATTGTGATGATAAGAATTATGGAGCATTGTGATGACACGGTCATGGAACATTGTGATGGCAAGAATTCTGGAGCATTGTGATGACAAGGGCCATGGAGCATTGTGATGACACGGTCATGGAACATTGTGATGACAAGAATTCTGGAGCATTGTGATGACAAGGGCCATGGTGCATTGTGATGACACAGTCATGGAACTTTGTGATGACAAGAATTCTGGAGCATTGTGATGACAAGGGCCATGGAGCATTGTGATGACACGGTCATGGAACATTGTGATGACAAGAATTCTGGAGCATTGTGATGACACGGTCATGGAACATTGTGATGACAAGAATTCTGGAGAAGAGTGATGACAATGGCCATGGAGCATTGTGATGACACGGTCATGGAACATTGTGATGACAAGAATTCTGGAGCATTGTGATGACAAGGGCCATGGAGCATTGTGATGACACGGTCATGGAACATTGTGATGACAAGAATTCTGGAGCATTGTGATGACACGGTCATGGAACATTGTGATGACAAGAATTCTGGAGCATTGTGATGACAAGGGCCATGGTGCATTGTGATGACACGGTCATGGAAATTTGTGATGACAAGCAATCTGGAGCATTGTGATGACCAGGGCCATGGAGCATTGTGATGACACGGTCATGGAACTTTGTGATGACAAGCAATCTGGAGCATTGTGATGACCAGGGCCATGGAGCATTGTGATGACACGGTCATGGAACATTGTGATGACAAGAATTCTGGAGCATTTTGATGACAAGAATTCTGGAGCATTGTGATGACACGGTCATGGAACATTATGATGACCAGGGTCATGGAGCATTGTGATGACACGGTCATGGAACATTGTGATGACAAGAATTCTGGAGCATTGTGATGACAAGGGCCATGGAGCATTGTGATCACACGGTCATGGAATATTGTGATGACAAGAATTCTGGAGCATTGTGATGACACGGTCATGGAACATTTTGATGACAAAAATTATGGAGCATTGTGATGACACGGTCATGGAACATTGTGATGACAAGAAATCTGGAGCATTGTGATGACAAGGGCCATGGAGCATTGTGATGACACGGTCATGGAACATTGTGATGACAAGAATTCTGGAGCATTGTGATGACAAGGGCCATGGAGCTTTGTGATGACACGGTCATGGAACATTTTGATGACAACAATTCTGCAGCATTCTGATGACAAGGGCCATGGTGCATTGTGATGACACGGTCATGGAACTTTGTGATGACAAGCAATCTGGAGCATTGTGATGACACGGTCTTGGAACATTGTGATGACAAGAATTCTGGAGCATTGTGATGACAAGGGCCATGGAGCATTGTAATGAAACTATTCATTGTGCACCGTGATGACAAGGGAGATGGAGTAATGTGATGAAACTGGTCCTGGAGCATTGTAATAACAAAAGCCATTGAGCATTGTGATGACAGGCATCATGGAGCATTGTGAAGAAAGGGGTCATGGGGAATTGTAATGACAATAGAGAAATGTGATGAAAATGGTCAGCAAGCAAAGTGATTAAAGTGGTCATTTAGAATTGTCATGAAAAACTATATAGAGCATAGTGATGACAAAGGTCATGGAGAACTGTGATGACCAGGGTCATGTAACATTGTGATGACACGGTCATGGAACATTGTGATGACAAGAATTATGGAGCATTGTGATGACACGGTCATGGAACATTGTGATGACTAGAATTCTGGAGCATTGTGATGACAAGGGCCATGGAGCATTGTGATGACACGGTCATGGAACATTGTGATGACCAGAATTCTGGAGCATTGTGACGACAAGGGCCATGGAGCATTGTGATGACACGGTCATGGAACATTGTGATGACAAGAATTCTGGAGCATTGTGATGACAAGGGCCATGGTGCATTGTGATGACACGGTCACGGAACTTTGTGATGAAAAGCAATCTGGAGCATTGTGATGACAAGGGCCATTGAGCATTGTGATGTCAGGTGTCATGGAGCATTGTAATGAGAGGTTTCATTGTGCACCGTGATGACAAGGGAGATGGAGTATTGTGATGAAACTGGTCCTGGAGCATTGTGATAACAAAAGCCATTGAGCATTGTGATGACAGGCATCATGGAGCATTGTGAAGAAAGGGGTCATGGGAAATTGTAAAGACAATAGAGAAATGTGATGAAAATGGTCAGCAAGCAAAGTGATTAAAGTGTTCATTTAGAATTGTCACGAAATACTATATAGAGCATTGTGATGACAAAGGTCATGGAGAAATGTTGTGACCAGGGTCATGTAGCATTGTGATGACACGGTCATGGAACATTGTGATGACAAGAATTCTGGAGCATTGTGATGACACGGTCATGGAACATTGTGATGACAAGAATTATGGAGCATTGTGATGACACGGTCATGGAACATTGTGATGACAAGAATTCTGGAGCATTGTGATGACAAGGGCCATGGAGCATTGTGATGACACGGTCATGGAACATTGTGATGACAAGAATTCTGGAGCATTGTGATGACAAGGGCCATGGAGCATTGTGATGACACGGTCATGGAACATTGTGATAAAAAGAATTCTGGAGCATTGTGATGACAAGGGCCATGGAGCATTGTGATGACAAGGGCCATGGTGCATTGTGATGACACGGTCATGAAACTTTGCGATGACAAGCAATCTGGAGCATTGTGATGACCAGGGCCATGGAGCATTGAGATGACACGGTCATGGAACATTGTGATGACAAGAATTCTGGAGCATTGTGATGACAAGGGCCATGGAGCATTGTGATGACACGGTCATGGTACATTGTGATGACAAGAATTCTGTAGCATTGTGATGACACGGTCTTGGAACATTGTGATGACAAGAATTATGGAGCATTGTGATGACACGATCATGGAACATTGAGATGACAAGAATTCTGGAGCATTATGATGACAAGGGCCATGGAGCATTGTGATGACACGGTCATGGAACATTGTGATGAAAAGAATTCTGGAGCATTGTGATGACAAGAATTCTGGAGCATTGTGATGACACGGTCATGGAACATTGTGATGACAAGAATTCTGGAGCATTGTGATGACACGGTCATGGAACATTTTGATGACAAGAATTATGGAGCATTGTGATGACACGGTCATGGAACATTGTGATGATGAGAAATCTGGAGCATTGTGATGACAATGGCCATGGAGCATTGTGATGACACGGTCATGGAACATTGTGATGACAAGAATTCTGGAGCATTGTGATGACAAGGGCCATGGAGCATTGTGATGACACGGTCATGGAACATTGTGATGACAAGAATTCTGGAGCATTGTGATGACAAGGTCATGGAACATTGTGATGACAAGAATTCTGGAGCATTGTGTTGACAAGGGCCATGGAGCATTGTGATGACACGGTCATGGAACATTGTGATGACAAGAATTCTGGAGCTTTGTGATGACAAGGGCCATGGAGCATTGTGATGACACGGTCATGGAACATTGTGATGACAAGAATTCTGGAGCATTGTGATGACAAGGGCCATGGAGCATTGTGATGACACGGTCATGGAACATTGTGATGACAAGAATTCTGGAGCATTGTGATGACAAGAATTCTGGAGCATTGTGATGACACGGTCATGGTACATTGTGATGACAAGAATTCTGGAGCATTGTGATGACAAGAATTCTGGAGCATTGTGATGACACGGTCTTGGAACATTGTGATGACAAGATTTCTGGAGCATTGTGATGACACGGTCATGGAAAATTTTGATGACAAGAATTCTGGAGCATTGTGATGACACGGTCATGGAACATTGTGATGACAAGAATTCTGGAGCATTGTGATGACACGGTCATGGAACATTTTGATGACAAGAATTATGGAGCATTGTGATGACACGGTCATGGAACATTGTGATGACAAGAATTCTGGAGCATTGTGATGACAAGGGCCATGGTGCATTGTGATGACACGGTCATGGAACTTTGTGATGACAAGCAATCTCGAGCATTGTGATGACCAGGGCCATGGAGCATTGTGATGACACGGTCATGGAACATTGTGATGACAAGAATTCTGGAGCATTGTGATGACAAGAATTCTGGAGCATTGTGATGACACGGTCATGGAACATTGTGATGACAAGAATTCTGGAGCATTGTGATGACAAGGGCCATGGAGCATTGTGATGACACGGTCATGGAACATTGTGATGACAAGAATTCTGGAGCATTGTGATGACAAGGGCCATGGTGCATTGTGATGACACGGTCATGGAACTTTGTGATGACAAGCAATCTGGAGCATTGTGATGAACAGGGCCATGGAGCATGGTGATGACAAGAATTCTGGAGCATTGTGATGACAAGGGCCATGGAGCATTGTGATGACACGTTCATGGAACATTGTGATGACAAGAATTCTGGAGAATTGTGATGACAAGGGCCATGGAGCATTGTGATGACACGGTCATGGAACATTGTGATGACAAGAATTCTGGAGCATTGTGCTGATGATGGCCATGGAGCATTGTGATGACACAGTCAAGGAACATTGCGATGAAAAAGATTTCTGGAGCATTGTGATGAAAGGGCATGGAGCATTGTGATTAAAGGTGACAAGGAACATTGTGATGATATGGGCAGAGAACTCTGTGATGACAGTGGTCATGCAGTATTGTGACGAAAAGTGTCATGGAACATTCTGCTGACAGCGATCATGGAGCTTTTTGGTAAGAGAGGCTATGGAGATTTGTGATGTCAGGCATCATGGGGCATTGTGTTGAGAGCGGTCTTGGAGCATTGTGATGAAAAGGGTTATGGAGCACTGTGATTACAGGGGCCATGGAGCATTGTGAATACAAAGGCTATGGAGCATTGAGATGACAGGGTTTATGGAGCACTGTGATGAATGTGATCTTGGATCATTGTGATGACAAGTGTCCTGAAACCTTGTGATGACACGGTTCATGGAGCATTGTGATGACAAGGACCATGGAGCATTGTGATGGCACGGCCGTGGAACATTGTGATGACAAGAATTCTGGAGCATTATGATGACAAGGGCCATGGAACATTGTGATGACACAGCCATGGAACATTGTGATGACAAGAATTTTGGAGCATTGTGATGACAACGGCCATGGAGCATTGTGATGACATGGTCATGGAACATTGTGATAAGAAGAATTCTGGAGAATTGTCATGACAAGGGCCATGGAGCATTGTGATGACACCATCATGGAACATTGTGATGACAAGAATTCTGGAGCATTGTGATGACAAGGGTCATGGAGCATTGTGATGACATGGTCAAGGAACATTGCGATGACAAGATTTCTGGAGCATTGTGTTGAAAGGTCATGGAGCATTGTGATTAAAGGTGACAAGGAACATTGTGATGATATGGGCAGAAAACTCTGTGATGACTGTGGTCATGGAGTATTGTGACAAAAATTATCATGGAATATTGTGCTGACAAGGGCCATGGAGCATTGTGATGACACGGTCATGGAACATTGTGATGACAAGAATTCTGGAGCATTATGATGACAAGGGCCATGGAGCATTGTGATGACAGGGCCATGGAATATTGTGTTGACAAGAATTCGGGAGCGTTGTGATGACAATGGCCATGGAGCATTGTGATGACACGGTCATGGAACATTGTGATGAGAAGATTTCTGGAGCATTGTCATGACAAGGGCCATGGAGCATTGTGATGACACTGTCATGGATCATTGTGATGACAAGAATTCTGGAGCATTATGATGACAAGGGCCATGGAGCATTGTGATGACAGGGCCATGGAACATTGTGATGACAAGAATTCGGGAGCATTGTGATGACCATGGCTATGGAGCATTGTGATGACACGGTCATGGAACATTGTGATGAGAAGAATTCTGGAGCGTTGTCATGACAAGGGCCACAGAGCATTGTTATGACACGGTCATGGAACATTGTGATGACAAGAATTCTGGAGCATTGTGATGACAAGGGCCATGGAGCATTGTGATGACACGGTCATGGAACATTGTGATGACAAGAATTCTGGAGCATTGTGCTGAAAAGGGCCATGGAGCATTGTGATGACACGGTCATGGAACATTGTGATGACAAGAATTCTGGAGCATTCTGATGACAAGCGCCATAGAGCATTGTGATGACACTTTCATGGAATATAGTAATGACAAGAATTCTGGAGCATTATGATGACAAGGGGCATGGAGCATTGTGATGACACGGCCATGGAACATTGTGATGACAAGAATTCTGGAGAATTGTGATGACGGTGGCCATGGAGCATTGTGTTGACACGGTCATGGAACATTTTGATGAGAAGAATTCTGGAGCATTGTCACGACAAGGGCCATGGAGCATTGTGATGACACGGTCATGGAACATTGTGATGACAAGAATTCTGGAGCATTGTGATGACAAGGGCCAAGGAGCATTGTGATGACACGGTCATGGAACATTGTGCTGAGAAGAATTCCGGAGCATTGTGCTGACAAGGGCCATGGAGCATTGTGATGATACGGTCATGGAACATTGTGATGACAAGCAATCTGGAGCATTGTGATGACCAGGGTCATGGAGCATTGTGATGACACGGTCATGGAACATTGTGATGACAAGAATTCTGCAGCATTGTGATGACAAGGGCCATGGAGCATTGTGATGACACGGTCATGGAACATTGTGATGAAAAGAATTCTGGAGCATTGTGATGACAAGAATTCTGGAGCATTGTGATGACACGGTCATGGAACATTGTGATGACAAGAATTCTGGAGCATTGTGATGACACGGTCATGG
Organism: Balaenoptera acutorostrata; assembly: GCF_949987535.1. Lineage (NCBI taxonomy): Eukaryota > Metazoa > Chordata > Mammalia > Artiodactyla > Balaenopteridae > Balaenoptera > Balaenoptera acutorostrata. The sequence continues at coordinate 2,847,824 of NW_026646025.1, read as the reverse complement.
AACATTTTGATGACAAGAATTATGGAGCATTGTGATGACACGGTCATGGAACATTGTGATGATGAGAAATCTGGAGCATTGTGATGACAATGGCCATGGAGCATTGTGATGACACGGTCATGGAACATTGTGATGACAAGAATTCTGGAGCATTGTGATGACAAGGGCCATGGAGCATTGTGATGACACGGTCATGGAACATTGTGATGACAAGAATTCTGGAGCATTGTGATGACAAGGTCATGGAACATTGTGATGACAAGAATTCTGGAGCATTGTGTTGACAAGGGCCATGGAGCATTGTGATGACACGGTCATGGAACATTGTGATGACAAGAATTCTGGAGCTTTGTGATGACAAGGGCCATGGAGCATTGTGATGACACGGTCATGGAACATTGTGATGACAAGAATTCTGGAGCATTGTGATGACAAGGGCCATGGAGCATTGTGATGACACGGTCATGGAACATTGTGATGACAAGAATTCTGGAGCATTGTGATGACAAGAATTCTGGAGCATTGTGATGACACGGTCATGGTACATTGTGATGACAAGAATTCTGGAGCATTGTGATGACAAGAATTCTGGAGCATTGTGATGACACGGTCTTGGAACATTGTGATGACAAGATTTCTGGAGCATTGTGATGACACGGTCATGGAAAATTTTGATGACAAGAATTCTGGAGCATTGTGATGACACGGTCATGGAACATTGTGATGACAAGAATTCTGGAGCATTGTGATGACACGGTCATGGAACATTTTGATGACAAGAATTATGGAGCATTGTGATGACACGGTCATGGAACATTGTGATGACAAGAATTCTGGAGCATTGTGATGACAAGGGCCATGGTGCATTGTGATGACACGGTCATGGAACTTTGTGATGACAAGCAATCTCGAGCATTGTGATGACCAGGGCCATGGAGCATTGTGATGACACGGTCATGGAACATTGTGATGACAAGAATTCTGGAGCATTGTGATGACAAGAATTCTGGAGCATTGTGATGACACGGTCATGGAACATTGTGATGACAAGAATTCTGGAGCATTGTGATGACAAGGGCCATGGAGCATTGTGATGACACGGTCATGGAACATTGTGATGACAAGAATTCTGGAGCATTGTGATGACAAGGGCCATGGTGCATTGTGATGACACGGTCATGGAACTTTGTGATGACAAGCAATCTGGAGCATTGTGATGAACAGGGCCATGGAGCATGGTGATGACAAGAATTCTGGAGCATTGTGATGACAAGGGCCATGGAGCATTGTGATGACACGTTCATGGAACATTGTGATGACAAGAATTCTGGAGAATTGTGATGACAAGGGCCATGGAGCATTGTGATGACACGGTCATGGAACATTGTGATGACAAGAATTCTGGAGCATTGTGCTGATGATGGCCATGGAGCATTGTGATGACACAGTCAAGGAACATTGCGATGAAAAAGATTTCTGGAGCATTGTGATGAAAGGGCATGGAGCATTGTGATTAAAGGTGACAAGGAACATTGTGATGATATGGGCAGAGAACTCTGTGATGACAGTGGTCATGCAGTATTGTGACGAAAAGTGTCATGGAACATTCTGCTGACAGCGATCATGGAGCTTTTTGGTAAGAGAGGCTATGGAGATTTGTGATGTCAGGCATCATGGGGCATTGTGTTGAGAGCGGTCTTGGAGCATTGTGATGAAAAGGGTTATGGAGCACTGTGATTACAGGGGCCATGGAGCATTGTGAATACAAAGGCTATGGAGCATTGAGATGACAGGGTTTATGGAGCACTGTGATGAATGTGATCTTGGATCATTGTGATGACAAGTGTCCTGAAACCTTGTGATGACACGGTTCATGGAGCATTGTGATGACAAGGACCATGGAGCATTGTGATGGCACGGCCGTGGAACATTGTGATGACAAGAATTCTGGAGCATTATGATGACAAGGGCCATGGAACATTGTGATGACACAGCCATGGAACATTGTGATGACAAGAATTTTGGAGCATTGTGATGACAACGGCCATGGAGCATTGTGATGACATGGTCATGGAACATTGTGATAAGAAGAATTCTGGAGAATTGTCATGACAAGGGCCATGGAGCATTGTGATGACACCATCATGGAACATTGTGATGACAAGAATTCTGGAGCATTGTGATGACAAGGGTCATGGAGCATTGTGATGACATGGTCAAGGAACATTGCGATGACAAGATTTCTGGAGCATTGTGTTGAAAGGTCATGGAGCATTGTGATTAAAGGTGACAAGGAACATTGTGATGATATGGGCAGAAAACTCTGTGATGACTGTGGTCATGGAGTATTGTGACAAAAATTATCATGGAATATTGTGCTGACAAGGGCCATGGAGCATTGTGATGACACGGTCATGGAACATTGTGATGACAAGAATTCTGGAGCATTATGATGACAAGGGCCATGGAGCATTGTGATGACAGGGCCATGGAATATTGTGTTGACAAGAATTCGGGAGCGTTGTGATGACAATGGCCATGGAGCATTGTGATGACACGGTCATGGAACATTGTGATGAGAAGATTTCTGGAGCATTGTCATGACAAGGGCCATGGAGCATTGTGATGACACTGTCATGGATCATTGTGATGACAAGAATTCTGGAGCATTATGATGACAAGGGCCATGGAGCATTGTGATGACAGGGCCATGGAACATTGTGATGACAAGAATTCGGGAGCATTGTGATGACCATGGCTATGGAGCATTGTGATGACACGGTCATGGAACATTGTGATGAGAAGAATTCTGGAGCGTTGTCATGACAAGGGCCACAGAGCATTGTTATGACACGGTCATGGAACATTGTGATGACAAGAATTCTGGAGCATTGTGATGACAAGGGCCATGGAGCATTGTGATGACACGGTCATGGAACATTGTGATGACAAGAATTCTGGAGCATTGTGCTGAAAAGGGCCATGGAGCATTGTGATGACACGGTCATGGAACATTGTGATGACAAGAATTCTGGAGCATTCTGATGACAAGCGCCATAGAGCATTGTGATGACACTTTCATGGAATATAGTAATGACAAGAATTCTGGAGCATTATGATGACAAGGGGCATGGAGCATTGTGATGACACGGCCATGGAACATTGTGATGACAAGAATTCTGGAGAATTGTGATGACGGTGGCCATGGAGCATTGTGTTGACACGGTCATGGAACATTTTGATGAGAAGAATTCTGGAGCATTGTCACGACAAGGGCCATGGAGCATTGTGATGACACGGTCATGGAACATTGTGATGACAAGAATTCTGGAGCATTGTGATGACAAGGGCCAAGGAGCATTGTGATGACACGGTCATGGAACATTGTGCTGAGAAGAATTCCGGAGCATTGTGCTGACAAGGGCCATGGAGCATTGTGATGATACGGTCATGGAACATTGTGATGACAAGCAATCTGGAGCATTGTGATGACCAGGGTCATGGAGCATTGTGATGACACGGTCATGGAACATTGTGATGACAAGAATTCTGCAGCATTGTGATGACAAGGGCCATGGAGCATTGTGATGACACGGTCATGGAACATTGTGATGACAAGAATTCTGGAGCATTGTGATGACACGGTCATGGAACATTTTGATGACAAGAATTATGGAGCATAGTGATGACACGGTCATGGAACTTTGTGATGACAAGAAATCTGGAGAATTGTGATGACAAGGGCCATGGAGCATTGTGATGACACGGTCATGGAACATTTTGATGACAACAATTCTGCAGCATTCTGATGACAAGGGCCATGGTGCATTGTGATGACACGGTCATGGAACTTTGTGATGACAAGCAATCTGGAGCATTGTGATGACACGGTCTTGGAACATTGTGATGACAAGAATTCTGGAGCATTGTGATGACACGGTCATGGAACATTGTGATGACAAGAATTCTGGAGCATTGTGATGACAAGGGCCATGGAGCATTGTGATGACACGGTCATGGAACATTGTGATGACAAGAATTCTGGAGCATTGTGATGACAAGGGCCATGGAGCATTGTAATGAAACTATTCATTGTGCACCGTGATGACAAGGGAGATGGAGTAATGTGATGAAACTCGTCCTGGAGCATTGTAATAACAAAAGCCATTGAGCATTGTAATGACAGGCATCATGGAGCATTGTGAAGAAAGGGGTCATGGGGAATTGTAATGACAATAGAGAAATGTGATGAAAATGGTCAGCAAGCAAAGTGATTAAAGTGGTCATTTAGAATTGTCATGAAAAACTATATAGAGCATAGTGATGACAAAGGTCATGGAGAAATGTGATGACCAGGTTCATGTAACATTGTGATGACACGGTCATGGAACATTGTGATGACAAGAATTATGGAGCATTGTGATGACACGGTCATGGAACATTGTGATGACTAGAATTCTGGAGCATTGTGATGACAAGGGCCATGGAGCATTGTGATGACACGGTCATGGAACATTGTGATGACAAGAATTCTGGAGCATTGTGATGACAAGGGCCATGGAGCATTGTAATGAAACTATTCATTGTGCACCGTGATGACAAGGGAGATGGAGTAATGTGATGAAACTCGTCCTGGAGCATTGTAATAACAAAAGCCATTGAGCATTGTAATGACAGGCATCATGGAGCATTGTGAAGAAAGGGGTCATGGGGAATTGTAATGACAATAGAGAAATGTGATGAAAATGGTCAGCAAGCAAAGTGATTAAAGTGGTCATTTAGAATTGTCATGAAAAACTATATAGAGCATAGTGATGACAAAGGTCATGGAGAAATGTGATGACCAGGTTCATGTAACATTGTGATGACACGGTCATGGAACATTGTGATGACAAGAATCCTGGAGCATTGTTATGACAAGGGGCATGGTGCATTGTGATGACACGGTCACGGAACTTTGTGATGACAAGCAATCTGGAGCATTGTGATGACAAGGGCCATGGAGCATTGTGATGACAGGTGTCACGGAGCATTGTAATGAGAGGTTTCATTGTGCACCGTGATGACAAGGGAGATGGAGTATTGTGATGAAACTGGTCCTGGAGCATTGTAATAACAAAAGCCATTGAGCATTGTGATGACAGGCATCATGGAGCATTGTGAAGAAAGGGGTCATGGGAAATTGTAATAACAATAGAGAAATGTGATGAAAATGTTCAGCAAGCAAAGTGATTAAAGTGTTCATTTAGAATTGTCACGAAAAACTATATAGAGCATTGTAATGACAAAGGCCATGGAGAAATGTTGTGACCAGGGTCATGTAGCGTTGTGATGACACGGTCATGGAACATTGTGATGACAAGAATTCTGGAGCATTGTGATGACACGGTCATGGAACATTTTGATGACAAGAATTATGGAGCATTGTGATGACACGGTCATGGAACATTGTGATGACAAGAATTCTGGAGCATTGTGATGACAAGGGCCATGGAGCATTGTGATGACACAGTCATGGAACTTTGTGATGACAAGCAATCTGGAGCATTGTGATGACCAGGGCCATGGAGCATTGTGATGACACGGTCATGGAACATTGTGATGACAAGAATTCTGGAGCATTGTGATGACAAGAATTCTGGAGCATTGTGATGACACGGGCATGGAACATTGTGATGACAAGAATTATGGAGCATTGTGATGACACGGTCATGGAACCTTGTGATGATGAGAAATTTGGAGCATTGTGATGACAAGGGCCATGGAGCATTGTGATGACACGGTCATGGAACATTGTGATGACAAGAATTCTGGAGCATTGTTATGACAAGAATTCTGGAGCATTGTGATGACATGGTCATGGAACATTGTGATGACAAGAATTCTGGAGCATTGTGATGACAAGGGCCATGGAGCATTGTGATGACACGGTCATGGAACATTGTGATGACAAGAATTCTGGAGCATTGTGATGACAAGGGCCATGGAGCATTGTGATGACACGGTCATGGAACATTGTGATGACAAGAATTCTGGAGCATTGTGATGACAAGGTCATGGAACATTGTGATGACAAGAATTCTGGAGCATTGTGTTGACAAGGGCCATGGAGCATTGTGATGACACGGTCATGGAACATTGTGATGACAAGAATTCTGGAGCTTTGTGATGACAAGGGCCATGGAGCATTGTGATGACACGGTCATGGAACATTGTGATGACAAGAATTCTGGAGCATTGTGATGACAAGGGCCATGGAGCATTGTGATGACACGGTCATGGAACATTGTGATGACAAGAATTCTGGAGCATTGTGATGACAAGAATTCTGGAGCATTGTGATGACACGGTCATGGTACATTGTGATGACAAGAATTCTGGAGCATTGTGATGACAAGAATTCTGGAGCATTGTGATGACTCGGTCATGGAACATTGTGATGACAAGATTTCTGGAGCATTGTGATGACACGGTCATGGAACATTTTGATGACAAGAATTATGGAGCATTGTGATGACACGGTCATGGAACATTGTGATGACAAGAATTCTGGAGCATTGTGATGACACGGTCATGGAACATTTTGATGACAAGAATTATGGAGCATTGTGATGACACGGTCATGGAACATTGTGATGACAAGAATTCTGGAGCATTGTGATGACAAAGGCCATGGTGCATTGTGATGACACGGTCATGGAACTTTGTGATGACAAGCAATCTCGAGCATTGTGATGACCAGGGCCATGGAGCATTGTGATGACACGGTCATGGAACATTGTGATGACAAGAATTCTGGAGCATTGTGATGACACGGTCATGGAACATTGTGATGACAAGAATTCTGGAGCATTGTGATGACAAGGGCCATGGAGCATTGTGATGACACGGTCATGGAACATTGTGATGACAAGAATTCTGGAGCATTGTGATGACAAGGGCCATGGTGCATTGTGATGACACGGTCATGGAACTTTGTGATGACAAGCAATCTGGAGCATTGTGATGAACAGGGCCATGGAGCATTGTGATGACAAGAATTCTGGAGCATTGTGATGACAAGGGCCATGGAGCATTGTGATGACACGGTCATGGAACATTGTGATGACAAGTATTCTGGAGAATTGTGATGACAAGGGCCATGGAGCATTGTGATGACACGGTCATGGAACATTGTGATGACAAGAATTCTGGAGCATTGTGATGACAAGGGCCATGGAGCATTGTGATGACATGGTCATGGAACATTGTGATGACAAAAATTCTGGAGCATTTTAATGACACGGTCATGGAACATTGTGATGACAATATTTATGGAGCATTGTGATGAACAGGGCCATGGAGCATGGTGATGACAAGTGTCATTGGGCATTTTGATGACATTGGCATGGAGCATTATGATGACAAGAGTTCTGGAGCATTTTGATGAAAAGGGCATGGAGCATTGTTATGACAGGGCCCACGGAGCTTTGTGATGAAAAGGGCAGGGTACATTGTGATGACAGGGTTCATGGAGCATTTTGATGAAAGGGGCCATGGAGCATTGAGATGAGAGCCGTTATGAGGCATGGTGATGACAGTGGTCATGGAGCATTGTGATGAAAGAGATCATGGAGCAATATGATAACAGGGGCCATGGAGCATTTTGATGACAGGGGTATTGGAGCATTGTGATGGAAGTAGACATGGATCATTGTGATGACATGTGTCCTGGAACACTGTGATGACATGGTTCATCGAGTATTGTGATGACAAGGGTCATAGCGAATTGTGATGACAAGTGTCATGGGGCATTGTGATGACATTGATCATCTAGGAATTGTGATGAAAGGTTTCGTGGAGCACTGTAATGACTGGGGGCATGAAGCACTGTGATGAAAATTGTCCTGAATTATTGTGATGACAGCAGTCATGGAGAATTGTGATGACAGGGATTATGCAGCATTGTGTTGACAAGGGTATGGACTATTGTGATGACAATGGTCATGGAGCAATGTGATGAAAGTATTCATGGAACATCGTGATGAAAAGTGCGTGGGAGCATTGTGACGATAAAGGCCATGGAGTATTGTGATGACTAGTGTCATGGAGCATTTTAATGAAAGGTTTCATTTTGCACCATGATGACAAAGGGGATGGAGAATTGTGATGAAACTGGTCCTGGAGCATTGTGGTAACAAAAGCCATGGAGCATTGTGATGACAGGCATCATGGAGCATTGTGAAGAAAGGGGCCATGGGGTATTGTAATGACACTAGAGAAATATGATGAAAATGGTCAGCGAGCATAGTGATTAAAGTGGTCATTGAGAATTGTGATGAAAAGCGATATAGAGCATTGTGATGACAAAGGTCATGGAGAACTGTGATGACCAGGGTCATGTAGCATTGTGATGACACGGTCATGAAACATTGCGATGACAAGAATTCTGCAGCATTGCGATGACAAGGGCCATGGAGCATTGTGATTACACGGTCATGGAACATTGTCACGAGAAGAATTCTGGAGCATTGTGCTGACAAGGGCCATGGAGCATTGTGATCACACGGTCATGGAACATTGTGATGACAAGAATTCTGGAGGATTCTGATGACAAAGGCGATGGAGCATTGTGATGACACGGTCATGGAACATTGTGATGAAAAGAATTCTGGAGCATTCTGATGATAAGCGCCATAGAGCATTGTGATGACACGTTCATGGATTATAGTACTGACAAGAATTCTGGAGCATTATGATGACAAGGGCCATGGAGCATTGTGATGACACGGCCATGGAACATTGTGATGACAAGAATTCGGGAGCATTGTGATGACAATGGCCATGGAGCATTGTGATGACACGGCCATGGAATATTGTGATGACAAGAATTCTGGAGCATTGTGCTGACAAGGGCCATGGAGCATTCTGATGACACTGTCATGGAACATTGTGATGACAAGAATTCTGGAGCATTGTGATGACAAGGGCCATAGAGCATTATGATGACACGGTCATGGAACATTGTGATGAGAAGAATTCTGGAGCATTGTGCTGACAAGGGCCATGGAGCATTGTGATGACACGGTCATGGAAAATTGTGATGACAAGAATTCTGGAGAATTCTGATGACAAGCGCGATAGAGCATTGTGATGACACATTCATGAAATATAGTAATGACAAGAATTCTGGAGCATTATGATGACAAGGGCCATGGAGCATTGTGATGACACGGCCATGGAACATTGTGATGACAAGAATTCTAGAGCATTGTGATGATAATGGCCATGGAGCATTGTGATGACACGGTCATGGAACAATGTGATGAGAAGAATTCCGGAGCATTGTGATGACAAGGGCCATGGAGCATTGTGATGACACGGTCATGGAACATTGTGATGACAAGAATTCTGGAGCATTGTGCTGATGATGGCCATGGAGCATTGTGATGACACAGTCAAGGAACATTGCGATGAAAAAGATTTCTGGAGCATTGTGATGAAAGGGCATGGAGCATTGTGATTAAAGGTGACAAGGAACATTGTGATGATATGGGCAGAGAACTCTGTGATGACAGTGGTCATGCAGTATTGTGACGAAAAGTGTCATGGAACATTCTGCTGACAGCGATCATGGAGCTTTTTGGTAAGAGAGGCTATGGAGATTTGTGATGTCAGGCGTCATGGGGCATTGTGTTGAGAGCGGTCTTGGAGCATTGTGATGAAAAGGGTTATGGAGCACTGTGATTACAGGGGCCATGGAGCATTGTGAATACAAAGGCTATGGAGCATTGAGATGACAGGGTTTATGGAGCACTGTGATGAATGTGATCTTGGATCATTGTGATGACAAGTGTCCTGAAACCTTGTGATGACACGGTTCATGGAGCATTGTGATGACAAGGACCATGGAGCATTGTGATGGCACGGCCGTGGAACATTGTGATGACAAGAATTCTGGAGCATTATGATGACAAGGGCCATGGAACATTGTGATGACACGGCCATGGAACATTGTGATGACAAGAATTTTGGAGCATTGTGATGACAACGGCCATGGAGCATTGTGATGACATGGTCATGGAACATTGTGATAAGAAGAATTCTGGAGAATTGTCATGACAAGGGCCATGGAGCATTGTGATGACACCATCATGGAACATTGTGATGACAAGAATTCTGGAGCATTGTGATGACAAGGGTCATGGAGCATTGTGATGACATGGTCAAGGAACATTGCGATGACAAGATTTCTGGAGCATTGTGTTGAAAGGTCATGGAGCATTGTGATTAAAGGTGACAAGGAACATTGTGATGATATGGGCAGAAAACTCTGTGATGACTGTGGTCATGGAGTATTGTGACAAAAATTATCATGGAATATTGTGCTGACAAGGGCCATGGAGCATTGTGATGACACGGTCATGGAACATTGTGATGACAAGAATTCTGGAGCATTATGATGACAAGGGCCATGGAGCATTGTGATGACAGGGCCATGGAATATTGTGTTGACAAGAATTCGGGAGCGTTGTGATGACAATGGCCATGGAGCATTGTGATGACACGGTCATGGAACATTGTGATGAGAAGATTTCTGGAGCATTGTCATGACAAGGGCCATGGAGCATTGTGATGACACTGTCATGGATCATTGTGATGACAAGAATTCTGGAGCATTATGATGACAAGGGCCATGGAGCATTGTGATGACAGGGCCATGGAACATTGTGATGACAAGAATTCGGGAGCATTGTGATGACAATGGCTATGGAGCATTGTGATGACACGGTCATGGAACATTGTGATGAGAAGAATTCTGGAGCGTTGTCATGACAAGGGCCACAGAGCATTGTTATGACACGGTCATAGAACATTGTGATGACAAGAATTCTGGAGCATTGTGATGACAAGGGCCATGGAGCATTGTGATGACACGGTCATGGAACATTGTGATGACAAGAATTCTGGAGCATTGTGCTGAAAAGGGCCATGGAGCATTGTGATGACACGGTCATGGAACATTTTGATGACAAGAATTCTGGAGCATTCTGATGACAAGCGCCATAGAGCATTGTGATGACACGTTCATGGAATATAGTAATGACAAGAATTCTGGAGCATTATGATGACAAGGGCCATGGAGCATTGTGATGACACGGCCATGGAACATTGTGATGACAAGAATTCTGGAGCATTGTGATGACAGTGGCCATGGAGCATTGTGTTGACACGGTCATGGAACATTTTGATGAGAAGAATTCTGGAGCATTGTCACGACAAGGGCCATGGAGCATTGTGATGACACGGTCATGGAACATTGTGATGACAAGAATTCTGGAGCATTGTGATGACAAGGGCCAAGGAGCATTGTGATGACACGGTCATGGAACATTGTGATGAGAAGAATTCCGGAGCATTGTGCTGACAAGGGCCATTGAGCATTGTGATGATACGGTCATGGAACATTGTGATGACAAGAATTCTGGAGCATTATGATGACAAGGGCCATGGAGCATTGTGATGACACGGCCATGGAACATTGTGATGACAAGAATTCTGGAGCATTGTGCTGACAAGGGCCATCGAGCATTGTGATGACACGGTCATGGAACATTTTGATGACAAGAATTCTGGAGCACCGGTCTGGTTTTTAAGTCAGACCCAGTTCAACTCCAGCCAGTTTCTGGACCCGGTCTGGAAAAAAAATGTTCAAAAAAGCCTGAAAGCTAAGACGAAAGCTAAGACACAAGCCGCGGAGGCTCCGCGAGGGACGGACTCAGCACCTCCTGAAGCGGAAGAGGCAGCGAGCTCAGGGCTCAGCAGGAAAGCTAAGAGCAGGAACAGGAGAGAGCTAATAAAAGAGCCCTGAGGAAGCACAAACCAGCAGAGGATGGAGAGTCTGAAACGTAGAGTGAGGAGACAAGAAGTTTTGGAGCTTTTTTGAGGCAAGAAATTTCAGGAGATTAACCAAGATGGCGGAGTAGAAGGACATGCTCTCACTCCCTCTTGCGAGAGCACCAGAATCACAACTGGCTGCTGGACAATCATTGACAGGAAGACCCTGGACTTCACCAAGGAGGACACCCCACGTCCAAGGACAGAGGAGAAGCCACAGTGAGACGGTAGGAGGGGCGCAATCAGAGTAAAATCAAATCCCATAACTGCTGGGTGGGTGACTCACAGACTGGCGAACACTTATACCACAGAAGTCCACCCACTGGAGTGAAGGTTCTGAGCCCCACCTCAGGCTTCCCAACCTGGGGGTCCGGCAAAGGGAGGAGGAATTCCTAGAGAATCAGACTTTGAAGTCTAGTGGGAATTGATTGCAGGACTGTGACAGGACTGGGGGAAACAGAGACCCCACTCTTGGAGGGCACACACAAAGTAATGTGTGCATCGGGACCCAGGGGAAGGAGCAGTGACCCTGGGGGAGACTGAACCAGACGTACCTGCTGGTGTTGGGGGGTCTCCTGCAGAGGCGAGTGGTGGCTCTGTTTCACCGTGGGGATAAGGACACTGGCAGCAGAGGTCCTGGGAAGTTCTCCTTGGCGTGAGCCCTCCCAGAGTCTGCCATTAACCCCACCAAAGAGCACGGGTAGGCTCCAGTGTTGGGTTGCCTCAGGCAAAACAACCAACAGGGAGGGAACCCAGCCCCACCCATCAACAGTCAAGTGGATTAAGGTTTTACTGGGCTCTGATCGCCACAGCAACAGGGAAGGAACCCAGCCCCACCCATCAACAGTCAAGTGGATTAAGGTTTTACTGAGCTCTGACCGCCACAGCAACAGTCAGCTCTACCCACCACCAGAGCCTCCCATCAAGCCTCTTAGATAGCCTCAACCACCAGAGGGCAGACAACAGAAGCAAGAAAAACTACAATCCTGCAGCCTGTGGACCAAAAACCACAGTTACAGAAAGACAGAGAAGATGAAAAGGCAGAGGGCTATGTACCAGATGAAGGAACAAGAAAAAACCCCAGAAAAACAACCAAATGAAGTGGAGATAGGCAACCTTCCAGAAAAAGAATTCAGAATAATGATAGTGAAGATGATCCAGGACCTCGGAATAAGAATGGAGGCAAAGATTGAGAAGATGCAAGAAATGATTAACAAAGACCTAGAAGAATTAAAGAACAAACAAACAGAGATGACCAATACAATAACTGAAATGAAAACTACACTAGAAGGAATCAATAGCAGAATAACTGAGGCAGAAGAATGGATAAGTGACCTGGAAGACAGAATGGTGGAATTCACTGCTGCGGAACAGACTAAAGAAAAAAGAATAAAAAGAAATGAAGACAGCCTAAGAGACCTCTGGGACAACATTAAACGCAACAACATTCGCATTATAGGGGTCCCAGAAGGAGAAGAGAGAGAGAAAGGACCAGAGAAAATATTTGAAGAGATTATAATCGAAAACTTCCCTAACATGGGAAAGGAAATAGCCACCCAAGTCCAGGAAGCGCAGAGAGTCCCATACACAATAAACCCAAGGAGAAACAAGCCGAGACACATAGTAATCAAAGTGGCAAAAATTAAAGACAAAGAAAAATTATTGAAAGCAGCAAGGGAAAAACGACAAATAACATACAAGGGAACCCCCATAAGGTTAACAGCTGATTTCTCAGCAGAAACTCTGCAAGCCAGAAGGGAGTGGCATGAAATACTTAAAGTGATGAAAGGGAAGAACCTACAACCAAGATTACTCTACCCAGCAAGGATCTCATTTAGATTTGATGGAGAAATCAAAAGCTTTACAGACAAGCAAAAGCTAAGAGAATTCAGCACCACCAAACCAGCTCTACAACAAATGCTAAAGGAACTTCTCTAAGTGGGAAACACAAGAGAAGAAAAGGACCTACAAAAACAAACCCCAAACAATTAAGAAAATGGTCATAGGAACATACATATCGATAATTACCTTAAACGTGAATGGATTAAATGCCCCAACCAAAAGACATAGACTGGCTGAATGGATACAAAAACAAGACCCATATATATGCTGTCTACAAGAGACCCACTTCAGACCTAAGGACACATACAGACTGAAAGTGAGGGGATGGAAAAAGATATTCCATGCAAATGGAAATCAAAAGAAAGCTGGAGTAGCTATACTCATATCAGATAAAATAGACTTTAAAATAAAGAATGTTACAAGAGACAAGGAAGGACACTACATAATGATCCAGGGATCAATCCAAGAAGAAGATATAACAATTATAAATATATATGCACCCAACATAGGAGCACCTCAATACATAAGGCAACTGCTAACAGCTATAAAAGAGGAAATCGACAGTAACACAATAATAGTGGGGGACTTTAACACCTCACTTACACCAATGGACAGATCATCCAAAATGAAAATAAATAAGGAAACAGAAGCTTTAAATGACACAATAGACCAGATAGATTTAATTGATATATATATAGGACATTCCATCCAAAAACGGCAGATTACACGTTCTTCTCAAGTGCACACGGAACATTCTCCAGGATAGATCACATCTTGGGTCACAAATCAAGCCTCAGTAAATTTAAGAAAATTGAAATCATATCAAGCATCTTTTCTGACCAGAACGCTATGAGATTAGAAATGAATTACAGGGAAAAAAACGTAAAAAAGACAAACACATGGAGGCTAAACAATACGTTACTAAATAACCAAGAGATCACTGAAGAAATCAAACAGGAAATAAAAAAATACCTAGAGACAAATGACAATGAAAACACGACGACCCAAAACCTATGGGATGCAGCAAAAGCGGTTCTAAGAGGGAAGTTTATAGCTATACAAGCCTACCTAAAGAAACAAGAAAAATCTCAAGTAAACAATCTAACTTTACACCTAAAGAAACTAGAGAAAGAAGAACAAACAAAACCCAAAGTTAGCAGAAGGAAAGAAATCATAAAGATCAGAGCAGAAATAAATGAAATAGAAACAAAGAAAACAATAGCAAAGATCAATAAAACTAAAAGTTGGTTCTTTGAGAAGATAAACAAAATTGATAAGCCATTAGCCAGACTCATCAAGAAAAAGAGGGAGAGGACTCAAATCAATAAAATCAGAAATGAAAAAGGAGAAGTTACAACAGACACCGCAGAAATACAAAACATCCTAAGAGACTACTACAAGCAACTGTATGCCAATAAAATGGACAACCTGGAAGAAATGGACAAATTCTTAGAAAGGTATAACCTTCCAAGACTGAATCAGGAAGAAACAGAAAATATCAACAGACCAATCACAAGTAATGAAATTGAAACTGTGATTAAAAATCTTCCAACAAACAAAAGTCCAGGACCAGATGGCTTCACAGGTGAATTCTATCAAACATTTAGAGAAGAGCTAACACCCATCCTTCTCAAACTCTTCCAAAAAATTGCAGAGGAAGGAACTCTCCCAAACTCATTCTATGAGGCCACCATCACCCTGATACCAAAACCAGACAAAGACACTACAAAAAAAGAAAATTACAGACCAATATCACTGATGAATATAGATGCAAAAATCCTCAACAAAATACTAGCAAACAGAATCCAACAACACATTAAAAGGATCATACACCACGATCAAGTGGGATTTATCCCAGGGATGCAAGGATTCTTCAATATACGCAAATCAATCAATGTGATACACCATATTAACAAATTGAAGAATAAAAACCATATGATCATCTCAATAGATGCAGAAAAAGCTTTTGACAAAATTCAACACCCATTTATGATAAAAACTCTCCAGAAAGTGGGCATAGAGGGAACCTACCTCAACATAATAAAGGCCATATATGACAAACCCACAGCAAACATCATTCTCAATGGTGAAAAACTGAAAGCATTTCCTCTAAGATCAGGAACGAGACAAGGATGTCCACTCTCACCACTATTATTCAACATAGTTCTGGAAGTCCTAGCCACGGCAATCAGAGAAGAAAAAGAAATAAAAGGAATACAAATTGGAAAAGAAGAAGTAAAACTGTCACTGTTTGCGGATGACATGATACTATACATAGTGAATCCTAAAACTGCCACCAGAAAACTGCTAGAGCTAATTAATGAATATGGTAAAGTTGCAGGTTACAAAATTAATGCACAGAAATCTCTTGCATTCCTATACACTAATGATGAAAAATCTGAAAGAGAAATTATGGAAACACTCCCATTTACCATTGCAACAAAAAGAATAAAATACCTAGGAATAAACCTACCTAGGGAGACAAAAGACCTGTATGCAGAAAACTATAAGACACTGATGAAAGAAATTAAAGATGATACCAACAGATGGAGAGATATACCATGTTCTTGGATTGGAAGAATCAACATTGTGAAAATGAGTATACTACCCAAAGCAATCTACAGATTCAATGCAATCCCTATCAAATTACCAATGGCATTTTTTACGGAGCTAGAACAAATCATCTTAAAATTTGTATGGAGACACAAAAGACCCCGAATAGCCAAAGCAGTCTTGAGGCAAAAAAATGGAGCTGGAGGAATCAGACTCCCTGACTTCAGACTATACTACAAAGCTACAGTAATCAAGACAATATGGTACTGGCACAAAAACAGAAACATAGATCAATGGAACAAGATAGAAAGCCCAGAGATTAACCCACGCACCTATGGTCAACTAATCTATGACAAAGGAGGCAAAGATATACAATGGAGAAAAGACAGTCTCTTCAATAAGTGGTGCTGGGAAAACTGGACAGCCACATGTAAAAGAATGAAATTAGAATACTCCCTAACACCATACACAAAAATAAACTCAAAATGGATTAGAGACCTAAATATAAGACTGGACACTATAAAACTCTTAGAGGAAAACATAGGAAGAACACTCTTTGACATAAATCACAGCAAGATCTTTTTCGATCCACCTCCTAGAGTAATGGAAATAAAAACAAAAATAAACAAGTGGGACCTAATGAAACTTCAAAGCTTTTGCACAGCAAAGGAAACCATAAACAAGACGAAAAGACAACCCTCAGAATGGGAGAAAATATTTGCAAATGAATCAACGGACAAAGGATTAATCTCCAAAATATATAAACAGCTCATTCAGCTCAATATCAAAGAAACAAACACCCCAATCCAAAAATGGGCAGAAGACCTAAATAGACATTTCTCCAAAGAAGACATACAGACGGCCACGAAGCACATGAAAAGATGCTCAACATCTCTAATTATTAGAGAAATGCAAATCAAAACTACAATGAGGTATCACCTCACTCCTGTTAGAATGGGCATCATCAGAAAATCTACAAACAACAAATGCTGGAGAGGGTGTGGAGAAAAGGGAACCCTCTTGCACTGTTGGTGGGAATGTAAATTGATACAGCCACTATGGAGAACAATATGGAGGTTCCTTAAAAAACTAAAAATAGAATTACCATATGACCCAGCAATCCCACTACTGGGCATATACCCAGAGAAAACCGTAATTCAAAAAGACACGTGCACCCGAATGTTCATTGCAGCACTATTTACAATAGCCAGGTCATGGAAGCAACCTAAATGCCCATCAACAGACGAATGGATAAAGAAGTTGTGGTACATATATACGATGGAATATTATTCAGCCATAAAAAGGAACGAAATTGAGTCATTTGTTGAGAAGTGGATGGATCTAGAGACTGTCATACAGAGTGAAGTAAGTCAGAAAGAGAAAAACAAATATCGTATGTTAATGCATGTATGTGGAACGTAGAAAAATGGTACAGATGAGCCAGTTTGCAGGGCAGAAGTTGAGACACAGATGTAGAGAATGGACATATGGACACCAAGGGGGGAAAACTGCGATGAGGTGGGGATGGTGATGTGCTGAATTGGGCGATTGGGATTGACATGTATACACTGATGTGTATAAAACTGATGCCTAATAAGAACCTGCAGTATAAAAAAACAAACAAAACAACTAATACTAAACTTTCATTGGGTTATTTGTATGGAAATAAATATGTTAATATAAATGTTTCAGACATTACATGAAATTTCTAAAAATCTTATATTTGTATTTGTATGGAAATATGTATGGAAATATGTTAATATAAATGTTTCAGACATTACATGAAATTTCTAAAAATCTTATATTTGTATTTGTATGGAAATATGTATGGAAATATGTTAATATAAATGTTTCAGACATTACATGAAATTTCTAAAAATCTTATATTTGTATTTGTATGGAAATATGTTAATATAAATGTTTCAGACATTACATGAAATTTCTAAAAATCTTATATTTGTATTTGTATGGAAATATGTATGGAAATATGTTAATATAAATGTTTCAGACATTACAGGAAACGTCTAAAAATCTTATATGTTCTGGTATAATGTTATAAGTAATAATCCTAGTTATTACTTTAAAATGTATAGCTCAGAAATAACTAATTTTCTTGTCAACTGCATTATTATGAACTTTCATCAAATCTTTAACCATGGTCATTTTTAAGTCTTTTGTCATTTACAGACAGTTCTGGGTGTACTCTGATGATTTTGCAAATATGTTCCTATAAAAGAGTTTCATCTTCAAGAAATTCATGGAAAAGACTCTGACAAGTACAGGTTTCTGGTAACTGACTGTACTGCTGAACTGAATGAATAAGCATTTTCAGAACTCTAATGAAAAACTGATGAACTCATAAAAGTGCTAACAAAAGATCAAGATGAAAAAAAAGAAATTAATTACATGGGACTGAGTGAACGGATGAGGATGAGTATAATTTTTGTGACTTTCTGTCTGAATTAAAAAAAAATCCCACAAGGACTCAGAGGAAAAGAATATACAAATCAATTTTCACTGCAAAGTAAAGGAGCTGTTACAGTGGAGGATTACTGGACTGAATGTCAATATTATGACATAGTATAAGTGTGTTTCATGTTTGGTAATTGCAATCATTGTTGCTTTTGTTGTGGTCATCCATGTACAATGCTTGGTGTCAGTCTATCTATCTCTTGTAAAAATAAAATACAGTGTGTGCGTGTGGAAAAAAAAAAGAAAAAAAGAAAAAAAAAAAGAAAAAAAGAATTCTGGAGCATTCTGATGACAAAGGCGATGGAGCATTGTGATGACACGGTCATGGAACATTGTGATAACAAGAATTCTGGAGCATTCTGATGACAAGCGCCATAGAGCATTGTGATGACACTTTCATGGAATATAGTAATGACAAGAATTCTGGAGCATTATGATGACAAGGGGCATGGAGCATTGTGATGACACGGCCATGGAACATTGTGATGACAAGAATTCTGGAGCATTGTGATGACGGTGGCCATGGAGCATTGTGTTGATACGGTCATGGAACATTTTGATGAGAAGAATTCTGAAGCATTGTCATGACAAGGGCCATGGAGCATTGTGATGGCACGGTTATGGAACATTGTGATGACAAGAATTCTGGAGCATTGTGATGACAAGGGCCATGGAGCATTGTGATGACACGGTCATGGAACATTGTGATGAGAAGAATTCTGGAGCATTGTGCTGACAAGGGCCATGGAGCATTGTGATGATACGGTCATGGAACATTGTGATGACAAGAATTCTGGAGCATTATGATGACAAGGGCCATGGAGCATTGTGATGACACGGCCATGGAACATTGTGATGACAAGAATTCTGGAGCATTGTGATGACAATGGCCATGGAGCATTGTGATGACACGGTATGGAACATTGTGATGACAAGAATTCTGGAGCATTGTGATGACAAGGGCCATGGAGCATTGTGATGACACGGTCATGGAACATTGTGATGACAGGAATTCTGGGGCATTGTGCTGAAAAGGGCCATGGAGCATTGTGATGACACGGTCATGGAACAATGGGATGAGAAGAATTCCGGAGCATTGTGATGACAAGGGCCATGGAGCATTGTGATGACACGGTCATGGTATATTGTGATGACAAGAATTCTGGAGCATTGTGCTGATGACGGCCATCGAGCATTGTGATGACACAGTCAAGGAACATTGCGATGAAAAAGATTTCTGGAGCATTGTGATGAAAGGGCATGGAGCATTGTGATTAAAGGTGACAAGGAACATTGTGATGATATGGGCAGAGAACTCTGTGATGACAGTGGTCATGCAGTATTGTGACGAAAACTGTCATGGAACATTGTGCCGACAGGGATCATGGAGCTCTTTGGTAAGAGAGGCTATGGAGATTTGTGATGTCAGGCGTCATGGGACATGGTGTTGAGAGCGGTCTTGGAGCATTGTGATGAAAAGGGTCATGGAGCACTGTGATTACAGGGGCCATGGAGCATTGTGAATACAAAGGCTATGGAGCATTGAGATGACAGGGTTCATGGAGCACTGTGATGAATGTGATCTTGGATCATTGTGATGACAAGTGTCCTGGAACCTTGTGATGACACAGTTCATGGAGCATTGTGATGACAAGGACCATGGCGAATTGTGATGACATCTGTCATGGGGCATTGTGATGACAGTGGTCATCTAGATTTGCGATGAAAGGTATCATGGAGCACTGTGATGACAGGGGCCATGGAACATTGTGATGACAAAGGCCATGGAGCATTGTGATGACAAGTGTCATGGGGCATTTTGATGACATTGGCATGGAGCATTATGATGACAAGAGTTCTGGAGCATTTTGATGACAAGGGCATGGAGCATTGTGATGACAGGGCTCACGGAGCTTTGTGATGAAAAGGGCAGGGTACATTGTGATGACAGGGTTCATGGAGCATTGTGATGAAAGGGGCCATGGAGCATTGAGGTGAGAGCCGTTATGAGGCATGGTGATGACAGTGGTCATGGAGCATTGTGATGAAAGAGATCATGGAGCAATATGATAACAGGGGCCAAGGAGCATTGTGATGACAGGGGTATTGGAGCATTGTGATGGAAGTAGACATGGATCATTGTGATGACATGGGTCCTGGAACACTGTGATGACACGGTTCATCGAGTATTGTGATGACAAGGGTCATAGCGAATTGTGATGACAAGTGTCATGGGGCATTGTGTGACATTGATCATCTAGGAATTGTGATGAAAGGTATCATGGAGCACTGTGATGAAAATTGTCCTGGATTATTGTGATGACAGCAGTCATGGAGAATTGTGATGACAGGGATTATGCAGCATTGTGTTGACAAGGGTATGGACTATTGTGATGACAATGGTCATGGAGCAATGTGATGAACGTATTCATGGAACATCGTGATGAAAAGTGCATGGGAGCATTGTGACGATAAAGGCCATGGAGTATTGTGATGACTAGTGTCATGGAGCATTTTAATGAAAGGTTTCATTTTGCACCATTATGACAAAGGGGATGGAGAATTGTGATGAAACTGGTCCTGGAGCATTGTGATAACAAAAGCCATGGAGCATTGTGATGACAGGCATCATGGAGCATTGTGAAGAAAGGGGCCATGGGGTATTGTAATGACACTTGAGAAAATTGATGAAAATGGTCAGCGAGCATAGTGATTAAAGTGGTCATTGAGAATTGTGATGAAAAGCGACATAGAGCATTGTGATGACAAAGGTCATGGAGAACTGTGATGACCAGGGTCATGTAGCATTGTGATGAGAAGAATTCTGGAGCATTGTGCTGACTAGGGCCATGGACCATTGTGATGACATGGTCATGGAACATTGTGATGACAAGAATTCTGGAGCATTGTGATGACAAGGTCATGGAGCATTGTGATGACACGGTCATGGAACATTGTGATGACAAGAATTCTGCAGCATTGCGATGACAAGGGCCATGGAGCTTTGTGATGACACGGTCATGGAACATTGTGATGACAAGAATTCTGGAGCATTGTGCTGACAAGGGCCATGGAGTATTGTGATGACACGGTCATGGAACATTGTGATGACAAGAATTCTGGAGCATTATGATGAAAAGGGCCATGGAGCATTGTGATGACATGGCCATGGAAAATTGTGATGACAAGAATTCTGGAGCATTGTGATGACAAGGGTCATGGAGCATTGTGATGACACGGTCATGGAACATTGTGATGAAAAGAATTCTGCAGCATTGTGATGACAAGTGCCATGGAGCATTGTGATGACAGGGCCATGGAACATTGTGATGACAAGAATTCGGGAGCATTGTGATGACAATGGCTATGGAGCATTGTGATGACACGGTCATGGAACAATGTGATGAGAAGAATTCTGGATCATTGTCATGACAAGGGTCATGGAGCATTGTGATGACATGGTCAAGGAACATTGCGATGACAAGATTTCTGGAGCATTGTGATGAAAGGGCATGGAGCATTGTGATTAAATGTGACAAGGAACATTGTGATGATATGGGCAGAAAACTCTGTGATGACAGTGGTCATGGAGTATTGTGACAAAAAGTGTCATGGAACATTGTGCTGACAAGGGCCATGGAGCATTGTGATGACACGGTCATGGAACATTGTGATGACAAGAATTCTGGAGCATTATGATGAAAAGGGCCATGGAGCATTGTGATGACACTGTCATGGAACATTGTGGTGAGAAGAATTCTGGAGCATTGTCATGACAAGGGCCATGGAGCATTGAGATGACACTGTCCTGGAACATTGTGATGACAAGAATTCTGGAGCATTATGATGACAAGGGCCATGGAGCATTGTGATGACAGGGCCATGGAACATTGTGATGACAAGAATTCGGGAGCATTGTGATGACAATGGCTATGGAGCATTGTGATGACACGGTCATGGAACATTGTGATGAGAAGAATTCTGGAGCATTGTCATGACAAGGGCCATGGAGCATTGTGATGACACGGTCATGGAACATTGTGATGACAAGAATTCTGGAGCATTGTGATGACAAGGGCCATGGAGCATTGTGATGACACGGTCATGGAACATTGTGATGACAAGAATTCTGTAGCATTGTGCTGACAAGGGCCATGGAGCATTGTGATGACACGGTCATGGAACATTTTCATGACAAGAATGCTGGAGCATTCTGATGACAAAGGCGATGGAGCATTGTGATGACACGGTCATGGAACATTGTGATGACAAGAATGCTGGAGCATTCTGGTGACAAGCGCCATAGAGCATTGTGATGACAGGTTCATGGAATATAGTAATGACAAGAATTCTGGAGCATTGTGCTGATGACGGCCATCGAGCATTGTGATGACACAGTCAAGGAACATTGCGATGAAAAAGATTTCTGGAGCATTGTGATGAAAGGGCATGGAGCATTGTGATTAAAGGTGACAAGGAACATTGTGATGATATGGGCAGAGAACTCTGTGATGACAGTGGTCATGCAGTATTGTGACGAAAAGTGTCATGGAACATTCTGCTGACAGCGATCATGGAGCTTTTTGGTAAGAGAGGCTATGGAGATTTGTGATGTCAGGCGTCATGGGGCATTGTGTTGAGAGCGGTCTTGGAGCATTGTGATGAAAAGGGTCATGGAGCACTGTGATTACAGGGGCCATGGAGCATTGTGAATACAAAGGCTAAGGAGCATTGAGATGACAGGGTTCATGGAGCACTGTGATGAATGTGATCTTGGATCATTGTGATGACAAGTGTCCTGGAACCTTGTGATGACACGGTTCATGGAGCATTGTGATGACAAGGACCATGGCGAATTGTGATGACATCTGTCATGGGGCATTGTAATGACAGTGGTCATCTAGATTTGCGATGAAAGGTATCATGGAGCACTGTGATGACAGGGGCCATGGAACATTGTGATGACAAAGGCCATGGAGCATTGTGATGACACGGTCATGGAACATTGTGATGAGAAGAATTCTGGAGCATTGTGATGACAAGGGCCATGGAGCATTGTGATGACACGGTCATGGAACATTGTGATGAGAAGAATTCTGGAGCATTGTGCTGACAAGTGCCATGGAGCATTGTGATGATACGGTCATGAAACATTGTGATGACAAGAATTCTGGAGCATTATGATGACAAGGGCCATGGAGCATTGTGATGACACGGCCATGGAACATTGTGATGACAAGAATTCTGGAGCATTGTGATGACGGTGGCCATGGTGCATTGTGTTGAAACGGTCATGGAACATTTTGATGAGAAGAATTCTGAAGCATTGTCATGACAAGGGCCATGGAGCATTGTGATGGCACGGTTATGGAACATTGTGATGACAAGAATTCTGGAGCATTGTGATGAAAAGGGCCATGGAGCATTGTGATGACACGGTCATGGAACATTGTGATGAGAAGAATTCTGGAGCATTGTGCTGACAAGGGCCATGGAGCATTGTGATGACACGGCCATGGAACATTGTGATGACAAGAATTCTGGAGCATTGTGATGACAATGGCCATGGAGCATTGTGATGACACGGTATGGAACTTTGTGATGACAAGCATTCTTGAGCATTGTGATGACAAGGGCCATGGAGCATTGTGATGACACGGTCATGGAACATTGTGATGACAGGAATTCTGGGGCATTGTGCTGAAAAGTGCCATGGAGCATTGTGAAGACACGGTCATGGAACAATGTGATGAGAAGAATTCTGGAGCATTGTGATGACAAGGGCCATGGAGCATTGTGATGACACGGTCATGGAACATTGTGATGACAGGAATTCTGGGGCATTGTGCTGAAAAGGGCCATGGAGCATTGTGATGACACGGTTATGGAACATTGTGATGACAAGAATTCTGGAGCATTGTGATGACAAGGGCCATGGAGCATTGTGATGACACGGTCATGGAACATTGTGATGAGAAGAATTCTGGAGCATTGTGCTGACAAGGGCCATGGAGAATTTTGATGATACGGTCATGGAACATTGTGATGACAAGAATTCTGGAGCATTATGATGACAAGGGCCATGGAGCATTGTGATGACACGGCCATGGAACATTGTGATGACAAGAATTCTGGAGCATTGTGATGACAATGGCCATGGAGCATTGTGATGACACGGTATGGAACTTTGTGATGACAAGCATTCTTGAGCATTGTGATGACAAGGGCCATGGAGCATTGTGATGACACGGTCATGGAACATTGTGATGACAGGAATTCTGGGGCATTGTGCTGAAAAGGGCCATAGAGCATTGTGATGACACGGTCATGGAACAATGTGATGAGAAGAATTCCGGAGCATTGTGATGACAAGGGCCATGGAGCATTGTGATGACACGGTCATGGAACATTGTGATGACAAGAATTCTGGAGCATTGTGCTGATGACGGCCATCGAGCATTGTGATGACACAGTCAAGGAACATTGCGATGAAAAAGATTTCTGGAGCATCGTGATGAAAGGGCATGGAGCATTGTGATTAAAGGTGACAAGGAACATTGTGATGATATGGGCAGAGAACTCTGTGATGACAGTGGTCATGCAGTATTGTGACGAAAAGGGTCATGGAACATTCTGCTGACAGCGATCATGGAGCTCTTTGGTAAGAGAGGCTATGGAGATTTGTGATGTCAGGCATCATGGGGCATGGTGTTGAGAGCGGTCTTGGAGCATTGTGATGAAAAGGGTCATGGAGCAATGTGATTACAGGGGCCATGGAGCATTGTGAATACAAAGGCTATGGAGCATTGAGATGACAGCGTTCATGGAGCACTGTGATGAATGTGGTCTTGGATCATTGTGATGACAAGTGTCCTGGAACCTTGTGATGACACGGTTCATGGAGCATTGTGATGACAAGGACCATGGCGAATTGTGATGACATCTGTCATGGGGCATTGTGATGACAGTGGTCATCTAGATTTGCGATGAAAGGTATCATGGAGCACTGTGATGACAGGGGCCATGGAACATTGTGATGACAAAGGCTATGGAGCATTGTGATGACAAGTGTCATGGGGCATTTTGATGACATTGGCATGGAGCATTATGATGACAAGAGTTCTAGAGCATTTTGATGACAAGGGCATGGAGCATTGTGATGAACGGGGCACGGAGCTTTGTGATGAAAAGGGCAGGGTACATTGTGATGACAGGGTTCATGGAGCATTGTGATGAAAGGGGCCATGGAGCATTGAGATGAGAGCCGTTATGAGGCATGGTGATGACAGTGGTCATGGAGCATTGTGATGAAAGAGATCATGGAGCAATATGATAACAGTGGCCAAGGAGCATTGTGATGACAGGGGTATTGGAGCATTGTGATGGAAGTAGACATGGATCATTGTGATGACATGGGTCCTGGAACACTGTGATGACACGGTTCATCGAGTATTGTGATGACAAGGGTCATAGCGAATTGTGATGACAAGGGTCATGGGGCATTGTGTGACATTGATCATCTAGGAATTGTGATGAAAGGTATCATGGAGCACTGTGATGAAAATTGTCCTGGATTATTGTGATGACAGCAGTCATGGAGAATTGTGATGACAGGGATTATGCAGCATTGTGTTGACAAGGGTATGGACTATTGTGATGACAATGGTCATGGAGCAATGTGATGAACGTATTCATGGAACATCGTGATGAAAAGTGCATGGGAGCATTGTGACGATAAAGGCCATGGAGTATTGTGATGACTAGTGTCATGGAGCATTTTAATGAAAGGTTTCATTGTGCACCATGAAGACAAAGGAGATGGAGAATTGTGATGAAACTGGTCCTGGAGCATTGTGATAACAAAAGCCATGGAGCATTGTGATGACAGGCATCATGGAGCATTGTGAAGAAATGGGGCATGGGGTATTGTAATGACACTAGAGAAAATTGATGAAAATGGTCAGCGAGCATAGTGATTAAAGTGGTCATTGAGAATTGTGATGAAAAGCGACATAGAGCATTGTGATGACAAAGGTCATGGAGAACTGTGATGACCAGGGTCATGTAGCATTGTGATGACACGGTCATGGAACTTTGTGATGACAAGAATTCTGGAGCATTGTGCTGACTAGGGCCATGGATCATTGTGATGACACGGTCATGGAACATTGTGATGACAAGAATTCTGGAGCATTGTGATGACAAGGGTCATGGAGCATTGTGATGACACGGTCATGGAACATTGTGATGGCAAGAATTCTGGAGCATTGTGCTGATGACGGCCATGGAGCATTGTGATGACACAGTCAAGGAACATTGCGATGAAAAAGATTTCTGGAGCATCGTGATGAAAGGGCATGGAGCATTGTGATTAAAGGTGACAAGGAACATTGTGATGATATGGGCAGAGAACTCTGTGATGACAGTGGTCATGCAGTATTGTGACGAAAAGTGTCATGGAACATTCTGCTGACAGCGATCATGGAGCTTTTTGGTAAGAGAGGCTATGGAGATTTGTGATGTCAGGCATCATGGGGCATGGTGTTGAGAGCGGTCTTGGAGCATTGTGATGAAAAGGGTCATGGAGCAATGTGATTACAGGGGCCATGGAGCATTGTGAATACAAAGGCTATGGAGCATTGAGATGACAGCGTTCATGGAGCACTGTGATGAATGTGGTCTTGGATCATTGTGATGACAAGTGTCCTGGAACCTTGTGATGACACGGTTCATGGAGCATTGTGATGACAAGGACCATGGCGAATTGTGATGACATCTGTCATGGGGCATTGTGATGACAGTGGTCATCTAGATTTGCGATGAAAGGTATCATGGAGCACTGTGATGACAGGGGCCATGGAACATTGTGATGACAAAGGCCATGGAGCATTGTGATGACAAGTGTCATGGGGCATTTTGATGACATTGGCATGGAGCATTATGATGACAAGAGTTCTAGAGCATTTTGATGACAAGGGCATGGAGCATTGTGATGAACGGGGCACGGAGCTTTGTGATGAAAAGGGCAGGGTACATTGTGATGACAGGGTTCATGGAGCATTGTGATGAAAGGGGCCATGGAGCATTGAGATGAGAGCCGTTATGAGGCATGGTGATGACAGTGGTCATGGAGCATTGTGATGAAAGAGATCATGGAGCAATATGATAACAGGGGCCAAGGAGCATTGTGATGACAAGGGTATTGGAGCATTGTGATGGAAGTAGACAGGGATCATTGTGATGACATGGGTCCTGGAACACTGTGATGACACGGTTCATCGAGTATTGTGATGACAAGGGTCATAGCGAATTGTGATGACAAGTGTCATGGGGCATTGTGTGACATTGATCATCTAGGAATTGTGATGAAAGGTATCATGGAGCACTGTGATGAAAATTGTCCTGGATTATTGTGATGACAGCAGTCATGGAGAATTGTGATGACAGGGATTATGCAGCATTGTGTTGACAAGGGTATGGACTATTGTGATGACAATGGTCATGGAGCAATGTGATGAACGTATTCATGGAACATCGTGATGAAAAGTGCATGGGAGCATTGTGACGATAAAGGCCATGGAGTATTGTGATGACTAGTGTCATGGAGCATTTTAATGAAAGGTTTCATTGTGCACCATGAAGACAAAGGAGATGGAGAATTGTGATGAAACTGGTCCTGGAGCATTGTGATAACAAAAGCCATGGAGCATTGTGATGACAGGCATCATGGAGCATTGTGAAGAAATGGGGCATGGGGTATTGTAATGACACTAGAGAAAATTGATGAAAATGGTCAGCGAGCATAGTGATTAAAGTGGTCATTGAGAATTGTGATGAAAAGCGACATAGAGCATTGTGATGACAAAGGTCATGGAGAACTGTGATGACCAGGGTCATGTAGCATTGTGATGACACGGTCATGGAACTTTGTGATGACAAGAATTCTGGAGCATTGTGCTGACTAGGGCCATGGATCATTGTGATGACATGGTCATGGAACCTTTTGATGACAAGAATTCTGGAGCATTGTGATGACAAGGGTCATGGAGCATTGTGATGACACGGTCATGGAACATTGTGATGACAAGAATTCTGCAGCATTGCGATGACAAGGGCCATGGAGCTTTGTGATGACACGGTCATGGAACATTGTGATGAGAAGAATTCTGGATCATTGTGATGACAAGGGTCATGGAGCATTGTGATGACATGATCAAGGAACATTGCGATGACAATATTTCTGCAGCATTGTGTTGAAAGGGCATGGAGCATTGTGATTAAAGGTGACAAGGAACATTGTGATGATATGGGCAGAGAACTCTGTGATGACAGTGGTCATGCAGTATTGTGACGAAAAGTGTCATGGAACATTGTGCTGACAAGGGCCATGGAGCATTGTGATGACACGGTCATGGATGATTGTGATGACAAGAATTCTGGAGCATTATGATGACAAGGGCCATGGAGCATTGTGATGAACGGGCCATGGAATATTGTGTTGACAAGAATTCGGGAGCGTTGTGATGACAATGGCCATGGAGCATTGTGATGACACGGTCATGGAACAATGTGATGAGAAGAATTCCGGAGCATTTTGATGACAAGGGCCATGGAGCATTTTGATGACACGGTCATGGAACATTGTGATGAGAAGAATTCTCGAGCATTATGATGACAAGGGCCATGGAGCATTGTGATGACACGGCCATGGAACATTGTGATGACAAGAATTCTGGAGCATTGTGCTGACAAGGGCCATGGAGCATTGTGATGACACGGTCATGGAACATTGTGATGACAAGAATTCTGGAGCATTCTGATGACAAAGGCGATGGAGCATTGTGATCAAACGGTCATGGAACATTGTGATGAAAAGAATTCTGGAGCATTCTGATGACAAGCGTCATAGAGCATAGTGATGACACGTTCATGGAATATAGTAATAACAAGAATTCTGGAGCATTGTCATGACCAGGACCATGGAGCATTGTGATGACACGGCCATGAAACATTGTGATGACAAGAATTCTGGAGCATTGTGATGACAATGGCCATGGAGCATTGTGATGACACGGTCATGGAACATTGTGATGAGAAGAATTCTGGAGCATTGTCATGACAAGGGCCATGGAGCATTGTGATGACACGGCCATGGAACATTGTGATGACAAGAATTCTTGAGCATTGTGATGACAATGCCATGGAGCATTGTGATGACACGGTATGGAACATTGTGATGACAAGAATTCTGGAGCATTGTGATGACAAGTGCCATGGAGCATTGTGATGACACGGTGATGGAACATTGTGATGACAGGAATTCTGGAGCATTGTGCTGAATAGGGCCATGGAGCATTGTGATGACACGGTCATGGAACAATGTGATGAGAAGAATTCCGGAGCATTGTGATGACAAGGGCCATGGAGCATTGTGATGACACGGTCATGGAACATTGTGATGACAAGAATTCTGGAGCATTGTGCTGATGACGGCCATGGAGCATTGTGATGACACAGTCAAGGAACATTGCGATGAAAAAGATTTCTGGAGCATTGTGATGAAAGGGCATGGAGCATTGTGATTAAAGGTGACAAGGAACATTGTGATGATATGGGTAGAGAACTCTGTGATGACAGTGGTCATGCAGTATTGTGACGAAAAGTGTCATGGAACATTTTGCTGACAGCGATCATGGAGCTTTTTTGTAAGAGAGGCTATGGAGATTTGTGATGTCAGGCCTCATGGGGCATTGTGTTGAGAGTGGTCTTGGAGCATTGTGATGAAAAGGGTCATGGAGCACTGTGATTACAGGGGCCATGGAGCATTGTGAATACAAAGGCTATGGAGCATTGAGATGACAGGGTTCATGGAGCACTGTGATGAATGTGATCTTGGATCATTGTGATGAAAAGTGTCCTGGAACCCTGTGATGACACGGTTCATGGAGCATTGTGATGACAAGGACCATGGCGAATTGTGATGACATCTGTCATGGGGCATTGTGATGACAGTGGTCATCTAGATTTGCGATGAAAGGTATAATGGAGCACTGTGATGGCAGGGGCCATGGAACATTGTGATGACAAAGCCATGGAGCATTGTGATGACAATTGTCATGGGGCATTTTGATGACATTGGCATGGAACATTATGATGACAAGAGTTCTGGAGCATTTTGATGACAAGGGCATGGAGCATTGTGATGACAGGGCCCACGGAGCTTTGTGATGAAAAGGGCAGGGTACATTGTGATGACAGGGTTCATGGAGCATTGTGATGAAAGGGGCCATGGAGCATTGAGATGAGAGCCGTTATGAGGCATGGTGATGACAGTGGTCATGGAGCATTGTGATGAAAGAGATCATGGAGCAATATGATAACAGGGGCCATGGAGCATTGTGATGACAGGGGTACTGGAGCATTGTGATGGAAGTAGACATGGATCATTGTGATGACATGTGTCCTGGAACACTGTGATGGCACGGTTCATCGAGTATTGTGATGACAAGGGTCATAGCGAATTGTGATGACAAGTGTCATGGGGCATTGTGTGACATTGATCATCTAGGAATTGTGATGAAAAGTATCATGGAGCACTGTGAGGAAAATTGTCCTGGATTATTGTGATGACAGCAGTCATGGAGAATTGTGATGACAGGGATTATGCAGCATTGTGTTGAGAAGGGTATGGACTATTGTGATGACAATGGTCATGGAGCAATGTGATGAACGTATTCATGGAACATCGTGATGAAAAGTGCATGGGAGCATTGTGACGATAAAGGCCATGGAGTATTGTGATGACTAGTGTCATGGAGCATTTTAATGAAAGGTTTCATTGTGCACCATGATGACAAATGGGATGGAGAATTATGATGAAACTGGTCCTGGAGCATTGTGATAACAAAAGCCATGGAGCATTGTGATGACAGGCATCATGGAGCATTGTGAAGAAAGGGGCCATGGGGTATTGTAATGACACTAGAGAAACATGATGAAAATGGTCAGCGAGCATAGTGATTAAAGTGGTCATTGAGAATTGTGATGAAAAGCGACATAGAGCATTGTGATGACAAAGGTCATGGAGAAGTGTGATGACCAGGGTCATGTAGCATTGTGATGACACGGTCATGGAACATTGTGACGACAAGAATTCTGGAGCATTGTGCTGACAAGGGTCATGGAGCATAGTGATGACACGGTCATGGAACATTGTGATGACAAGAATTCTGGAGCATTATGATGACAAGGGCCATGGAGCATTGTGATGACACGGTCATGGAACATTGTGATGACAAGAATTCTGCAGCATTGCGATGACAAGGGCCATGGAGCTTTGTGATGACACTGTCATGGAACATTGTGATGAGAAGAATTCTGGATCATTGTGATGACAAGGGTCATGGAGCATTGTGATGACATGGTCAAGGAACATTGCGATGATAAGATTTCTGGAGCATTGTGTTGAAAGGGCATGGAGCATTGTGATTAAAGGTGACAAGGAACATTGTGATGATATGGGCAGAAAACTCTGTGATGACAGTGGTCATGGAGTATTGTGACAAAAATTATCATGGAATATTGTGCCGACAAGGGCCATGGAGCATTGTGATGACACGGTCATGGAACATTGTGATGACAAGAATTCTGGAGCATTATGATGACAAGGGCCATGGAGCATTGTGATGACAGGGCCATGGAATATTGTGTTGACAAGAATTCGGGAGCGTTGTGATGACAATGGCCATGGAGCATTGTGATGACACGGTCATGGAACATTGTGATGAGAAGAATTCTGGAGCATTGTCATGACAAGGGCCATGGAGCATTGTGATGACACTGTCATGGATCATTGTGATGACAAGAATTCTGGAGCATTATGATGACAAGGGCCATGGAGCATTGTGATGACAGGGCCATGGAACATTGTGATGACAAGAATTCGGGAGCGTTGTGATGACAATGGCCATGGAGCATTGTGATGACACGGTCATGGAACATTGTGATGAGAAGAATTCTGGAGCGTTGTCATGACAAGGGCCATGGAGCATTGTGATGACACGGTCATGGAACATTGTGATGACAAGAATTCTGGAGCATTGTGATGACAAGGGCCATGGAGCATTGTGATGACACGGTCATGGAACATTGTGATGACAAGAATTCTGGAACATTGTGCTGAAAAGGGCCATGGAGCATTGTGATGACACGGTCATGGAACATTTTGATGACAAGAATTCTGGAGCATTCTGATGACAAAGGCGATGGAGCATTGTGATGACACGGTCATGGAACATTGTGATGACAAGAATTCTGGAGCATTCTGATGACAAGCGCCATAGAGCATTGTGATGACACGTTCATGGAATATAGTAATGACAAGAATTCTGGAGCATTATGATGACAAGGGCCATGGAGCATTGTGATGACACGGCCATGGAACATTGTGATGACAAGATTTCTGGAGCATTGTGATGACAGTGGCCATGGAGCATTGTGTTGATACGGTCATGGAACATTTTGATGAGAAGAATTCTGGAGCATTGTCATGAGAAGGGCCATGGAGCATTGTGATGACACGGTCATGGAACATTGTGATGACAAGAATTCTGGAGCATTGTGATGACAAGGGCCAAGGAGCATTGTGATGACACGGTCATGGAACATTGTGATGAGAAGAATTCTGGAGCATTGTGCTGACAAGGGCCATGGAGCATTGTGATGATACGGTCATGGAACATTGTGATGACAAGAATTCTGGAGCATTATGATGACAAGGGCCATGGAGCATTGTGATGACCGGGCCATGGAATATTGTGTTGACAAGAATTCGGGAGCGTTGTGATGACAATGGCCATGGAGCATTGTGATGACACGGTCATGGAACAATGTTTTGAGAAGAATTCCGGAGCATTGTGATGACAAGGGCCATGGAGCATTTTGATGACACGGTCATGGAACATTGTGATGAGAAGAATTCTCGAGCATTATGATGACAAGGGCCATGGAGCATTGTGATGACACGGCCATGGAACATTGTGATGACAAGAATTCTGGAGCATTGTGCTGAATAGGGCCATGGAGCATTGTGATGACACGGTCATGGAACAATGTGATGAGAAGAATTCCGGAGCATTGTGATGACAAGGGCCATGGAGCATTGTGATGACACGGTCATGGAACATTGTGATGACATGTATTCTGGAGCATTGTGCTGATGACGGCCATGGAGCATTGTGATGACACAGTCAAGGAACATTGCGATGAAAAAGATTTCTGGAGCATTGTGATGAAAGGGCATGGAGCATTGTGATTAAAGGTGACAAGGAACATTGTGATGATATGGGTAGAGAACTCTGTTATGACAGTGGTCATGCAGTATTGTGACGAAAAGTTTCATGGAACATTTTGCTGACAGCGATCATGGAGCTTTTTTGTAAGAGAGGCTATGGAGATTTGTGATGTCAGGCCTCATGGGGCATTGTGTTGAGAGCGGTCTTGGAGCATTGTGATGAAAAGTGTCATGGAGCACTGTGATTACAGGGGCCATGGAGCATTGTGAATACAAAGGCTATGGAGCATTGAGATGACAGGTTTCATGGAGCACTGTGATGAATGTGATCTTGGATCATTGTGATGAAAAGTGTCCTGGAACCCTGTGATGACACATTTCATGGAGCATTGTGATGACAAGGACCATGGCGAATTGTGATGACATCTGTCATGGGGCATTGTGATGACAGTGGTCATCTAGATTTGCGATGAAAGGTATCATGGAGCACTGTGATGACAGGGGCCATGGAACATTGTGATGACAAAGCCATGGAGCATTGTGATGACAAGGGCATGGAGCATTGTGATGACAGGGCCCACAGAGCTTTGTGATGAAAAGGGCAGGGTACATTGTGATGACAGGGTTCATGGAGCATTGTGATGAAAGGGGCCATGGAGCATTGAGATGAGAGCCGTTATGAGGCATGGTGATGACAGTGGTCATGGAGCATTGTGATGAAAGAGATCATGGAGCAATATGATAACAGGGGCCATGGAGCATTGTGATGACAGGGGTACTGGAGCATTGTGATGGAAGTAGACATGGATCATTGTGATGACATGTGTCCTGGAACACTGTGATGGCACGGTTCATCGAGTATTGTGATGACAAGGGTCATAGCGAATTGTGATGACAAGTGTCATGGGGCATTGTGTGACATTGATCATCTAGGAATTGTGATGAAAAGTATCATGGAGCACTGTGAGGAAAATTGTCCTGGATTATTGTGATGACAGCAGTCATGGAGAATTGTGATGACAGGGATTATGCAGCATTGTGTTGAGAAGGGTATGGACTATTGTGATGACAATGGTCATGGAGCAATGTGATGAACGTATTCATGGAACATCGTGATGAAAAGTGCATGGGAGCATTGTGACGATAAAGGCCATGGAGTATTGTGATGACTAGTGTCATGGAGCATTTTAATGAAAGGTTTCATTGTGCACCATGATGACAAATGGGATGGAGAATTATGATGAAACTGGTCCTGGAGCATTGTGATAACAAAAGCCATGGAGCATTGTGATGACAGGCATCATGGAGCATTGTGAAGAAAGGGGCCATGGGGTATTGTAATGACACTAGAGAAACATGATGAAAATGGTCAGCGAGCATAGTGATTAAAGTGGTCATTGAGAATTGTGATGAAAAGCGACATAGAGCATTGTGATGACAAAGGTCATGGAGAAGTGTGATGACCAGGGTCATGTAGCATTGTGATGACACGGTCATGGAACATTGTGACGACAAGAATTCTGGAGCATTGTGCTGACAAGGGTCATGGAGCATAGTGATGACACGGTCATGGAACATTGTGATGACAAGAATTCTGGAGCATTATGATGACAAGGGCCATGGAGCATTGTGATGACACGGTCATGGAACATTGTGATGACAAGAATTCTGCAGCATTGCGATGACAAGGGCCATGGAGCTTTGTGATGACACTGTCATGGAACATTGTGATGAGAAGAATTCTGGATCATTGTGATGACAAGGGTCATGGAGCATTGTGATGACATGGTCAAGGAACATTGCGATGATAAGATTTCTGGAGCATTGTGTTGAAAGGGCATGGAGCATTGTGATTAAAGGTGACAAGGAACATTGTGATGATATGGGCAGAAAACTCTGTGATGACAGTGGTCATGGAGTATTGTGACAAAAATTATCATGGAATATTGTGCCGACAAGGGCCATGGAGCATTGTGATGACACGGTCATGGAACATTGTGATGACAAGAATTCTGGTGGAGAATTGTGATGAAACTGGTCCTGGAGCATTGTGGTAACAAAAGCCATGGAGCATTGTGATGACAGGCATCATGGAGCATTGTGAAGAAAGGGGCCATGGGGTATTGTAATGACACTAGAGAAATATGATGAAAATGGTCAGCGAGCATAGTGATTAAAGTGGTCATTGAGAATTGTGATGAAAAGCGATATAGAGCATTGTGATGACAAAGGTCATGGAGAACTGTGATGACCAGGGTCATGTAGCATTGTGATGACACGGTCATGAAACATTGCGATGACAAGAATTCTGCAGCATTGCGATGACAAGGGCCATGGAGCATTGTGATTACACGGTCATGGAACATTGTCACGAGAAGAATTCTGGAGCATTGTGCTGACAAGGGCCATGGAGCATTGTGATCACACGGTCATGGAACATTGTGATGACAAGAATTCTGGAGCATTGTGATGACAAGGGCCATGGAGCATTGTGATGACACGGTCATGGAACATTGTGATGACAAGAATTCTGGAACATTGTGCTGAAAAGGGCCATGGAGCATTGTGATGACACGGTCATGGAACATTTTGATGACAAGAATTCTGGAGCATTCTGATGACAAAGGCGATGGAGCATTGTGATGACACGGTCATGGAACATTGTGATGACAAGAATTCTGGAGCATTCTGATGACAAGCGCCATAGAGCATTGTGATGACACGTTCATGGAATATAGTAATGACAAGAATTCTGGAGCATTATGATGACAAGGGCCATGGAGCATTGTGATGACACGGCCATGGAACATTGTGATGACAAGATTTCTGGAGCATTGTGATGACAGTGGCCATGGAGCATTGTGTTGATACGGTCATGGAACATTTTGATGAGAAGAATTCTGGAGCATTGTCATGAGAAGGGCCATGGAGCATTGTGATGACACGGTCATGGAACATTGTGATGACAAGAATTCTGGAGCATTGTGATGACAAGGGCCAAGGAGCATTGTGATGACACGGTCATGGAACATTGTGATGAGAAGAATTCTGGAGCATTGTGCTGACAAGGGCCATGGAGCATTGTGATGATACGGTCATGGAACATTGTGATGACAAGAATTCTGGAGCATTATGATGACAAGGGCCATGGAGCATTGTGATGACCGGGCCATGGAATATTGTGTTGACAAGAATTCGGGAGCGTTGTGATGACAATGGCCATGGAGCATTGTGATGACACGGTCATGGAACAATGTTTTGAGAAGAATTCCGGAGCATTGTGATGACAAGGGCCATGGAGCATTTTGATGACACGGTCATGGAACATTGTGATGAGAAGAATTCTCGAGCATTATGATGACAAGGGCCATGGAGCATTGTGATGACACGGCCATGGAACATTGTGATGACAAGAATTCTGGAGCATTGTGCTGAATAGGGCCATGGAGCATTGTGATGACACGGTCATGGAACAATGTGATGAGAAGAATTCCGGAGCATTGTGATGACAAGGGCCATGGAGCATTGTGATGACACGGTCATGGAACATTGTGATGACATGTATTCTGGAGCATTGTGCTGATGACGGCCATGGAGCATTGTGATGACACAGTCAAGGAACATTGCGATGAAAAAGATTTCTGGAGCATTGTGATGAAAGGGCATGGAGCATTGTGATTAAAGGTGACAAGGAACATTGTGATGATATGGGTAGAGAACTCTGTTATGACAGTGGTCATGCAGTATTGTGACGAAAAGTTTCATGGAACATTTTGCTGACAGCGATCATGGAGCTTTTTTGTAAGAGAGGCTATGGAGATTTGTGATGTCAGGCCTCATGGGGCATTGTGTTGAGAGCGGTCTTGGAGCATTGTGATGAAAAGTGTCATGGAGCACTGTGATTACAGGGGCCATGGAGCATTGTGAATACAAAGGCTATGGAGCATTGAGATGACAGGTTTCATGGAGCACTGTGATGAATGTGATCTTGGATCATTGTGATGAAAAGTGTCCTGGAACCCTGTGATGACACATTTCATGGAGCATTGTGATGACAAGGACCATGGCGAATTGTGATGACATCTGTCATGGGGCATTGTGATGACAGTGGTCATCTAGATTTGCGATGAAAGGTATCATGGAGCACTGTGATGACAGGGGCCATGGAACATTGTGATGACAAAGCCATGGAGCATTGTGATGACAAGGGCATGGAGCATTGTGATGACAGGGCCCACAGAGCTTTGTGATGAAAAGGGCAGGGTACATTGTGATGACAGGGTTCATGGAGCATTGTGATGAAAGGGGCCATGGAGCATTGAGATGAGAGCCGTTATGAGGCATGGTGATGACAGTGGTCATGGAGCATTGTGATGAAAGAGATCATGGAGCAATATGATAACAGGGGCCA
This sequence comes from Balaenoptera acutorostrata, assembly GCF_949987535.1. Lineage (NCBI taxonomy): Eukaryota > Metazoa > Chordata > Mammalia > Artiodactyla > Balaenopteridae > Balaenoptera > Balaenoptera acutorostrata. The sequence goes on along the minus strand of NW_026646025.1, from coordinate 2,809,377 downwards.
TGGAGCATTGTGATGACAGGGGTACTGGAGCATTGTGATGGAAGTAGACATGGATCATTGTGATGACATGTGTCCTGGAACACTGTGATGGCACGGTTCATCGAGTATTGTGATGACAAGGGTCATAGCGAATTGTGATGACAAGTGTCATGGGGCATTGTGTGACATTGATCATCTAGGAATTGTGATGAAAAGTATCATGGAGCACTGTGAGGAAAATTGTCCTGGATTATTGTGATGACAGCAGTCATGGAGAATTGTGATGACAGGGATTATGCAGCATTGTGTTGAGAAGGGTATGGACTATTGTGATGACAATGGTCATGGAGCAATGTGATGAACGTATTCATGGAACATCGTGATGAAAAGTGCATGGGAGCATTGTGACGATAAAGGCCATGGAGTATTGTGATGACTAGTGTCATGGAGCATTTTAATGAAAGGTTTCATTGTGCACCATGATGACAAATGGGATGGAGAATTATGATGAAACTGGTCCTGGAGCATTGTGATAACAAAAGCCATGGAGCATTGTGATGACAGGCATCATGGAGCATTGTGAAGAAAGGGGCCATGGGGTATTGTAATGACACTAGAGAAACATGATGAAAATGGTCAGCGAGCATAGTGATTAAAGTGGTCATTGAGAATTGTGATGAAAAGCGACATAGAGCATTGTGATGACAAAGGTCATGGAGAAGTGTGATGACCAGGGTCATGTAGCATTGTGATGACACGGTCATGGAACATTGTGACGACAAGAATTCTGGAGCATTGTGCTGACAAGGGTCATGGAGCATAGTGATGACACGGTCATGGAACATTGTGATGACAAGAATTCTGGAGCATTATGATGACAAGGGCCATGGAGCATTGTGATGACACGGTCATGGAACATTGTGATGACAAGAATTCTGCAGCATTGCGATGACAAGGGCCATGGAGCTTTGTGATGACACTGTCATGGAACATTGTGATGAGAAGAATTCTGGATCATTGTGATGACAAGGGTCATGGAGCATTGTGATGACATGGTCAAGGAACATTGCGATGATAAGATTTCTGGAGCATTGTGTTGAAAGGGCATGGAGCATTGTGATTAAAGGTGACAAGGAACATTGTGATGATATGGGCAGAAAACTCTGTGATGACAGTGGTCATGGAGTATTGTGACAAAAATTATCATGGAATATTGTGCCGACAAGGGCCATGGAGCATTGTGATGACACGGTCATGGAACATTGTGATGACAAGAATTCTGGAGCATTATGATGACAAGGGCCATGGAGCATTGTGATGACAGGGCCATGGAATATTGTGTTGACAAGAATTCGGGAGCGTTGTGATGACAATGGCCATGGAGCATTGTGATGACACGGTCATGGAACATTGTGATGAGAAGAATTCTGGAGCATTGTCATGACAAGGGCCATGGAGCATTGTGATGACACTGTCATGGATCATTGTGATGACAAGAATTCTGGAGCATTATGATGACAAGGGCCATGGAGCATTGTGATGACAGGGCCATGGAACATTGTGATGACAAGAATTCGGGAGCGTTGTGATGACAATGGTCATGGAGCATTGTGATGACACGGTCATGGAACATTGTGATGAGAAGAATTCTGGAGCGTTGTCATGACAAGGGCCATGGAGCATTGTGATGACACGGTCATGGAACATTGTGATGACAAGAATTCTGGAGCATTGTGATGACAAGGGCCATGGAGCATTGTGATGACACGGTCATGGAACATTGTGATGACAAGAATTCTGGAACATTGTGCTGAAAAGGGCCATGGAGCATTGTGATGACACGGTCATGGAACATTTTGATGACAAGAATTCTGGAGCATTCTGATGACAAAGGCGATGGAGCATTGTGATGACACGGTCATGGAACATTGTGATGACAAGAATTCTGGAGCATTCTGATGACAAGCGCCATAGAGCATTGTGATGACACGTTCATGGAATATAGTAATGACAAGAATTCTGGAGCATTATGATGACAAGGGCCATGGAGCATTGTGATGACACGGCCATGGAACATTGTGATGACAAGATTTCTGGAGCATTGTGATGACAGTGGCCATGGAGCATTGTGTTGATACGGTCATGGAACATTTTGATGAGAAGAATTCTGGAGCATTGTCATGAGAAGGGCCATGGAGCATTGTGATGACACGGTCATGGAACATTGTGATGACAAGAATTCTGGAGCATTGTGATGACAAGGGCCAAGGAGCATTGTGATGACACGGTCATGGAACATTGTGATGAGAAGAATTCTGGAGCATTGTGCTGACAAGGGCCATGGAGCATTGTGATGATACGGTCATGGAACATTGTGATGACAAGAATTCTGGAGCATTATGATGACAAGGGCCATGGAGCATTGTGATGACCGGGCCATGGAATATTGTGTTGACAAGAATTCGGGAGCGTTGTGATGACAATGGCCATGGAGCATTGTGATGACACGGTCATGGAACAATGTTTTGAGAAGAATTCCGGAGCATTGTGATGACAAGGGCCATGGAGCATTTTGATGACACGGTCATGGAACATTGTGATGAGAAGAATTCTCGAGCATTATGATGACAAGGGCCATGGAGCATTGTGATGACACGGCCATGGAACATTGTGATGACAAGAATTCTGGAGCATTGTGCTGAATAGGGCCATGGAGCATTGTGATGACACGGTCATGGAACAATGTGATGAGAAGAATTCCGGAGCATTGTGATGACAAGGGCCATGGAGCATTGTGATGACACGGTCATGGAACATTGTGATGACAAGAATTCTGGAGCATTGTGCTGATGACGGCCATGGAGCATTGTGATGACACAGTCAAGGAACATTGCGATGAAAAAGATTTCTGGAGCATTGTGATGAAAGGGCATGGAGCATTGTGATTAAAGGTGACAAGGAACATTGTGATGATATGGGTAGAGAACTCTGTTATGACAGTGGTCATGCAGTATTGTGACGAAAAGTTTCATGGAACATTTTGCTGACAGCGATCATGGAGCTTTTTTGTAAGAGAGGCTATGGAGATTTGTGATGTCAGGCCTCATGGGGCATTGTGTTGAGAGCGGTCTTGGAGCATTGTGATGAAAAGTGTCATGGAGCACTGTGATTACAGGGGCCATGGAGCATTGTGAATACAAAGGCTATGGAGCATTGAGATGACAGGTTTCATGGAGCACTGTGATGAATGTGATCTTGGATCATTGTGATGAAAAGTGTCCTGGAACCCTGTGATGACACGTTTCATGGAGCATTGTGATGACAAGGACCATGGCGAATTGTGATGACATCTGTCATGGGGCATTGTGATGACAGTGGTCATCTAGATTTGCGATGAAAGGTATCATGGAGCACTGTGATGACAGGGGCCATGGAACATTGTGATGACAAAGCCATGGAGCATTGTGATGACAAGGGCATGGAGCATTGTGATGACAGGGCCCACAGAGCTTTGTGATGAAAAGGGCAGGGTACATTGTGATGACAGGGTTCATGGAGCATTGTGATGAAAGGGGCCATGGAGCATTGAGATGAGAGCCGTTATGAGGCATGGTGATGACAGTGGTCATGGAGCATTGTGATGAAAGAGATCATGGAGCAATATGATAACAGGGGCCATGGAGCATTGTGATGACAGGGGTACTGGAGCATTGTGATGGAAGTAGACATGGATCATTGTGATGACATGTGTCCTGGAACACTGTGATGGCACGGTTCATCGAGTATTGTGATGACAAGGGTCATAGCGAATTGTGATGACAAGTGTCATGGGGCATTGTGTGACATTGATCATCTAGGAATTGTGATGAAAAGTATCATGGAGCACTGTGAGGAAAATTGTCCTGGATTATTGTGATGACAGCAGTCATGGAGAATTGTGATGACAGGGATTATGCAGCATTGTGTTGACAAGGGTATGGACTATTGTGATGACAATGGTCATGGAGCAATGTGATGAACGTATTCATGGAACATCGTGATGAAAAGTGCATGGGAGCATTGTGACGATAAAGGCCATGGAGTATTGTGATGACTAGTGTCATGGAGCATTTTAATGAAAGGTTTCATTGTGCACCATGATGACAAATGGGATGGAGAATTGTGATGAAACTGGTCCTGGAGCATTGTGATAACAAAAGCCATGGAGCATTGTGATGACAGGCATCATGGAGCATTGTGAAGAAAGGGGCCATGGGGTATTGTAATGACACTAGAGAAACATGATGAAAATGGTCAGCGAGCATAGTGATTAAAGTGGTCATTGAGAATTGTGATGAAAAGCGACATAGAGCATTGTGATGACAAAGGTCATGGAGAAGTGTGATGACCAGGGTCATGTAGCATTGTGATGACACGGTCATGGAACATTGTGACGACAAGAATTCTGGAGCATTGTGCTGACAAGGGTCATGGAGCATAGTGATGACACGGTCATGGAACATTGTGATGACAAGAATTCTGGAGCATTATGATGACAAGGGCCATGGAGCATTGTGATGACACGGTCATGGAACATTGTGATGACAAGAATTCTGCAGCATTGCGATGACAAGGGCCATGGAGCTTTGTGATGACACTGTCATGGAACATTGTGATGAGAAGAATTCTGGATCATTGTGATGACAAGGGTCATGGAGCATTGTGATGACATGGTCAAGGAACATTGCGATGACAAGATTTCTGGAGCATTGTGTTGAAAGGGCATGGAGCATTGTGATTAAAGGTGACAAGGAACATTGTGATGATATGGGCAGAAAACTCTGTGATGACAGTGGTCATGGAGTATTGTGAGAAAAATTATCATGGAATATTGTGCCGACAAGGGCCATGGAGCATTGTGATGACACGGTCATGGAACATTGTGATGACAAGAATTCTGGAGCATTATGATGACAAGGGCCATGGAGCATTGTGATGACAGGGCCATGGAATATTGTGTTGACAAGAATTCGGGAGCGTTGTGATGACAATGGCCATGGAGCATTGTGATGACACGGTCATGGAACATTGTGATGAGAAGAATTCTGGAGCATTGTCATGACAAGGGCCATGGAGCATTGTGATGACACTGTCATGGATCATTGTGATGACAAGAATTCTGGAGCATTATGATGACAAGGGCCATGGAGCATTGTGATGACAGGGCCATGGAACATTGTGATGACAAGAATTCGGGAGCATTGTGATGACAATGGCTATGGAGCATTGTGATGACACGGTCATGGAACATTGTGATGAGAAGAATTCTGGAGCGTTGTCATGACAAGGGCCATGGAGCATTGTGATGACACGGTCATGGAACATTGTGATGACAAGAATTCTGGAGCATTGTGATGACAAGGGCCATGGAGCATTGTGATGACACGTTCATGGAACATTGTGATGACAAGAATTCTGGAACATTGTGCTGAAAAGGGCCATGGAGCATTGTGATGACACGGTCATGGAACATTTTGATGACAAGAATTCTGGAGCATTCTGATGACAAAGGCGATGGAGCATTGTGATGACACGGTCATGGAACATTGTGATGACAAGAATTCTGGAGCATTCTGATGACAAGGGCCATGGAGCATTGTGATGACACGGCCATGGAACATTGTGATGACAAGAATTCTGGAGCATTGTGATGACAGTGGCCATGGAGCATTGTGTTGACACGGTCATGGAACATTTTGATGAGAAGAATTCTGGAGCATTGTCACGACAAGGGCCATGGAGCATTGTGATGACACGGTCATGGAACATTGTGATGACAAGAATTCTGGAGCATTGTGATGACAAGGGCCAAGGAGCATTGTGATGACACGGTCATGGAACATTGTGATGACAAGAATTCTGGAGCATTGTGATGACAAGGGCCAAGGAGCATTGTGATGACACGGTCATGGAACATTGTGATGAGAAGTATTCTAGAGCATTGTGCTGACAAGGGCCATGGAGCATTGTGATGATACGGTCATGGAACATTGTGATGACAAGAATTCTGGAGCATTATGATGACAAGGGCCATCGAGCATTGTGATGACACGGTCATGGAACATTTTGATGACAAGAATTCTGGAGCACCGGTCTGGTTTTTAAGTCAGACCCAGTTCAACTCCAGCCAGTTTCTGGACCCGGTCTGGAAAAAAAATGTTCAAAAAAGCCTGAAAGCTAAGACGAAAGCTAAGACACAAGCCGCGGAGGCTCCGCGAGGGACGGACTCAGCACCTCCTGAAGCGGAAGAGGCAGCGAGCTCAGGGCTCAGCAGGAAAGCTAAGAGCAGGAACAGGAGAGAGCTAATAAAAGAGCCCTGAGGAAGCACAAACCGGCAGAGGATGGAGAATCTGAAACGTAGAGTGAGGAGACAAGAAGTTTTGGAGCTTTTTTGAGGCAAGAAATTTCAGGAGATTAACCAAGATGGCGGAGTAGAAGGACGTGCTCTCACTCCCTCTTGCGAGAGCACCAGAATCACAACTGGCTGCTGGACAATCATTGACAGGAAGACCCTGGACTTCACCAAGGAGGACACCCCACGTCCAAGGACAGAGGAGAAGCCACAGTGAGACGGTAGGAGGGGCGCAATCAGAGTAAAATCAAATCCCATAACTGCTGGGTGGGTGACTCACAGACTGGCGAACACTTATACCACAGAAGTCCACCCACTGGAGTGAAGGTTCTGAGCCCCACCTCAGGCTTCCCAACCTGGGGGTCCGGCAAAGGGAGGAGGAATTCCTAGAGAATCAGACTTTGAAGTCTAGTGGGAATTGATTGCAGGACTGTGACAGGACTGGGGGAAACAGAGACCCCACTCTTGGAGGGCACACACAAAGTAATGTGTGCATCGGGACCCAGGGGAAGGAGCAGTGACCCTGGGGGAGACTGAACCAGACGTACCTGCTGGTGTTGGGGGGTCTCCTGCAGAGGCGAGTGGTGGCTCTGTTTCACCGTGGGGATAAGGACACTGGCAGCAGAGGTCCTGGGAAGTTCTCCTTGGCGTGAGCCCTCCCAGAGTCTGCCATTAACCCCACCAAAGAGCACGGGTAGGCTCCAGTGTTGGGTTGCCTCAGGCAAAACAACCAACAGGGAGGGAACCCAGCCCCACCCATCAACAGTCAAGTGGATTAAGGTTTTACTGGGCTCTGATCGCCACAGCAACAGGGAAGGAACCCAGCCCCACCCATCAACAGTCAAGTGGATTAAGGTTTTACTGAGCTCTGACCGCCACAGCAACAGTCAGCTCTACCCACCACCAGAGCCTCCCATCAAGCCTCTTAGATAGCCTCAACCACCAGAGGGCAGACAACAGAAGCAAGAAAAACTACAATCCTGCAGCCTGTGGACCAAAAACCACAGTTACAGAAAGACAGAGAAGATGAAAAGGCAGAGGGCTATGTACCAGATGAAGGAACAAGAAAAAACCCCAGAAAAACAACCAAATGAAGTGGAGATAGGCAACCTTCCAGAAAAAGAATTCAGAATAATGATAGTGAAGATGATCCAGGACCTCGGAATAAGAATGGAGGCAAAGATTGAGAAGATGCAAGAAATGATTAACAAAGACCTAGAAGAATTAAAGAACAAACAAACAGAGATGACCAATACAATAACTGAAATGAAAACTACACTAGAAGGAATCAATAGCAGAATAACTGAGGCAGAAGAACGGATAAGTGACCTGGAAGACAGAATGGTGGAATTCACTGCTGCGGAACAGACTAAAGAAAAAAGAATAAAAAGAAATGAAGACAGCCTAAGAGACCTCTGGGACAACATTAAACGCAACAACATTCGCATTATAGGGGTCCCAGAAGGAGAAGAGAGAGAGAAAGGACCAGAGAAAATATTTGAAGAGATTATAATCGAAAACTTCCCTAACATGGGAAAGGAAATAGCCACCCAAGTCCAGGAAGCGCAGAGAGTCCCATACAGAATAAACCCAAGGAGAAACACGCCGAGACACATAGTAATCAAAGTGGCAAAAATTAAAGACAAAGAAAAATTATTGAAAGCAGCAAGGGAAAAACGACAAATAACATACAAGGGAACCCCCATAAGGTTAACAGCTGATTTCTCAGCAGAAACTCTGCAAGCCAGAAGGGAGTGGCATGAAATACTTAAAGTGATGAAAGGGAAGAACCTACAACCAAGATTACTCTACCCAGCAAGGATCTCATTTAGATTTGATGGAGAAATCAAAAGCTTTACAGACAAGCAAAAGCTAAGAGAATTCAGCACCACCAAACCAGCTCTACAACAAATGCTAAAGGAACTTCTCTAAGTGGGAAACACAAGAGAAGAAAAGGACCTACAAAAACAAACCCCAAACAATTAAGAAAATGGTCATAGGAACATACATATCGATAATTACCTTAAACGTGAATGGATTAAATGCCCCAACCAAAAGACATAGACTGGCTGAATGGATACAAAAACAAGACCCATATATATGCTGTCTACAAGAGACCCACTTCAGACCTAGGGACACATACAGACTGAAAGTGAGGGGATGGAAAAAGATATTCCATGCAAATGGAAATCAAAAGAAAGCTGGAGTAGCTATACTCATATCAGATAAAATAGACTTTAAAATAAAGAATGTTACAAGAGACAAGGAAGGACACTACATAATGATCCAGGGATCAATCCAAGAAGAAGATATAACAATTATAAATATATATGCACCCAACATAGGAGCACCTCAATACATAAGGCAACTGCTAACAGCTATAAAAGAGGAAATCGACAGTAACACAATAATAGTGGGGGACTTTAACACCTCACTTACACCAATGGACAGATCATCCAAAATGAAAATAAATAAGGAAACAGAAGCTTTAAATGACACAATAGACCAGATAGATTTAATTGATATATATATAGGACATTCCATCCAAAAACGGCAGATTACACGTTCTTCTCAAGTGCACACGGAACATTCTCCAGGATAGATCACATCTTGGGTCACAAATCAAGCCTCAGTAAATTTAAGAAAATTGAAATCATATCAAGCATCTTTTCTGACCAGAACGCTATGAGATTAGAAATGAATTACAGGGAAAAAAACGTAAAAAAGACAAACACATGGAGGCTAAACAATACGTTACTAAATAACCAAGAGATCACTGAAGAAATCAAACAGGAAATAAAAAAATACCTAGAGACAAATGACAATGAAAACACGACGACCCAAAACCTATGGGATGCAGCAAAAGCGGTTCTAAGAGGGAAGTTTATAGCTATACAAGCCTACCTAAAGAAACAAGAAAAATCTCAAGTAAACAATCTAACTTTACACCTAAAGAAACTAGAGAAAGAAGAACAAACAAAACCCAAAGTTAGCAGAAGGAAAGAAATCATAAAGATCAGAGCAGAAATAAATGAAATAGAAACAAAGAAAACAATAGCAAAGATCAATAAAACTAAAAGTTGGTTCTTTGAGAAGATAAACAAAATTGATAAGCCATTAGCCAGACTCATCAAGAAAAAGAGGGAGAGGACTCAAATCAATAAAATCAGAAATGAAAAAGGAGAAGTTACAACAGACACCGCAGAAATACAAAACATCCTAAGAGACTACTACAAGCAACTTTATGCCAATAAAATGGACAACCTGGAAGAAATGGACAAATTCTTAGAAAGGTATAACCTTCCAAGACTGAATCAGGAAGAAACAGAAAATATCAACAGACCAATCACAAGTAATGAAATTGAAACTGTGATTAAAAATCTTCCAACAAACAAAAGTCCAGGACCAGATGGCTTCACAGGTGAATTCTATCAAACATTTAGAGAAGAGCTAACACCCATCCTTCTCAAACTCTTCCAAAAAATTGCAGAGGAAGGAACTCTCCCAAACTCATTCTATGAGGCCACCATCACCCTGATACCAAAACCAGACAAAGACACTACAAAAAAAGAAAATTACAGACCAATATCACTGATGAATATAGATGCAAAAATCCTCAACAAAATACTAGCAAACAGAATCCAACAACACATTAAAAGGATCATACACCACGATCAAGTGGGATTTATCCCAGGGATGCAAGGATTCTTCAATATACGCAAATCAATCAATGTGATACACCATATTAACAAATTGAAGAATAAAAACCATATGATCATCTCAATAGATGCAGAAAAAGCTTTTGACAAAATTCAACACCCATTTATGATAAAAACTCTCCAGAAAGTGGGCATAGAGGGAACCTACCTCAACATAATAAAGGCCATATATGACAAACCCACAGCAAACATCATTCTCAATGGTGAAAAACTGAAAGCATTTCCTCTAAGATCAGGAACGAGACAAGGATGTCCACTCTCACCACTATTATTCAACATAGTTCTGGAAGTCCTAGCCACGGCAATCAGAGAAGAAAAAGAAATAAAAGGAATACAAATTGGAAAAGAAGAAGTAAAACTGTCACTGTTTGCGGATGACATGATACTATACATAGTGAATCCTAAAACTGCCACCAGAAAACTGCTAGAGCTAATTAATGAATATGGTAAAGTTGCAGGTTACAAAATTAATGCACAGAAATCTCTTGCATTCCTATACACTAATGATGAAAAATCTGAAAGAGAAATTATGGAAACACTCCCATTTACCATTGCAACAAAAAGAATAAAATACCTAGGAATAAACCTACCTAGGGAGACAAAAGACCTGTATGCAGAAAACTATAAGACACTGATGAAAGAAATTAAAGATGATACCAACAGATGGAGAGATATACCATGTTCTTGGATTGGAAGAATCAACATTGTGAAAATGAGTATACTACCCAAAGCAATCTACAGATTCAATGCAATCCCTATCAAATTACCAATGGCATTTTTTACGGAGCTAGAACAAATCATCTTAAAATTTGTATGGAGACACAAAAGACCCCGAATAGCCAAAGCAGTCTTGAGGCAAAAAAATGGAGCTGGAGGAATCAGACTCCCTGACTTCAGACTATACTACAAAGCTACAGTAATCAAGACAATATGGTACTGGCACAAAAACAGAAACATAGATCAATGGAACAAGATAGAAAGCCCAGAGATTAACCCACGCACCTATGGTCAACTAATCTATGACAAAGGAGGCAAAGATATACAATGGAGAAAAGACAGTCTCTTCAATAAGTGGTGCTGGGAAAACTGGACAGCCACATGTAAAAGAATGAAATTAGAATACTCCCTAACACCATACACAAAAATAAACTCAAAATGGATTAGAGACCTAAATATAAGACTGGACACTATAAAACTCTTAGAGGAAAACATAGGAAGAACACTCTTTGACATAAATCACAGCAAGATCTTTTTCGATCCACCTCCTAGAGTAATGGAAATAAAAACAAAAATAAACAAGTGGGACCTAATGAAACTTCAAAGCTTTTGCACAGCAAAGGAAACCATAAACAAGACGAAAAGACAACCCTCAGAATGGGAGAAAATATTTGCAAATGAATCAACGGACAAAGGATTAATCTCCAAAATATATAAACAGCTCATTCAGCTCAATATCAAAGAAACAAACACCCCAATCCAAAAATGGGCAGAAGACCTAAATAGACATTTCTCCAAAGAAGACATACAGACGGCCACGAAGCACATGAAAAGATGCTCAACATCTCTAATTATTAGAGAAATGCAAATCAAAACTACAATGAGGTATCACCTCACTCCTGTTAGAATGGGCATCATCAGAAAATCTACAAACAACAAATGCTGGAGAGGGTGTGGAGAAAAGGGAACCCTCTTGCACTGTTGGTGGGAATGTAAATTGATACAGCCACTATGGAGAACAATATGGAGGTTCCTTAAAAAACTAAAAATAGAATTACCATATGACCCAGCAATCCCACTACTGGGCATATACCCAGAGAAAACCGTAATTCAAAAAGACACGTGCACCCGAATGTTCATTGCAGCACTATTTACAATAGCCAGGTCATGGAAGCAACCTAAATGCCCATCAACAGACGAATGGATAAAGAAGTTGTGGTACATATATACGATGGAATATTATTCAGCCATAAAAAGGAACGAAATTGAGTCATTTGTTGAGAAGTGGATGGATCTAGAGACTGTCATACAGAGTGAAGTAAGTCAGAAAGAGAAAAACAAATATCGTATGTTAATGCATGTATGTGGAACGTAGAAAAATGGTACAGATGAGCCAGTTTGCAGGGCAGAAGTTGAGACACAGATGTAGAGAATGGACATATGGACACCAAGGGGGGAAAACTGCGATGAGGTGGGGATGGTGATGTGCTGAATTGGGCGATTGGGATTGACATGTATACACTGATGTGTATAAAACTGATGCCTAATAAGAACCTGCAGTATAAAAAAACAAACAAAACAACTAATACTAAACTTTCATTGGGTTATTTGTATGGAAATAAATATGTTAATATAAATGTTTCAGACATTACATGAAATTTCTAAAAATCTTATATTTGTATTTGTATGGAAATATGTATGGAAATATGTTAATATAAATGTTTCAGACATTACATGAAATTTCTAAAAATCTTATATTTGTATTTGTATGGAAATATGTATGGAAATATGTTAATATAAATGTTTCAGACATTACATGAAATTTCTAAAAATCTTATATTTGTATTTGTATGGAAATATGTTAATATAAATGTTTCAGACATTACATGAAATTTCTAAAAATCTTATATTTGTATTTGTATGGAAATATGTATGGAAATATGTTAATATAAATGTTTCAGACATTACAGGAAACGTCTAAAAATCTTATATGTTCTGGTATAATGTTATAAGTAATAATCCTAGTTATTACTTTAAAATGTATAGCTCAGAAATAACTAATTTTCTTGTCAACTGCATTATTATGAACTTTCATCAAATCTTTAACCATGGTCATTTTTAAGTCTTTTGTCATTTACAGACAGTTCTGGGTGTACTCTGATGATTTTGCAAATATGTTCCTATAAAAGAGTTTCATCTTCAAGAAATTCATGGAAAAGACTCTGACAAGTACAGGTTTCTGGTAACTGACTGTACTGCTGAACTGAATGAATAAGCATTTTCAGAACTCTAATGAAAAACTGATGAACTCATAAAAGTGCTAACAAAAGATCAAGATGAAAAAAAAGAAATTAATTACATGGGACTGAGTGAACGGATGAGGATGAGTAAAATTTTTGTGACTTTCTGTCTGAATTAAAAAAAAAATCCCACAAGGACTCAGAGGAAAAGAATATACAAATCAATTTTCACTGCAAAGCAAAGGAGCTGTTACAGTGGAGGATTACTGGACTGAATGTCAATATTATGACATAGTATAAGTGTGTTTCATGTTTGGTAATTGCAATCATTGTTGCTTTTGTTGTGGTCATCCATGTACAATGCTTGGTGTCAGTCTATCTATCTCTTGTAAAAATAAAATACAGTGTGTGTGTGTGGAAAAAAAAAAAAGAAAAAAAGAAAAAAAAAAAAAAAGAAAAAAGAATTCTGGAGCATTCTGATGACAAAGGCGATGGAGCATTGTGATGACACGGTCATGGAACATTGTGATAACAAGAATTCTGGAGCATTCTGATGACAAGCGCCATAGAGCATTGTGATGACACTTTCATGGAATATAGTAATGACAAGAATTCTGGAGCATTATGATGACAAGGGGCATGGAGCATTGTGATGACACGGCCATGGAACATTGTGATGACAAGAATTCTGGAGCATTGTGATGACGGTGGCCATGGAGCATTGTGTTGACACGGTCATGGAACATTTTGATGAGAAGAATTCTGAAGCATTGTCATGACAAGGGCCATGGAGCATTGTGATGGCACGGTTATGGAACATTGTGATGACAAGAATTCTGGAGCATTGTGATGACAAGGGCCATGGAGCATTGTGATGACAAGGTCATGGAACATTGTGATGAGAAGAATTCTGGAGCATTGTGCTGACAAGGGCCATGGAGCATTGTGATGATACGGTCATGGAACATTGTGATGACAAGAATTCTGGAGCATTATGATGACAAGGGCCATGGAGCATTGTGATGACACGGCCATGGAACATTGTGATGACAAGAATTCTGGAGCATTGTGATGACAATGGCCATGGAGCATTGTGATGACACGGTATGGAACATTGTGATGACAAGAATTCTGGAGCATTGTGATGACAAGGGCCATGGAGCATTGTGATGATACGGTCATGGAACATTGTGATGACAGGAATTCTGGGGCATTGTGCTGAAAAGGGCCATGGAGCATTGTGCTGACACGGTCATGGAACAATGTGATGAGAAGAATTCCGGAGAATTGTGATGAAAAGGGCCATGGAGCATTGTGATGACACGGTCATGGAACATTTTGATGACAAGAATTCTGGAGCATTCTGATGACAAAGGCGATGGAGCATTGTGATGACACGGTCATGGAACATTGTGATGACAAGAATTCTGGAGCATTCTGATGACAAGCGCCATAGAGCATTGTGATGACACGTTCATGGAATATAGTAATGACAAGAATTCTGGAGCATTATGATGACAAGCGCCATGGAGCATTGTGATGACACGGCCATGGAACATTGTGATGACAAGAATTCTGGAGCATTGTGATGACAGTGGCCATGGAGCATTGTGTTGACACGGTCATGGAACATTTTGATGAGAAGAATTCTGGAGCATTGTCATGACAAGGGCCATGGAGCATTGTGATGACACGGTCATGGAACATTGTGATGACAAGAATTCTGGAGCATTGTGATGACAAGGGCCAAGGAGCATTGTGATGACACGGTCATGGAACATTGTGATGAGAAGTATTCTAGAGCATTGTGCTGACAAGGGCCATGGAGCATTGTGATGATACGGTCATGGAACATTGTGATGACAAGAATTCTGGAGCATTATGATGACAAGGGCCATGGAGCATTGTGATGACACGGCCATGGAACATTGTGATGACAAGAATTCTGGAGCATTGTGATGACGGTGGCCATGGAGCATTGTGTTGACACGGTCATGGAACATTTTGATGAGAAGAATTCTGAAGCATTGTCATGACAAGGGCCATGGAGCATTGTGATGGCACGGTTATGGAACATTGTGATGACAAGAATTCTGGAGCATTGTGATGACAAGGGCCATGGAGCATTGTGATGACAAGGTCATGGAACATTGTGATGAGAAGAATTCTGGAGCATTGTGCTGACAAGGGCCATGGAGCATTGTGATGATACGGTCATGGAACATTGTGATGACAAGAATTCTGGAGCATTATGATGACAAGGGCCATGGAGCATTGTGATGACACGGCCATGGAACATTGTGATGACAAGAATTCTGGAGCATTGTGATGACAATGGCCATGGAGCATTGTGATGACACGGTATGGAACATTGTGATGACAAGAATTCTGGAGCATTGTGATGACAAGGGCCATGGAGCATTGTGATGATACGGTCATGGAACATTGTGATGACAGGAATTCTGGGGCATTGTGCTGAAAAGGGCCATGGAGCATTGTGCTGACACGGTCATGGAACAATGTGATGAGAAGAATTCCGGAGAATTGTGATGAAAAGGGCCATGGAGCATTGTGATGACACGGTCATGGAACATTTTGATGACAAGAATTCTGGAGCATTCTGATGACAAAGGCGATGGAGCATTGTGATGACACGGTCATGGAACATTGTGATGACAAGAATTCTGGAGCATTGTCATGACAAGGGCCATGGAGCATTGTGATGACACGGTCATGGAATATAGTAATGACAAGAATTCTGGAGCATTATGATGACAAGCGCCATGGAGCATTGTGATGACACGGCCATGGAACATTGTGATGACAAGAATTCTGGAGCATTGTGATGACAGTGGCCATGGAGCATTGTGTTGACACGGTCATGGAACATTTTGATGAGAAGAATTCTGGAGCATTGTCATGACAAGGGCCATGGAGCATTGTGATGACACGGTCATGGAACATTGTGATGACAAGAATTCTGGAGCATTGTGATGACAAGGGCCAAGGAGCATTGTGATGACACGGTCATGGAACATTGTGATGAGAAGTATTCTAGAGCATTGTGCTGACAAGGGCCATGGAGCATTGTGATGATACGGTCATGGAACATTGTGATGACAAGAATTCTGGAGCATTATGATGACAAGGGCCATGGAGCATTGTGATGACACGGCCATGGAACATTGTGATGACAAGAATTCTGGAGCATTGTGCTGACAAGGGCCATCGAGCATTGTGATGACACGGTCATGGAACATTTTGATGACAAGAATTCTGGAGCACCGGTCTGGTTTTTAAGTCAGACCCAGTTCAACTCCAGCCAGTTTCTGGACCCGGTCTGGAAAAAAAATGTTCAAAAAAGCCTGAAAGCTAAGACGAAAGCTAAGACACAAGCCGCGGAGGCTCCGCGAGGGACGGACTCAGCACCTCCTGAAGCGGAAGAGGCAGCGAGCTCAGGGCTCAGCAGGAAAGCTAAGAGCAGGAACAGGAGAGAGCTAATAAAAGAGCCCTGAGGAAGCACAAACCGGCAGAGGATGGAGAATCTGAAACGTAGAGTGAGGAGACAAGAAGTTTTGGAGCTTTTTTGAGGCAAGAAATTTCAGGAGATTAACCAAGATGGCGGAGTAGAAGGACGTGCTCTCACTCCCTCTTGCGAGAGCACCAGAATCACAACTGGCTGCTGGACAATCATTGACAGGAAGACCCTGGACTTCACCAAGGAGGACACCCCACGTCCAAGGACAGAGGAGAAGCCACAGTGAGACGGTAGGAGGGGCGCAATCAGAGTAAAATCAAATCCCATAACTGCTGGGTGGGTGACTCACAGACTGGCGAACACTTATACCACAGAAGTCCACCCACTGGAGTGAAGGTTCTGAGCCCCACCTCAGGCTTCCCAACCTGGGGGTCCGGCAAAGGGAGGAGGAATTCCTAGAGAATCAGACTTTGAAGTCTAGTGGGAATTGATTGCAGGACTGTGACAGGACTGGGGGAAACAGAGACCCCACTCTTGGAGGGCACACACAAAGTAATGTGTGCATCGGGACCCAGGGGAAGGAGCAGTGACCCTGGGGGAGACTGAACCAGACGTACCTGCTGGTGTTGGGGGGTCTCCTGCAGAGGCGAGTGGTGGCTCTGTTTCACCGTGGGGATAAGGACACTGGCAGCAGAGGTCCTGGGAAGTTCTCCTTGGCGTGAGCCCTCCCAGAGTCTGCCATTAACCCCACCAAAGAGCACGGGTAGGCTCCAGTGTTGGGTTGCCTCAGGCAAAACAACCAACAGGGAGGGAACCCAGCCCCACCCATCAACAGTCAAGTGGATTAAGGTTTTACTGGGCTCTGATCGCCACAGCAACAGGGAAGGAACCCAGCCCCACCCATCAACAGTCAAGTGGATTAAGGTTTTACTGAGCTCTGACCGCCACAGCAACAGTCAGCTCTACCCACCACCAGAGCCTCCCATCAAGCCTCTTAGATAGCCTCAACCACCAGAGGGCAGACAACAGAAGCAAGAAAAACTACAATCCTGCAGCCTGTGGACCAAAAACCACAGTTACAGAAAGACAGAGAAGATGAAAAGGCAGAGGGCTATGTACCAGATGAAGGAACAAGAAAAAACCCCAGAAAAACAACCAAATGAAGTGGAGATAGGCAACCTTCCAGAAAAAGAATTCAGAATAATGATAGTGAAGATGATCCAGGACCTCGGAATAAGAATGGAGGCAAAGATTGAGAAGATGCAAGAAATGATTAACAAAGACCTAGAAGAATTAAAGAACAAACAAACAGAGATGACCAATACAATAACTGAAATGAAAACTACACTAGAAGGAATCAATAGCAGAATAACTGAGGCAGAAGAACGGATAAGTGACCTGGAAGACAGAATGGTGGAATTCACTGCTGCGGAACAGACTAAAGAAAAAAGAATAAAAAGAAATGAAGACAGCCTAAGAGACCTCTGGGACAACATTAAACGCAACAACATTCGCATTATAGGGGTCCCAGAAGGAGAAGAGAGAGAGAAAGGACCAGAGAAAATATTTGAAGAGATTATAATCGAAAACTTCCCTAACATGGGAAAGGAAATAGCCACCCAAGTCCAGGAAGCGCAGAGAGTCCCATACAGAATAAACCCAAGGAGAAACACGCCGAGACACATAGTAATCAAAGTGGCAAAAATTAAAGACAAAGAAAAATTATTGAAAGCAGCAAGGGAAAAACGACAAATAACATACAAGGGAACCCCCATAAGGTTAACAGCTGATTTCTCAGCAGAAACTCTGCAAGCCAGAAGGGAGTGGCATGAAATACTTAAAGTGATGAAAGGGAAGAACCTACAACCAAGATTACTCTACCCAGCAAGGATCTCATTTAGATTTGATGGAGAAATCAAAAGCTTTACAGACAAGCAAAAGCTAAGAGAATTCAGCACCACCAAACCAGCTCTACAACAAATGCTAAAGGAACTTCTCTAAGTGGGAAACACAAGAGAAGAAAAGGACCTACAAAAACAAACCCCAAACAATTAAGAAAATGGTCATAGGAACATACATATCGATAATTACCTTAAACGTGAATGGATTAAATGCCCCAACCAAAAGACATAGACTGGCTGAATGGATACAAAAACAAGACCCATATATATGCTGTCTACAAGAGACCCACTTCAGACCTAGGGACACATACAGACTGAAAGTGAGGGGATGGAAAAAGATATTCCATGCAAATGGAAATCAAAAGAAAGCTGGAGTAGCTATACTCATATCAGATAAAATAGACTTTAAAATAAAGAATGTTACAAGAGACAAGGAAGGACACTACATAATGATCCAGGGATCAATCCAAGAAGAAGATATAACAATTATAAATATATATGCACCCAACATAGGAGCACCTCAATACATAAGGCAACTGCTAACAGCTATAAAAGAGGAAATCGACAGTAACACAATAATAGTGGGGGACTTTAACACCTCACTTACACCAATGGACAGATCATCCAAAATGAAAATAAATAAGGAAACAGAAGCTTTAAATGACACAATAGACCAGATAGATTTAATTGATATATATATAGGACATTCCATCCAAAAACGGCAGATTACACGTTCTTCTCAAGTGCACACGGAACATTCTCCAGGATAGATCACATCTTGGGTCACAAATCAAGCCTCAGTAAATTTAAGAAAATTGAAATCATATCAAGCATCTTTTCTGACCAGAACGCTATGAGATTAGAAATGAATTACAGGGAAAAAAACGTAAAAAAGACAAACACATGGAGGCTAAACAATACGTTACTAAATAACCAAGAGATCACTGAAGAAATCAAACAGGAAATAAAAAAATACC
This sequence comes from Balaenoptera acutorostrata, assembly GCF_949987535.1. Taxonomy (NCBI): domain Eukaryota; kingdom Metazoa; phylum Chordata; class Mammalia; order Artiodactyla; family Balaenopteridae; genus Balaenoptera; species Balaenoptera acutorostrata. The sequence goes on along the minus strand of NW_026646025.1, from coordinate 2,789,975 downwards.
TAGAGACAAATGACAATGAAAACACGACGACCCAAAACCTATGGGATGCAGCAAAAGCGGTTCTAAGAGGGAAGTTTATAGCTATACAAGCCTACCTAAAGAAACAAGAAAAATCTCAAGTAAACAATCTAACTTTACACCTAAAGAAACTAGAGAAAGAAGAACAAACAAAACCCAAAGTTAGCAGAAGGAAAGAAATCATAAAGATCAGAGCAGAAATAAATGAAATAGAAACAAAGAAAACAATAGCAAAGATCAATAAAACTAAAAGTTGGTTCTTTGAGAAGATAAACAAAATTGATAAGCCATTAGCCAGACTCATCAAGAAAAAGAGGGAGAGGACTCAAATCAATAAAATCAGAAATGAAAAAGGAGAAGTTACAACAGACACCGCAGAAATACAAAACATCCTAAGAGACTACTACAAGCAACTTTATGCCAATAAAATGGACAACCTGGAAGAAATGGACAAATTCTTAGAAAGGTATAACCTTCCAAGACTGAATCAGGAAGAAACAGAAAATATCAACAGACCAATCACAAGTAATGAAATTGAAACTGTGATTAAAAATCTTCCAACAAACAAAAGTCCAGGACCAGATGGCTTCACAGGTGAATTCTATCAAACATTTAGAGAAGAGCTAACACCCATCCTTCTCAAACTCTTCCAAAAAATTGCAGAGGAAGGAACTCTCCCAAACTCATTCTATGAGGCCACCATCACCCTGATACCAAAACCAGACAAAGACACTACAAAAAAAGAAAATTACAGACCAATATCACTGATGAATATAGATGCAAAAATCCTCAACAAAATACTAGCAAACAGAATCCAACAACACATTAAAAGGATCATACACCACGATCAAGTGGGATTTATCCCAGGGATGCAAGGATTCTTCAATATACGCAAATCAATCAATGTGATACACCATATTAACAAATTGAAGAATAAAAACCATATGATCATCTCAATAGATGCAGAAAAAGCTTTTGACAAAATTCAACACCCATTTATGATAAAAACTCTCCAGAAAGTGGGCATAGAGGGAACCTACCTCAACATAATAAAGGCCATATATGACAAACCCACAGCAAACATCATTCTCAATGGTGAAAAACTGAAAGCATTTCCTCTAAGATCAGGAACGAGACAAGGATGTCCACTCTCACCACTATTATTCAACATAGTTCTGGAAGTCCTAGCCACGGCAATCAGAGAAGAAAAAGAAATAAAAGGAATACAAATTGGAAAAGAAGAAGTAAAACTGTCACTGTTTGCGGATGACATGATACTATACATAGTGAATCCTAAAACTGCCACCAGAAAACTGCTAGAGCTAATTAATGAATATGGTAAAGTTGCAGGTTACAAAATTAATGCACAGAAATCTCTTGCATTCCTATACACTAATGATGAAAAATCTGAAAGAGAAATTATGGAAACACTCCCATTTACCATTGCAACAAAAAGAATAAAATACCTAGGAATAAACCTACCTAGGGAGACAAAAGACCTGTATGCAGAAAACTATAAGACACTGATGAAAGAAATTAAAGATGATACCAACAGATGGAGAGATATACCATGTTCTTGGATTGGAAGAATCAACATTGTGAAAATGAGTATACTACCCAAAGCAATCTACAGATTCAATGCAATCCCTATCAAATTACCAATGGCATTTTTTACGGAGCTAGAACAAATCATCTTAAAATTTGTATGGAGACACAAAAGACCCCGAATAGCCAAAGCAGTCTTGAGGCAAAAAAATGGAGCTGGAGGAATCAGACTCCCTGACTTCAGACTATACTACAAAGCTACAGTAATCAAGACAATATGGTACTGGCACAAAAACAGAAACATAGATCAATGGAACAAGATAGAAAGCCCAGAGATTAACCCACGCACCTATGGTCAACTAATCTATGACAAAGGAGGCAAAGATATACAATGGAGAAAAGACAGTCTCTTCAATAAGTGGTGCTGGGAAAACTGGACAGCCACATGTAAAAGAATGAAATTAGAATACTCCCTAACACCATACACAAAAATAAACTCAAAATGGATTAGAGACCTAAATATAAGACTGGACACTATAAAACTCTTAGAGGAAAACATAGGAAGAACACTCTTTGACATAAATCACAGCAAGATCTTTTTCGATCCACCTCCTAGAGTAATGGAAATAAAAACAAAAATAAACAAGTGGGACCTAATGAAACTTCAAAGCTTTTGCACAGCAAAGGAAACCATAAACAAGACGAAAAGACAACCCTCAGAATGGGAGAAAATATTTGCAAATGAATCAACGGACAAAGGATTAATCTCCAAAATATATAAACAGCTCATTCAGCTCAATATCAAAGAAACAAACACCCCAATCCAAAAATGGGCAGAAGACCTAAATAGACATTTCTCCAAAGAAGACATACAGACGGCCACGAAGCACATGAAAAGATGCTCAACATCTCTAATTATTAGAGAAATGCAAATCAAAACTACAATGAGGTATCACCTCACTCCTGTTAGAATGGGCATCATCAGAAAATCTACAAACAACAAATGCTGGAGAGGGTGTGGAGAAAAGGGAACCCTCTTGCACTGTTGGTGGGAATGTAAATTGATACAGCCACTATGGAGAACAATATGGAGGTTCCTTAAAAAACTAAAAATAGAATTACCATATGACCCAGCAATCCCACTACTGGGCATATACCCAGAGAAAACCGTAATTCAAAAAGACACGTGCACCCGAATGTTCATTGCAGCACTATTTACAATAGCCAGGTCATGGAAGCAACCTAAATGCCCATCAACAGACGAATGGATAAAGAAGTTGTGGTACATATATACGATGGAATATTATTCAGCCATAAAAAGGAACGAAATTGAGTCATTTGTTGAGAAGTGGATGGATCTAGAGACTGTCATACAGAGTGAAGTAAGTCAGAAAGAGAAAAACAAATATCGTATGTTAATGCATGTATGTGGAACGTAGAAAAATGGTACAGATGAGCCAGTTTGCAGGGCAGAAGTTGAGACACAGATGTAGAGAATGGACATATGGACACCAAGGGGGGAAAACTGCGATGAGGTGGGGATGGTGATGTGCTGAATTGGGCGATTGGGATTGACATGTATACACTGATGTGTATAAAACTGATGCCTAATAAGAACCTGCAGTATAAAAAAACAAACAAAACAACTAATACTAAACTTTCATTGGGTTATTTGTATGGAAATAAATATGTTAATATAAATGTTTCAGACATTACATGAAATTTCTAAAAATCTTATATTTGTATTTGTATGGAAATATGTATGGAAATATGTTAATATAAATGTTTCAGACATTACATGAAATTTCTAAAAATCTTATATTTGTATTTGTATGGAAATATGTATGGAAATATGTTAATATAAATGTTTCAGACATTACATGAAATTTCTAAAAATCTTATATTTGTATTTGTATGGAAATATGTATGGAAATATGTTAATATAAATGTTTCAGACATTACATGAAATTTCTAAAAATCTTATATTTGTATTTGTATGGAAATATGTATGGAAATATGTTAATATAAATGTTTCAGACATTACAGGAAACGTCTAAAAATGTTATATGTTCTGGTATAATGTTATAAGTAATAATCCTAGTTATTACTTTAAAATGTATAGCTCAGAAATAACTAATTTTCTTGTCAACTGCATTATTATGAACTTTCATCAAATCTTTAACCATGGTCATTTTTAAGTCTTTTGTCATTTACAGACAGTTCTGGGTGTACTCTGATGATTTTGCAAATATGTTCCTATAAAAGAGTTTCATCTTCAAGAAATTCATGGAAAAGACTCTGACAAGTACAGGTTTCTGGTAACTGACTGTACTGCTGAACTGAATGAATAAGCATTTTCAGAACTCTAATGAAAAACTGATGAACTCATAAAAGTGCTAACAAAAGATCAAGATGAAAAAAAAGAAATTAATTACATGGGACTGAGTGAACGGATGAGGATGAGTATAATTTTTGTGACTTTCTGTCTGAATTAAAAAAAAATCCCACAAGGACTCAGAGGAAAAGAATATACAAATCAATTTTCACTGCAAAGTAAAGGAGCTGTTACAGTGGAGGATTACTGGACTGAATGTCAATATTATGACATAGTATAAGTGTGTTTCATGTTTGGTAATTGCAATCATTGTTGCTTTTGTTGTGGTCATCCATGTACAATGCTTGGTGTCAGTCTATCTATCTCTTGTAAAAATAAAATACAGTGTGTGCGTGTGGAAAAAAAAAAGAAAAAAAGAAAAAAAAAAAAAGAAAAAAAGAATTCTGGAGCATTCTGATGACAAAGGCGATGGAGCATTGTGATGACACGGTCATGGAACATTGTGATAACAAGAATTCTGGAGCATTCTGATGACAAAGGCGATGGAGCATTGTGATGACACGGTCATGGAACATTGTGATGAAAAGAATTCTGGAGCATTCTGATGACAAGCGCCATAGAGCATTGTGATGACACGTTCATGGAATATAGTAATGACAAGAATTCTGGAGCATTATGATGACAAGGGCCATGGAGCATTGTGATGACACGGCCATGGAACATTGTGATGACAAGAATTCTGGAGCATTGTGATGACAGTGGCCATGGAGCATTGTGTTGATACGGTCATGGAACATTTTGATGAGAAGAATTCTGGAGCATTGTCATGAGAAGGGCCATGGAGCATTGTGATGACACGGTCATGGAACATTGTGATGACAAGAATTCTGGAGCATTGTGATGACAAGGGCCAAGGAGCATTGTGATGACACGGTCATGGAACATTGTGATGAGAAGAATTCTGGAGCATTGTGCTGACAAGGGCCATGGAGCATTGTGATGATACGGTCATGGAACATTGTGATGACAAGAATTCTGGAGCATTATGATGACAAGGGCCATGGAGCATTGTGATGACACGGCCATGGAACATTGTGATGACAAGAATTCTGGAGCATTGTGCTGACAAGGGCCATCGAGCATTGTGATGACACGGTCATGGAACATTTTGATGACAAGAATTCTGGAGCACCGGTCTGGTTTTTAAGTCAGACCCAGTTCAACTCCAGCCAGTTTCTGGACCCGGTCTGGAAAAAAAATGTTCAAAAAAGCCTGAAAGCTAAGACGAAAGCTAAGACACAAGCCGCGGAGGCTCCGCGATGGACGGACTCAGCACCTCCTGAAGCGGAAGAGGCAGCGAGCTCAGGGCTCAGCAGGAAAGCTAAGAGCAGGAACAGGAGAGAGCTAATAAAAGAGCCCTGAGGAAGCACAAACCGGCAGAGGATGGAGAGTCTGAAACGTAGAGTGAGGAGACAAGAAGTTTTGGAGCTTTTTTGAGGCAAGAAATTTCAGGAGATTAACCAAGATGGCGGAGTAGAAGGACGTGCTCTCACTCCCTCTTGCGAGAGCACCAGAATCACAACTGGCTGCTGGACAATCATTGACAGGAAGACCCTGGACTTCACCAAGGAGGACACCCCACGTCCAAGGACAGAGGAGAAGCCACAGTGAGACGGTAGGAGGGGCGCAATCAGAGTAAAATCAAATCCCATAACTGCTGGGTGGGTGACTCACAGACTGGCGAACACTTATACCACAGAAGTCCACCCACTGGAGTGAAGGTTCTGAGCCCCACCTCAGGCTTCCCAACCTGGGGGTCCGGCAAAGGGAGGAGGAATTCCTAGAGAATCAGACTTTGAAGTCTAGTGGGAATTGATTGCAGGACTGTGACAGGACTGGGGGAAACAGAGACCCCACTCTTGGAGGGCACACACAAAGTAATGTGTGCATCGGGACCCAGGGGAAGGAGCAGTGACCCTGGGGGAGACTGAACCAGACGTACCTGCTGGTGTTGGGGGGTCTCCTGCAGAGGCGAGTGGTGGCTCTGTTTCACCGTGGGGATAAGGACACTGGCAGCAGAGGTCCTGGGAAGTTCTCCTTGGCGTGAGCCCTCCCAGAGTCTGCCATTAACCCCACCAAAGAGCACGGGTAGGCTCCAGTGTTGGGTTGCCTCAGGCAAAACAACCAACAGGGAGGGAACCCAGCCCCACCCATCAACAGTCAAGTGGATTAAGGTTTTACTGGGCTCTGATCGCCACAGCAACAGGGAAGGAACCCAGCCCCACCCATCAACAGTCAAGTGGATTAAGGTTTTACTGAGCTCTGACCGCCACAGCAACAGTCAGCTCTACCCACCACCAGAGCCTCCCATCAAGCCTCTTAGATAGCCTCAACCACCAGAGGGCAGACAACAGAAGCAAGAAAAACTACAATCCTGCAGCCTGTGGACCAAAAACCACAGTTACAGAAAGACAGAGAAGATGAAAAGGCAGAGGGCTATGTACCAGATGAAGGAACAAGAAAAAACCCCAGAAAAACAACCAAATGAAGTGGAGATAGGCAACCTTCCAGAAAAAGAATTCAGAATAATGATAGTGAAGATGATCCAGGACCTCGGAATAAGAATGGAGGCAAAAATTGAGAAGATGCAAGAAATGATTAACAAAGACCTAGAAGAATTAAAGAACAAACAAACAGAGATGACCAATACAATAACTGAAATGAAAACTACACTAGAAGGAATCAATAGCAGAATAACTGAGGCAGAAGAACGGATAAGTGACCTGGAAGACAGAATGGTGGAATTCACTGCTGCGGAACAGACTAAAGAAAAAAGAATAAAAAGAAATGAAGACAGCCTAAGAGACCTCTGGGACAACATTAAACGCAACAACATTCACATTATAGGGGTCCCAGAAGGAGAAGAGAGAGAGAAAGGACCAGAGAAAATATTTGAAGAGATTATAATCGAAAACTTCCCTAACATGGGAAAGGAAATAGCCACCCAAGTCCAGGAAGCGCAGAGAGTCCCATACAGAATAAACCCAAGGAGAAACACGCCGAGACACATAGTAATCAAAGTGGCAAAAATTAAAGACAAAGAAAAATTATTGAAAGCAGCAAGGGAAAAACGACAAATAACATACAAGGGAACCCCCATAAGGTTAACAGCTGATTTCTCAGCAGAAACTCTGCAAGCCAGAAGGGAGTGGCATGAAATACTTAAAGTGATGAAAGGGAAGAACCTACAACCAAGATTACTCTACCCAGCAAGGATCTCATTTAGATTTGATGGAGAAATCAAAAGCTTTACAGACAAGCAAAAGCTAAGAGAATTCAGCACCACCAAACCAGCTCTACAACAAATGCTAAAGGAACTTCTCTAAGTGGGAAACACAAGAGAAGAAAAGGACCTACAAAAACAAACCCCAAACAATTAAGAAAATGGTCATAGGAACATACATATCGATAATTACCTTAAACGTGAATGGATTAAATGCCCCAACCAAAAGACATAGACTGGCTGAATGGATACAAAAACAAGACCCATATATATGCTGTCTACAAGAGACCCACTTCAGACCTAGGGACACATACAGACTGAAAGTGAGGGGATGGAAAAAGATATTCCATGCAAATGGAAATCAAAAGAAAGCTGGAGTAGCTATACTCATATCAGATAAAATAGACTTTAAAATAAAGAATGTTACAAGAGACAAGGAAGGACACTACATAATGATCCAGGGATCAATCCAAGAAGAAGATATAACAATTATAAATATATATGCACCCAACATAGGAGCACCTCAATACATAAGGCAACTGCTAACAGCTATAAAAGAGGAAATCGACAGTAACACAATAATAGTGGGGGACTTTAACACCTCACTTACACCAATGGACAGATCATCCAAAATGAAAATAAATAAGGAAACAGAAGCTTTAAATGACACAATAGACCAGATAGATTTAATTGATATATATATAGGACATTCCATCCAAAAACGGCAGATTACACGTTCTTCTCAAGTGCACACGGAACATTCTCCAGGATAGATCACATCTTGGGTCACAAATCAAGCCTCAGTAAATTTAAGAAAATTGAAATCATATCAAGCATCTTTTCTGACCAGAACGCTATGAGATTAGAAATGAATTACAGGGAAAAAAACGTAAAAAAGACAAACACATGGAGGCTAAACAATACGTTACTAAATAACCAAGAGATCACTGAAGAAATCAAACAGGAAATAAAAAAATACCTAGAGACAAATGACAATGAAAACACGACGACCCAAAACCTATGGGATGCAGCAAAAGCGGTTCTAAGAGGGAAGTTTATAGCTATACAAGCCTACCTAAAGAAACAAGAAAAATCTCAAGTAAACAATCTAACTTTACACCTAAAGAAACTAGAGAAAGAAGAACAAACAAAACCCAAAGTTAGCAGAAGGAAAGAAATCATAAAGATCAGAGCAGAAATAAATGAAATAGAAACAAAGAAAACAATAGCAAAGATCAATAAAACTAAAAGTTGGTTCTTTGAGAAGATAAACAAAATTGATAAGCCATTAGCCAGACTCATCAAGAAAAAGAGGGAGAGGACTCAAATCAATAAAATCAGAAATGAAAAAGGAGAAGTTACAACAGACACCGCAGAAATACAAAACATCCTAAGAGACTACTACAAGCAACTTTATGCCAATAAAATGGACAACCTGGAAGAAATGGACAAATTCTTAGAAAGGTATAACCTTCCAAGACTGAATCAGGAAGAAACAGAAAATATCAACAGACCAATCACAAGTAATGAAATTGAAACTGTGATTAAAAATCTTCCAACAAACAAAAGTCCAGGACCAGATGGCTTCACAGGTGAATTCTATCAAACATTTAGAGAAGAGCTAACACCCATCCTTCTCAAACTCTTCCAAAAAATTGCAGAGGAAGGAACTCTCCCAAACTCATTCTATGAGGCCACCATCACCCTGATACCAAAACCAGACAAAGACACTACAAAAAAAGAAAATTACAGACCAATATCACTGATGAATATAGATGCAAAAATCCTCAACAAAATACTAGCAAACAGAATCCAACAACACATTAAAAGGATCATACACCACGATCAAGTGGGATTTATCCCAGGGATGCAAGGATTCTTCAATATACGCAAATCAATCAATGTGATACACCATATTAACAAATTGAAGAATAAAAACCATATGATCATCTCAATAGATGCAGAAAAAGCTTTTGACAAAATTCAACACCCATTTATGATAAAAACTCTCCAGAAAGTGGGCATAGAGGGAACCTACCTCAACATAATAAAGGCCATATATGACAAACCCACAGCAAACATCATTCTCAATGGTGAAAAACTGAAAGCATTTCCTCTAAGATCAGGAACGAGACAAGGATGTCCACTCTCACCACTATTATTCAACATAGTTCTGGAAGTCCTAGCCACGGCAATCAGAGAAGAAAAAGAAATAAAAGGAATACAAATTGGAAAAGAAGAAGTAAAACTGTCACTGTTTGCGGATGACATGATACTATACATAGTGAATCCTAAAACTGCCACCAGAAAACTGCTAGAGCTAATTAATGAATATGGTAAAGTTGCAGGTTACAAAATTAATGCACAGAAATCTCTTGCATTCCTATACACTAATGATGAAAAATCTGAAAGAGAAATTATGGAAACACTCCCATTTACCATTGCAACAAAAAGAATAAAATACCTAGGAATAAACCTACCTAGGGAGACAAAAGACCTGTATGCAGAAAACTATAAGACACTGATGAAAGAAATTAAAGATGATACCAACAGATGGAGAGATATACCATGTTCTTGGATTGGAAGAATCAACATTGTGAAAATGAGTATACTACCCAAAGCAATCTACAGATTCAATGCAATCCCTATCAAATTACCAATGGCATTTTTTACGGAGCTAGAACAAATCATCTTAAAATTTGTATGGAGACACAAAAGACCCCGAATAGCCAAAGCAGTCTTGAGGCAAAAAAATGGAGCTGGAGGAATCAGACTCCCTGACTTCAGACTATACTACAAAGCTACAGTAATCAAGACAATATGGTACTGGCACAAAAACAGAAACATAGATCAATGGAACAAGATAGAAAGCCCAGAGATTAACCCACGCACCTATGGTCAACTAATCTATGACAAAGGAGGCAAAGATATACAATGGAGAAAAGACAGTCTCTTCAATAAGTGGTGCTGGGAAAACTGGACAGCCACATGTAAAAGAATGAAATTAGAATACTCCCTAACACCATACACAAAAATAAACTCAAAATGGATTAGAGACCTAAATATAAGACTGGACACTATAAAACTCTTAGAGGAAAACATAGGAAGAACACTCTTTGACATAAATCACAGCAAGATCTTTTTCGATCCACCTCCTAGAGTAATGGAAATAAAAACAAAAATAAACAAGTGGGACCTAATGAAACTTCAAAGCTTTTGCACAGCAAAGGAAACCATAAACAAGACGAAAAGACAACCCTCAGAATGGGAGAAAATATTTGCAAATGAATCAACGGACAAAGGATTAATCTCCAAAATATATAAACAGCTCATTCAGCTCAATATCAAAGAAACAAACACCCCAATCCAAAAATGGGCAGAAGACCTAAATAGACATTTCTCCAAAGAAGACATACAGACGGCCACGAAGCACATGAAAAGATGCTCAACATCTCTAATTATTAGAGAAATGCAAATCAAAACTACAATGAGGTATCACCTCACTCCTGTTAGAATGGGCATCATCAGAAAATCTACAAACAACAAATGCTGGAGAGGGTGTGGAGAAAAGGGAACCCTCTTGCACTGTTGGTGGGAATGTAAATTGATACAGCCACTATGGAGAACAATATGGAGGTTCCTTAAAAAACTAAAAATAGAATTACCATATGACCCAGCAATCCCACTACTGGGCATATACCCAGAGAAAACCGTAATTCAAAAAGACACGTGCACCCGAATGTTCATTGCAGCACTATTTACAATAGCCAGGTCATGGAAGCAACCTAAATGCCCATCAACAGACGAATGGATAAAGAAGTTGTGGTACATATATACGATGGAATATTATTCAGCCATAAAAAGGAACGAAATTGAGTCATTTGTTGAGAAGTGGATGGATCTAGAGACTGTCATACAGAGTGAAGTAAGTCAGAAAGAGAAAAACAAATATCGTATGTTAATGCATGTATGTGGAACGTAGAAAAATGGTACAGATGAGCCAGTTTGCAGGGCAGAAGTTGAGACACAGATGTAGAGAATGGACATATGGACACCAAGGGGGGAAAACTGCGATGAGGTGGGGATGGTGATGTGCTGAATTGGGCGATTGGGATTGACATGTATACACTGATGTGTATAAAACTGATGCCTAATAAGAACCTGCAGTATAAAAAAACAAACAAAACAACTAATACTAAACTTTCATTGGGTTATTTGTATGGAAATAAATATGTTAATATAAATGTTTCAGACATTACATGAAATTTCTAAAAATCTTATATTTGTATTTGTATGGAAATATGTATGGAAATATGTTAATATAAATGTTTCAGACATTACATGAAATTTCTAAAAATCTTATATTTGTATTTGTATGGAAATATGTATGGAAATATGTTAATATAAATGTTTCAGACATTACATGAAATTTCTAAAAATCTTATATTTGTATTTGTATGGAAATATGTATGGAAATATGTTAATATAAATGTTTCAGACATTACATGAAATTTCTAAAAATCTTATATTTGTATTTGTATGGAAATATGTATTGAAATATGTTAATATAAATGTTTCAGACATTACATGAAATTTCTAAAAATCTTATATTTGTATTTGTATGGAAATATGTATGGAAATATGTTAATATAAATGTTTCAGACATTACAGGAAACGTCTAAAAATGTTATATGTTCTGGTATAATGTTATAAGTAATAATCCTAGTTATTACTTTAAAATGTATAGCTCAGAAATAACTAATTTTCTTGTCAACTGCATTATTATGAACTTTCATCAAATCTTTAACCATGGTCATTTTTAAGTCTTTTGTCATTTACAGACAGTTCTGGGTGTACTCTGATGATTTTGCAAATATGTTCCTATAAAAGAGTTTCATCTTCAAGAAATTCATGGAAAAGACTCTGACAAGTACAGGTTTCTGGTAACTGACTGTACTGCTGAACTGAATGAATAAGCATTTTCAGAACTCTAATGAAAAACTGATGAACTCATAAAAGTGCTAACAAAAGATCAAGATGAAAAAAAAGAAATTAATTACATGGGACTGAGTGAACGGATGAGGATGAGTATAATTTTTGTGACTTTCTGTCTGAATTAAAAAAAAATCCCACAAGGACTCAGAGGAAAAGAATATACAAATCAATTTTCACTGCAAAGTAAAGGAGCTGTTACAGTGGAGGATTACTGGACTGAATGTCAATATTATGACATAGTATAAGTGTGTTTCATGTTTGGTAATTGCAATCATTGTTGCTTTTGTTGTGGTCATCCATGTACAATGCTTGGTGTCAGTCTATCTATCTCTTGTAAAAATAAAATACAGTGTGTGCGTGTGGAAAAAAAAAAGAAAAAAAGAAAAAAAAAAAGAAAAAAAGAATTCTGGAGCATTCTGATGACAAAGGCGATGGAGCATTGTGATGACACGGTCATGGAACATTGTGATAACAAGAATTCTGGAGCATTCTGATGACAAGCGCCATAGAGCATTGTGATGACACTTTCATGGAATATAATAATGACAAGAATTCTGGAGCATTATGATGACAAGGGGCATGGAGCATTGTGATGACACGGCCATGGAACATTGTGATGACAAGAATTCTGGAGCATTGTGATGACGGTGGCCATGGAGCATTGTGTTGATACGGTCATGGAACATTTTGATGAGAAGAATTCTGAAGCATTGTCATGACAAGGGCCATGGAGCATTGTGATGGCACGGTTATGGAACATTGTGATGACAAGAATTCTGGAGCATTGTGATGACAAGGGCCATGGAGCATTGTGATGACACGGTCATGGAACATTGTGATGAGAAGAATTCTGGAGCATTGTGCTGACAAGGGCCATGGAGCATTGTGATGATACGGTCATGGAACATTGTGATGACAAGAATTCTGGAGCATTATGATGACAAGGGCCATGGAGCATTGTGATGACACGGCCATGGAACATTGTGATGACAAGAATTCTGGAGCATTGTGATGACAATGGCCATGGAGCATTGTGATGACACAGTATGGAACATTGTGATGACAAGAATTCTGGAGCATTGTGATGACAAGGGCCATGGAGCATTGTGATGACACGGTCATGGAACATTGTGATGACAGGAATTCTGGGGCATTGTGCTGAAAAGGGCCATGGAGCATTGTGATGACACGGTCATGGAACAATGGGATGAGAAGAATTCCGGAGCATTGTGATGACAAGGGCCATGGAGCATTGTGATGACACGGTCATGGTATATTGTGATGACAAGAATTCTGGAGCATTGTGCTGATGACGGCCATCGAGCATTGTGATGACACAGTCAAGGAACATTGCGATGAAAAAGATTTCTGGAGCATTGTGATGAAAGGGCATGGAGCATTGTGATTAAAGGTGACAAGGAACATTGTGATGATATGGGCAGAGAACTCTGTGATGACAGTGGTCATGCAGTATTGTGACGAAAACTGTCATGGAACATTGTGCCGACAGGGATCATGGAGCTCTTTGGTAAGAGAGGCTATGGAGATTTGTGATGTCAGGCGTCATGGGACATGGTGTTGAGAGCGGTCTTGGAGCATTGTGATGAAAAGGGTCATGGAGCACTGTGATTACAGGGGCCATGGAGCATTGTGAATACAAAGGCTATGGAGCATTGAGATGACAGGGTTCATGGAGCACTGTGATGAATGTGATCTTGGATCATTGTGATGACAAGTGTCCTGGAACCTTGTGATGACACAGTTCATGGAGCATTGTGATGACAAGGACCATGGCGAATTGTGATGACATCTGTCATGGGGCATTGTGATGACAGTGGTCATCTAGATTTGCGATGAAAGGTATCATGGAGCACTGTGATGACAGGGGCCATGGAACATTGTGATGACAAAGGCCATGGAGCATTGTGATGACAAGTGTCATGGGGCATTTTGATGACATTGGCATGGAGCATTATGATGACAAGAGTTCTGGAGCATTTTGATGACAAGGGCATGGAGCATTGTGATGACAGGGCTCACGGAGCTTTGTGATGAAAAGGGCAGGGTACATTGTGATGACAGGGTTCATGGAGCATTGTGATGAAAGGGGCCATGGAGCATTGAGGTGAGAGCCGTTATGAGGCATGGTGATGACAGTGGTCATGGAGCATTGTGATGAAAGTGATCATGGAGCAATATGATAACAGGGGCCAAGGAGCATTGTGATGACAGGGGTATTGGAGCATTGTGATGGAAGTAGACATGGATCATTGTGATGACATGGGTCCTGGAACACTGTGATGACACGGTTCATCGAGTATTGTGATGACAAGGGTCATAGCGAATTGTGATGACAAGTGTCATGGGGCATTGTGTGACATTGATCATCTAGGAATTGTGATGAAAGGTATCATGGAGCACTGTGATGAAAATTGTCCTGGATTATTGTGATGACAGCAGTCATGGAGAATTGTGATGACAGGGATTATGCAGCATTGTGTTGACAAGGGTATGGACTATTGTGATGACAATGGTCATGGAGCAATGTGATGAACGTATTCATGGAACATCGTGATGAAAAGTGCATGGGAGCATTGTGACGATAAAGGCCATGGAGTATTGTGATGACTAGTGTCATGGAGCATTTTAATGAAAGGTTTCATTGTGCACCATTATGACAAAGGGGATGGAGAATTGTGATGAAACTGGTCCTGGAGCATTGTGATAACAAAAGCCATGGAGCATTGTGATGACAGGCATCATGGAGCATTGTGAAGAAAGGGGCCATGGGGTATTGTAATGACACTTGAGAAAATTGATGAAAATGGTCAGCGAGCATAGTGATTAAAGTGGTCATTTAGAATTGTGATGAAAAGCGACATAGAGCATTGTGATGACAAAGGTCATGGAGAACTGTGATGACCAGGGTCATGTAGCATTGTGATGACAAGAATTCTGGAGCATTGTGCTGACTAGGGCCATGGACCATTGTGATGACATGGTCATGGAACATTGTGATGACAAGAATTCTGGAGCATTGTGATGACAAGGTCATGGAGCATTGTGATGACACGGTCATGGAACATTGTGATGACAAGAATTCTGCAGCATTGCGATGACAAGGGCCATGGAGCTTTGTGATGACACGGTCATGGAACATTGTGATGACAAGAATTCTGGAGCATTGTGCTGACAAGGGCCATGGAGTATTGTGATGACACGGTCATGGAACATTGTGATGACAAGAATTCTGGAGCATTATGATGAAAAGGGCCATGGAGCATTGTGATGACATGGCCATGGAACATTGTGATGAGAAGAATTCTGGAGCATTGTGCTGACAAGGGCCATGGACCATTGAGATGACATGGTCATGGAACATTGTGATGACAAGAATTCTGGAGCATTGTGATGACAAGGGTCATGGAGCATTGTGATGACACGGTCATGGAACATTGTGATGACAAGAATTCTGCAGCATTGTGATGACAAGTGCCATGGAGCATTGTGATGACAGGGCCATGGAACATTGTGATGACAAGAATTCGGGAGCATTGTGATGACAATGGCTATGGAGCATTGTGATGACACGGTCATGGAACAATGTGATGAGAAGAATTCTGGATCATTGTCATGACAAGGGTCATGGAGCATTGTGATGACATGGTCAAGGAACATTGCGATGACAAGATTTCTGGAGCATTGTGATGAAAGGGCATGGAGCATTGTGATTAAATGTGACAAGGAACATTGTGATGATATGGGCAGAAAACTCTGTGATGACAGTGGTCATGGAGTATTGTGACAAAAAGTGTCATGGAACATTGTGCTGACAAGGGCCATGGAGCATTGTGATGACACGGTCATGGAACATTGTGATGACAAGAATTCTGGAGCATTATGATGAAAAGGGCCATGGAGCATTGTGATGACACTGTCATGGAACATTGTGGTGAGAAGAATTCTGGAGCATTGTCATGACAAGGGCCATGGAGCATTGAGATGACACTGTCCTGGAACATTGTGATGACAAGAATTCTGGAGCATTATGATGACAAGGGCCATGGAGCATTGTGATGACAGGGCCATGGAACATTGTGATGACAAGAATTCGGGAGCATTGTGATGACAATGGCTATGGAGCATTGTGATGACACGGTCATGGAACATTGTGATGAGAAGAATTCTGGAGCATTGTCATGACAAGGGCCATGGAGCATTGTGATGACACGGTCATGGAACATTGTGATGACAAGAATTCTGGAGCATTGTGATGACAAGGGCCATGGAGCATTGTGATGACACGGTCATGGAACATTGTGATGACAAGAATTCTGTAGCATTGTGCTGACAAGGGCCATGGAGCATTGTGATGACACGGTCATGGAACATTTTCATGACAAGAATGCTGGAGCATTCTGATGACAAAGGCGATGGAGCATTGTGATGACACGGTCATGGAACATTGTGATGACAAGAATGCTGGAGCATTCTGGTGACAAGCGCCATAGAGCATTGTGATGACAGGTTCATGGAATATAGTAATGACAAGAATTCTGGAGCATTGTGCTGATGACGGCCATCGAGCATTGTGATGACACAGTCAAGGAACATTGCGATGAAAAAGATTTCTGGAGCATTGTGATGAAAGGGCATGGAGCATTGTGATTAAAGGTGACAAGGAACATTGTGATGATATGGGCAGAGAACTCTGTGATGACAGTGGTCATGCAGTATTGTGACGAAAAGTGTCATGGAACATTCTGCTGACAGCGATCATGGAGCTTTTTGGTAAGAGAGGCTATGGAGATTTGTGATGTCAGGCGTCATGGGACATGGTGTTGAGAGCGGTCTTGGAGCATTGTGATGAAAAGGGTCATGGAGCACTGTGATTACAGGGGCCATGGAGCATTGTGAATACAAAGGCTATGGAGCATTGAGATGACAGGTTTCATGGAGCACTGTGATGAATGTGATCTTGGATCATTGTGATGACAAGTGTCCTGGAACCTTGTGATGACACGGTTCATGGAGCATTGTGATGACAAGGACCATGGCGAATTGTGATGACATCTGTCATGGGGCATTGTGATGACAGTGGTCATCTAGATTTGCGATGAAAGGTATCATGGAGCACTGTGATGACAGGGGCCATGGAACATTGTGATGACAAAGGCCATGGAGCATTGTGATGACACGGTCATGGAACATTGTGATGAGAAGAATTCTGGAGCATTGTGATGACAAGGGCCATGGAGCATTGTGATGACACGGTCATGGAACATTGTGATGAGAAGAATTCTGGAGCATTGTGCTGACAAGTGCCATGGAGCATTGTGATGATACGGTCATGAAACATTGTGATGACAAGAATTCTGGAGCATTATGATGACAAGGGCCATGGAGCATTGTGATGACACGGCCATGGAACATTGTGATGACAAGAATTCTGGAGCATTGTGATGACGGTGGCCATGGTGCATTGTGTTGAAACGGTCATGGAACATTTTGATGAGAAGAATTCTGAAGCATTGTCATGACAAGGGCCATGGAGCATTGTGATGACAAGAATTCTGGAGCATTGTGATGAAAAGGGCCATGGAGCATTGTGATGACACGGTCATGGAACATTGTGATGAGAAGAATTCTGGAGCATTGTGCTGACAAGGGCCATGGAGCATTGTGATGACACGGCCATGGAACATTGTGATGACAAGAATTCTGGAGCATTGTGATGACAATGGCCATGGAGCATTGTGATGACACGGTATGGAACTTTGTGATGACAAGCATTCTTGAGCATTGTGATGACAAGGGCCATGGAGCATTGTGATGACACGGTCATGGAACATTGTGATGACAGGAATTCTGGGGCATTGTGCTGAAAAGTGCCATGGAGCATTGTGATGACACGGTCATGGAACAATGTGATGAGAAGAATTCTGGAGCATTGTGATGACAAGGGCCATGGAGCATTGTGATGACACGGTCATGGAACATTGTGATGACAGGAATTCTGGGGCATTGTGCTGAAAAGGGCCATGGAGCATTGTGATGACACGGTTATGGAACATTGTGATGACAAGAATTTTGGAGCATTGTGATGACAAGGGCCATGGAGCATTGTGATGACACGGTCATGGAACATTGTGATGAGAAGAATTCTGGAGCATTGTGCTGACAAGGGCCATGGAGAATTGTGATGATACGGTCATGGAACATTGTGATGACAAGAATTCTGGAGCATTGTGCTGATGACGGCCATCGAGCATTGTGATGACACAGTCAAGGAACATTGCGATGAAAAAGATTTCTGGAGCATCGTGATGAAAGGGCATGGAGCATTGTGATTAAAGGTGACAAGGAACATTGTGATGATATGGGCAGAGAACTCTGTGATGACAGTGGTCATGCAGTATTGTGACGAAAAGGGTCATGGAACATTCTGCTGACAGCGATCATGGAGCTTTTTGGTAAGAGAGGCTATGGAGATTTGTGATGTCAGGCATCATGGGGCATGGTGTTGAGAGCGGTCTTGGAGCATTGTGATGAAAAGGGTCATGGAGCAATGTGATTACAGGGGCCATGGAGCATTGTGAATACAAAGGCTATGGAGCATTGAGATGACAGCGTTCATGGAGCACTGTGATGAATGTGGTCTTGGATCATTGTGATGACAAGTGTCCTGGAACCTTGTGATGACACGGTTCATGGAGCATTGTGATGACAAGGACCATGGCGAATTGTGATGACATCTGTCATGGGGCATTGTGATGACAGTGGTCATCTAGATTTGCGATGAAAGGTATCATGGAGCACTGTGATGACAGGGGCCATGGAACATTGTGATGACAAAGGCCATGGAGCATTGTGATGACAAGTGTCATGGGGCATTTTGATGACATTGGCATGGAGCATTATGATGACAAGAGTTCTAGAGCATTTTGATGACAAGGGCATGGAGCATTGTGATGAACGGGGCACGGAGCTTTGTGATGAAAAGGGCAGGGTACATTGTGATGACAGGGTTCATGGAGCATTGTGATGAAAGGGGCCATGGAGCATTGAGATGAGAGCCGTTATGAGGCATGGTGATGACAGTGGTCATGGAGCATTGTGATGAAAGAGATCATGGAGCAATATGATAACAGTGGCCAAGGAGCATTGTGATGACAGGGGTATTGGAGCATTGTGATGGAAGTAGACATGGATCATTGTGATGACATGGGTCCTGGAACACTGTGATGACACTGTTCATCGAGTATTGTGATGACAAGGGTCATAGCGAATTGTGATGACAAGTGTCATGGGGCATTGTGTGACATTGATCATCTAGGAATTGTGATGAAAGGTATCATGGAGCACTGTGATGAAAATTGTCCTGGATTATTGTGATGACAGCAGTCATGGAGAATTGTGATGACAGGGATTATGCAGCATTGTGTTGACAAGGGTATGGACTATTGTGATGACAATGGTCATGGAGCAATGTGATGAACGTATTCATGGAACATCGTGATGAAAAGTGCATGGGAGCATTGTGACGATAAAGGCCATGGAGTATTGTGATGACTAGTGTCATGGAGCATTTTAATGAAAGGTTTCATTGTGCACCATGAAGACAAAGGAGATGGAGAATTGTGATGAAACTGGTCCTGGAGCATTGTGATAACAAAAGCCATGGAGCATTGTGATGACAGGCATCATGGAGCATTGTGAAGAAATGGGGCATGGGGTATTGTAATGACACTAGAGAAAATTGATGAAAATGGTCAGCGAGCATAGTGATTAAAGTGGTCATTGAGAATTGTGATGAAAAGCGACATAGAGCATTGTGATGACAAAGGTCATGGAGAACTGTGATGACCAGGGTCATGTAGCATTGTGATGACACGGTCATGGAACTTTGTGATGACAAGAATTCTGGAGCATTGTGCTGACTAGGGCCATGGATCATTGTGATGACATGGTCATGGAACCTTTTGATGACAAGAATTCTGGAGCATTGTGATGACAAGGGTCATGGAGCATTGTGATGACACGGTCATGGAACATTGTGATGGCAAGAATTCTGGAGCATTGTGCTGATGACGGCCATGGAGCATTGTGATGACACATTCAAGGAACATTGCGATGAAAAAGATTTCTGGAGCATCGTGATGAAAGGGCATGGAGCATTGTGATTAAAGATGACAAGGAACATTGTGATGATATGGGCAGAGAACTCTGTGATGACAGTGGTCATGCAGTATTGTGACGAAAAGTGTCATGGAACATTCTGCTGACAGCGATCATGGAGCTTTTTGGTAAGAGAGGCTATGGAGATTTGTGATGTCAGGCATCATGGGGCATGGTGTTGAGAGCGGTCTTGGGGCATTGTGATGAAAAGGGTCATGGAGCAATGTGATTACAGGGGCCATGGAGCATTGTGAATACAAAGGCTATGGAGCATTGAGATGACAGCGTTCATGGAGCACTGTGATGAATGTGGTCTTGGATCATTGTGATGACAAGTGTCCTGGAACCTTGTGATGACACGGTTCATGGAGCATTGTGATGACAAGGACCATGGCGAATTGTGATGACATCTGTCATGGGGCATTGTGATGACAGTGGTCATCTAGATTTGCGATGAAAGGTATCATGGAGCACTGTGATGACAGGGGCCATGGAACATTGTGATGACAAAGGCCATGGAGCATTGTGATGACAAGTGTCATGGGGCATTTTGATGACATTGGCATGGAGCATTATGATGACAAGAGTTCTAGAGCATTTTGATGACAAGGGCATGGAGCAT
The DNA here is from genome assembly GCF_949987535.1 of Balaenoptera acutorostrata. Taxonomy (NCBI): domain Eukaryota; kingdom Metazoa; phylum Chordata; class Mammalia; order Artiodactyla; family Balaenopteridae; genus Balaenoptera; species Balaenoptera acutorostrata. The sequence continues at coordinate 2,768,999 of NW_026646025.1, read as the reverse complement.
TGTGATGAACGGGGCACGGAGCTTTGTGATGAAAAGGGCAGGGTACATTGTGATGACAGGGTTCATGGAGCATTGTGATGAAAGGGGCCATGGAGCATTGAGATGAGAGCCGTTATGAGGCATGGTGATGACAGTGGTCATGGAGCATTGTGATGAAAGAGATCATGGAGCAATATGATAACAGGGGCCAAGGAGCATTGTGATGACAGGGGTATTGGAGCATTGTGATGGAAGTAGACATGGATCATTGTGATGACATGGGTCCTGGAACACTGTGATGACACGGTTCATCGAGTATTGTGATGACAAGGGTCATAGCGAATTGTGATGACAAGTGTCATGGGGCATTGTGTGACATTGATCATCTAGGAATTGTGATGAAAGGTATCATGGAGCACTGTGATGAAAATTGTCCTGGATTATTGTGATGACAGCAGTCATGGAGAATTGTGATGACAGGGATTATGCAGCATTGTGTTGACAAGGGTATGGACTATTGTGATGACAATGGTCATGGAGCAATGTGATGAACGTATTCATGGAACATCGTGATGAAAAGTGCATGGGAGCATTGTGACGATAAAGGCCATGGAGTATTGTGATGACTAGTGTCATGGAGCATTTTAATGAAAGGTTTCATTGTGCACCATGAAGACAAAGGAGATGGAGAATTGTGATGAAACTGGTCCTGGAGCATTGTGATAACAAAAGCCATGGAGCATTGTGATGACAGGCATCATGGAGCATTGTGAAGAAATGGGGCATGGGGTATTGTAATGACACTAGAGAAAATTGATGAAAATGGTCAGCGAGCATAGTGATTAAAGTGGTCATTGAGAATTGTGATGAAAAGCGACATAGAGCATTGTGATGACAAAGGTCATGGAGAACTGTGATGACCAGGGTCATGTAGCATTGTGATGACACGGTCATCGAACTTTGTGATGACAAGAATTCTGGAGCATTGTGCTGACTAGGGCCATGGATCATTGTGATGACATGGTCATGGAACCTTTTGATGACAAGAATTCTGGAGCATTGTGATGACAAGGGTCATGGAGCATTGTGATGACACGGTCATGGAACATAGTGATGGCAAGAATTCTGGAGCATTGTGCTGATGACGGCCATGGAGCATTGTGATGACACATTCAAGGAACATTGCGATGAAAAAGATTTCTGGAGCATCGTGATGAAAGGGCATGGAGCATTGTGATTAAAGGTGACAAGGAACATTGTGATGATATGGGCAGAGAACTCTGTGATGACAGTGGTCATGCAGTATTGTGACGAAAAGTGTCATGGAACATTCTGCTGACAGCGATCATGGAGCTTTTTGGTAAGAGAGGCTATGGAGATTTGTGATGTCAGGCATCATGGGGCATGGTGTTGAGAGCGGTCTTGGGGCATTGTGATGAAAAGGGTCATGGAGCAATGTGATTACAGGGGCCATGGAGCATTGTGAATACAAAGGCTATGGAGCATTGAGATGACAGCGTTCATGGAGCACTGTGATGAATGTGGTCTTGGATCATTGTGATGACAAGTGTCCTGGAACCTTGTGATGACACGGTTCATGGAGCATTGTGATGACAAGGACCATGGCGAATTGTGATGACATCTGTCATGGGGCATTGTGATGACAGTGGTCATCTAGATTTGCGATGAAAGGTATCATGGAGCACTGTGATGACAGGGGCCATGGAACATTGTGATGACAAAGGCCATGGAGCATTGTGATGACAAGTGTCATGGGGCATTTTGATGACATTGGCATGGAGCATTATGATGACAAGAGTTCTAGAGCATTTTGATGACAAGGGCATGGAGCATTGTGATGAACGGGGCACGGAGCTTTGTGATGAAAAGGGCAGGGTACATTGTGATGACAGGGTTCATGGAGCATTGTGATGAAAGGGGCCATGGAGCATTGAGATGAGAGCCGTTATGAGGCATGGTGATGACAGTGGTCATGGAGCATTGTGATGAAAGAGATCATGGAGCAATATGATAACAGGGGCCAAGGAGCATTGTGATGACAGGGGTATTGGAGCATTGTGATGGAAGTAGACATGGATCATTGTGATGACATGGGTCCTGGAACACTGTGATGACACGGTTCATCGAGTATTGTGATGACAAGGGTCATAGCGAATTGTGATGACAAGTGTCATGGGGCATTGTGTGACATTGATCATCTAGGAATTGTGATGAAAGGTATCATGGAGCACTGTGATGAAAATTGTCCTGGATTATTGTGATGACAGCAGTCATGGAGAATTGTGATGACAGGGATTATGCAGCATTGTGTTGACAAGGGTATGGACTATTGTGATGACAATGGTCATGGAGCAATGTGATGAACGTATTCATGGAACATCGTGATGAAAAGTGCATGGGAGCATTGTGACGATAAAGGCCATGGAGTATTGTGATGACTAGTGTCATGGAGCATTTTAATGAAAGGTTTCATTGTGCACCATGAAGACAAAGGAGATGGAGAATTGTGATGAAACTGGTCCTGGAGCATTGTGATAACAAAAGCCATGGAGCATTGTGATGACAGGCATCATGGAGCATTGTGAAGAAATGGGGCATGGGGTATTGTAATGACACTAGAGAAAATTGATGAAAATGGTCAGCGAGCATAGTGATTAAAGTGGTCATTGAGAATTGTGATGAAAAGCGACATAGAGCATTGTGATGACAAAGGTCATGGAGAACTGTGATGACCAGGGTCATGTAGCATTGTGATGACACGGTCATCGAACTTTGTGATGACAAGAATTCTGGAGCATTGTGCTGACTAGGGCCATGGATCATTGTGATGACATGGTCATGGAACCTTTTGATGACAAGAATTCTGGAGCATTGTGATGACAAGGGTCATGGAGCATTGTGATGACACGGTCATGGAACATTGTGATGACAAGAATTCTGCAGCATTGCGATGACAAGGGCCATGGAGCTTTGTGATGACACGGTCATGGAACATTGTGATGAAAAGAATTCTGGATCATTGTGATGACAAGGGTCATGGAGCATTGTGATGACATGATCAAGGAACATTGCGATGACAATATTTCTGCAGCATTGTGTTGAAAGGGCATGGAGCATTGTGATTAAAGGTGACAAGGAACATTGTGATGATATGGGCAGAGAACTCTGTGATGACAGTGGTCATGCAGTATTGTGACGAAAAGTGTCATGGAACATTGTGCTGACAAGGGCCATGGAGCATTGTGATGACACGGTCATGGATGATTGTGATGACAAGAATTCTGGAGCATTATGATGACAAGGGCCATGGAGCATTGTGATGACCGGGCCATGGAATATTGTGTTGACAAGAATTCGGGAGCGTTGTGATGACAATGGCCATGGAGCATTGTGATGACACGGTCATGGAACAATGTGATGAGAAGAATTCCGGAGCATTTTGATGACAAGGGCCATGGAGCATTTTGATGACACGGTCATGGAACATTGTGATGAGAAGATTTCTCGAGCATTATGATGACAAGGGCCATGGAGCATTGTGATGACACGGCCATGGAACATTGTGATGACAAGAATTCTGGAGCATTGTGCTGACAAGGGCCATGGAGCATTGTGATGACACGGTCATGGAACATTGTGATGACAAGAATTCTGGAGCATTCTGATGACAAAGGCGATGGAGCATTGTGATCAAACGGTCATGGAACATTGTGATGAAAAGAATTCTGGAGCATTCTGATGACAAGCGTCATAGAGCATAGTGATGACACGTTCATGGAATATAGTAATACCAAGAATTCTGGAGCATTGTCATGACCAGGACCATGGAGCATTGTGATGACACGGCCATGAAACATTGTGATGACAAGAATTCTGGAGCATTGTGATGACAATGGCCATGGAGCATTGTGATGACACGGTCATGGAACATTGTGATGAGAAGAATTCTGGAGCATTGTCATGACAAGGGCCATGGAGCATTGTGATGACACGGCCATGGAACATTGTGATGACAAGAATTCTTGAGCATTGTGATGACAATGCCATGGAGCATTGTGATGACACGGTATGGAACATTGTGATGACAAGAATTCTGGAGCATTGTGATGACAAGTGCCATGGAGCATTGTGATGACACGGTCATGGAACATTGTGATGACAGGAATTCTGGAGCATTGTGCTGAATAGGGCCATGGAGCATTGTGATGACACGGTCATGGAACAATGTGATGAGAAGAATTCCGGAGCATTGTGATGACAAGGGCCATGGAGCATTGTGATGACACGGTCATGGAACATTGTGATGACAAGAATTCTGGAGCATTGTGCTGATGACGGCCATGGAGCATTGTGATGACACAGTCAAGGAACATTGCGATGAAAAAGATTTCTGGAGCATTGTGATGAAAGGGCATGGAGCATTGTGATTAAAGGTGACAAGGAACATTGTGATGATATGGGTAGAGAACTCTGTGATGACAGTGGTCATGCAGTATTGTGACGAAAAGTGTCATGGAACATTTTGCTGACAGCGATCATGGAGCTTTTTTGTAAGAGAGGCTATGGAGATTTGTGATGTCAGGCCTCATGGGGCATTGTGTTGAGAGCGGTCTTGGAGCATTGTGATGAAAAGGGTCATGGAGCACTGTGATTACAGGGGCCATGGAGCATTGTGAATACAAAGGCTATGGAGCATTGAGATGACAGGGTTCATGGAGCACTGTGATGAATGTGATCTTGGATCATTGTGATGAAAAGTGTCCTGGAACCCTGTGATGACACGGTTCATGGAGCATTGTGATGACAAGGACCATGGCGAATTGTGATGACATCTGTCATGGGGCATTGTGATGACAGTGGTCATCTAGATTTGCGATGAAAGGTATCATGGAGCACTGTGATGACAGGGGCCATGGAACATTGTGATGACAAAGCCATGGAGCATTGTGATGACAAGTGTCATGGGGCATTTTGATGACATTGGCATGGAACATTATGATGACAAGAGTTCTGGAGCATTTTGATGACAAGGGCATGGAGCATTGTGATGACAGGGCCCACGGAGCTTTGTGATGAAAAGGGCAGGGTACATTGTGATGACAGGGTTCATGGAGCATTGTGATGAAAGGGGCCATGGAGCATTGAGACGAGAGCCGTTATGAGGCATGGTGATGACAGTGGTCATGGAGCATTGTGATGAAAGAGATCATGGAGCAATATGATAACAGGGGCCATGGAGCATTGTGATGACAGGGGTACTGGAGCATTGTGATGGAAGTAGACATGGATCATTGTGATGACATGTGTCCTGGAACACTGTGATGGCACGGTTCATCGAGTATTGTGATGACAAGGGTCATAGCGAATTGTGATGACAAGTGTCATGGGGCATTGTGTGACATTGATCATCTAGGAATTGTGATGAAAAGTATCATGGAGCACTGTGAGGAAAATTGTCCTGGATTATTGTGATGACAGCAGTCATGGAGAATTGTGATGACAGGGATTATGCAGCATTGTGTTGAGAAGGGTATGGACTATTGTGATGACAATGGTCATGGAGCAATGTGATGAACGTATTCATGGAACATCGTGATGAAAAGTGCATGGGAGCATTGTGACGATAAAGGCCATGGAGTATTGTGATGACTAGTGTCATGGAGCATTTTAATGAAAGGTTTCATTGTGCACCATGATGACAAATGGGATGGAGAATTATGATGAAACTGGTCCTGGAGCATTGTGATAACAAAAGCCATGGAGCATTGTGATGACAGGCATCATGGAGCATTGTGAAGAAAGGGGCCATGGGGTATTGTAATGACACTAGAGAAACATGATGAAAATGGTCAGCGAGCATAGTGATTAAAGTGGTCATTGAGAATTGTGATGAAAAGCGACATAGAGCATTGTGATGACAAAGGTCATGGAGAAGTGTGATGACCAGGGTCATGTAGCATTGTGATGACACGGTCATGGAACATTGTGACGACAAGAATTCTGGAGCATTGTGCTGACAAGGGTCATGGAGCATAGTGATGACACGGTCATGGAACATTGTGATGACAAGAATTCTGGAGCATTATGATGACAAGGGCCATGGAGCATTGTGATGACACGGTCATGGAACATTGTGATGACAAGAATTCTGCAGCATTGCGATGACAAGGGCCATGGAGCTTTGTGATGACACTGTCATGGAACATTGTGATGAGAAGAATTCTGGATCATTGTGATGACAAGGGTCATGGAGCATTGTGATGACATGGTCAAGGAACATTGCGATGACAAGATTTCTGGAGCATTGTGTATAAAGGGCATGGAGCATTGTGATTAAAGGTGACAAGGAACATTGTGATGATATGGGCAGAAAACTCTGTGATGACAGTGGTCATGGAGTATTGTGACAAAAATTATCATGGAATATTGTGCCGACAAGGGCCATGGAGCATTGTGATGACACGGTCATGGAACATTGTGATGACAAGAATTCTGGAGCATTATGATGACAAGGGCCATGGAGCATTGTGATGACAGGGCCATGGAATATTGTGTTGACAAGAATTCGGGAGCGTTGTGATGACAATGGCCATGGAGCATTGTGATGACACGGTCATGGAACATTGTGATGAGAAGAATTCTGGAGCATTGTCATGACAAGGGCCATGGAGCATTGTGATGACACTGTCATGGATCATTGTGATGACAAGAATTCTGGAGCATTATGATGACAAGGGCCATGGAGCATTGTGATGACAGGGCCATGGAACATTGTGATGACAAGAATTCGGGAGCGTTGTGATGACAATGGCCATGGAGCATTGTGATGACACGGTCATGGAACATTGTGATGAGAAGAATTCTGGAGCGTTGTCATGACAAGGGCCATGGAGCATTGTGATGACACGGTCATGGAACATTGTGATGACAAGAATTCTGGAGCATTGTGATGACAAGGGCCATGGAGCATTGTGATGACACGGTCATGGAACATTGTGATGACAAGAATTCTGGAACATTGTGCTGAAAAGGGCCATGGAGCATTGTGATGACACGGTCATGGAACATTTTGATGACAAGAATTCTGGAGCATTCTGATGACAAAGGCGATGGAGCATTGTGATGACACGGTCATGGAACATTGTGATGACAAGAATTCTGGAGCATTCTGATGACAAGCGCCATAGAGCATTGTGATGACACGTTCATGGAATATAGTAATGACAAGAATTCTGGAGCATTATGATGACAAGGGCCATGGAGCATTGTGATGACACGGCCATGGAACATTGTGATGACAAGAATTCTGGAGCATTGTGATGACAGTGGCCATGGAGCATTGTGTTGATACGGTCATGGAACATTTTGATGAGAAGAATTCTGGAGCATTGTCATGAGAAGGGCCATGGAGCATTGTGATGACACGGTCATGGAACATTGTGATGACAAGAATTCTGGAGCATTGTGATGACAAGGGCCAAGGAGCATTGTGATGACACGGTCATGGAACATTGTGATGAGAAGAATTCTGGAGCATTGTGCTGACAAGGGCCATGGAGCATTGTGATGATACGGTCATGGAACATTGTGATGACAAGAATTCTGGAGCATTATGATGACAAGGGCCATGGAGCATTGTGATGACACGGCCATGGAACATTGTGATGACAAGAATTCTGGAGCATTGTGCTGACAAGGGCCATCGAGCATTGTGATGACACGGTCATGGAACATTTTGATGACAAGAATTCTGGAGCACCGGTCTGGTTTTTAAGTCAGACCCAGTTCAACTCCAGCCAGTTTCTGGACCCGGTCTGGAAAAAAAATGTTCAAAAAAGCCTGAAAGCTAAGACGAAAGCTAAGACACAAGCCGCGGAGGCTCCGCGATGGACGGACTCAGCACCTCCTGAAGCGGAAGAGGCAGCGAGCTCAGGGCTCAGCAGGAAAGCTAAGAGCAGGAACAGGAGAGAGCTAATAAAAGAGCCCTGAGGAAGCACAAACCGGCAGAGGATGGAGAGTCTGAAACGTAGAGTGAGGAGACAAGAAGTTTTGGAGCTTTTTTGAGGCAAGAAATTTCAGGAGATTAACCAAGATGGCGGAGTAGAAGGACGTGCTCTCACTCCCTCTTGCGAGAGCACCAGAATCACAACTGGCTGCTGGACAATCATTGACAGGAAGACCCTGGACTTCACCAAGGAGGACACCCCACGTCCAAGGACAGAGGAGAAGCCACAGTGAGACGGTAGGAGGGGCGCAATCAGAGTAAAATCAAATCCCATAACTGCTGGGTGGGTGACTCACAGACTGGCGAACACTTATACCACAGAAGTCCACCCACTGGAGTGAAGGTTCTGAGCCCCACCTCAGGCTTCCCAACCTGGGGGTCCGGCAAAGGGAGGAGGAATTCCTAGAGAATCAGACTTTGAAGTCTAGTGGGAATTGATTGCAGGACTGTGACAGGACTGGGGGAAACAGAGACCCCACTCTTGGAGGGCACACACAAAGTAATGTGTGCATCGGGACCCAGGGGAAGGAGCAGTGACCCTGGGGGAGACTGAACCAGACGTACCTGCTGGTGTTGGGGGGTCTCCTGCAGAGGCGAGTGGTGGCTCTGTTTCACCGTGGGGATAAGGACACTGGCAGCAGAGGTCCTGGGAAGTTCTCCTTGGCGTGAGCCCTCCCAGAGTCTGCCATTAACCCCACCAAAGAGCACGGGTAGGCTCCAGTGTTGGGTTGCCTCAGGCAAAACAACCAACAGGGAGGGAACCCAGCCCCACCCATCAACAGTCAAGTGGATTAAGGTTTTACTGGGCTCTGATCGCCACAGCAACAGGGAAGGAACCCAGCCCCACCCATCAACAGTCAAGTGGATTAAGGTTTTACTGAGCTCTGACCGCCACAGCAACAGTCAGCTCTACCCACCACCAGAGCCTCCCATCAAGCCTCTTAGATAGCCTCAACCACCAGAGGGCAGACAACAGAAGCAAGAAAAACTACAATCCTGCAGCCTGTGGACCAAAAACCACAGTTACAGAAAGACAGAGAAGATGAAAAGGCAGAGGGCTATGTACCAGATGAAGGAACAAGAAAAAACCCCAGAAAAACAACCAAATGAAGTGGAGATAGGCAACCTTCCAGAAAAAGAATTCAGAATAATGATAGTGAAGATGATCCAGGACCTCGGAATAAGAATGGAGGCAAAAATTGAGAAGATGCAAGAAATGATTAACAAAGACCTAGAAGAATTAAAGAACAAACAAACAGAGATGACCAATACAATAACTGAAATGAAAACTACACTAGAAGGAATCAATAGCAGAATAACTGAGGCAGAAGAACGGATAAGTGACCTGGAAGACAGAATGGTGGAATTCACTGCTGCGGAACAGACTAAAGAAAAAAGAATAAAAAGAAATGAAGACAGCCTAAGAGACCTCTGGGACAACATTAAACGCAACAACATTCGCATTATAGGGGTCCCAGAAGGAGAAGAGAGAGAGAAAGGACCAGAGAAAATATTTGAAGAGATTATAATCGAAAACTTCCCTAACATGGGAAAGGAAATAGCCACCCAAGTCCAGGAAGCGCAGAGAGTCCCATACAGAATAAACCCAAGGAGAAACACGCCGAGACACATAGTAATCAAAGTGGCAAAAATTAAAGACAAAGAAAAATTATTGAAAGCAGCAAGGGAAAAACGACAAATAACATACAAGGGAACCCCCATAAGGTTAACAGCTGATTTCTCAGCAGAAACTCTGCAAGCCAGAAGGGAGTGGCATGAAATACTTAAAGTGATGAAAGGGAAGAACCTACAACCAAGATTACTCTACCCAGCAAGGATCTCATTTAGATTTGATGGAGAAATCAAAAGCTTTACAGACAAGCAAAAGCTAAGAGAATTCAGCACCACCAAACCAGCTCTACAACAAATGCTAAAGGAACTTCTCTAAGTGGGAAACACAAGAGAAGAAAAGGACCTACAAAAACAAACCCCAAACAATTAAGAAAATGGTCATAGGAACATACATATCGATAATTACCTTAAACGTGAATGGATTAAATGCCCCAACCAAAAGACATAGACTGGCTGAATGGATACAAAAACAAGACCCATATATATGCTGTCTACAAGAGACCCACTTCAGACCTAGGGACACATACAGACTGAAAGTGAGGGGATGGAAAAAGATATTCCATGCAAATGGAAATCAAAAGAAAGCTGGAGTAGCTATACTCATATCAGATAAAATAGACTTTAAAATAAAGAATGTTACAAGAGACAAGGAAGGACACTACATAATGATCCAGGGATCAATCCAAGAAGAAGATATAACAATTATAAATATATATGCACCCAACATAGGAGCACCTCAATACATAAGGCAACTGCTAACAGCTATAAAAGAGGAAATCGACAGTAACACAATAATAGTGGGGGACTTTAACACCTCACTTACACCAATGGACAGATCATCCAAAATGAAAATAAATAAGGAAACAGAAGCTTTAAATGACACAATAGACCAGATAGATTTAATTGATATATATATAGGACATTCCATCCAAAAACGGCAGATTACACGTTCTTCTCAAGTGCACACGGAACATTCTCCAGGATAGATCACATCTTGGGTCACAAATCAAGCCTCAGTAAATTTAAGAAAATTGAAATCATATCAAGCATCTTTTCTGACCAGAACGCTATGAGATTAGAAATGAATTACAGGGAAAAAAACGTAAAAAAGACAAACACATGGAGGCTAAACAATACGTTACTAAATAACCAAGAGATCACTGAAGAAATCAAACAGGAAATAAAAAAATACCTAGAGACAAATGACAATGAAAACACGACGACCCAAAACCTATGGGATGCAGCAAAAGCGGTTCTAAGAGGGAAGTTTATAGCTATACAAGCCTACCTAAAGAAACAAGAAAAATCTCAAGTAAACAATCTAACTTTACACCTAAAGAAACTAGAGAAAGAAGAACAAACAAAACCCAAAGTTAGCAGAAGGAAAGAAATCATAAAGATCAGAGCAGAAATAAATGAAATAGAAACAAAGAAAACAATAGCAAAGATCAATAAAACTAAAAGTTGGTTCTTTGAGAAGATAAACAAAATTGATAAGCCATTAGCCAGACTCATCAAGAAAAAGAGGGAGAGGACTCAAATCAATAAAATCAGAAATGAAAAAGGAGAAGTTACAACAGACACCGCAGAAATACAAAACATCCTAAGAGACTACTACAAGCAACTTTATGCCAATAAAATGGACAACCTGGAAGAAATGGACAAATTCTTAGAAAGGTATAACCTTCCAAGACTGAATCAGGAAGAAACAGAAAATATCAACAGACCAATCACAAGTAATGAAATTGAAACTGTGATTAAAAATCTTCCAACAAACAAAAGTCCAGGACCAGATGGCTTCACAGGTGAATTCTATCAAACATTTAGAGAAGAGCTAACACCCATCCTTCTCAAACTCTTCCAAAAAATTGCAGAGGAAGGAACTCTCCCAAACTCATTCTATGAGGCCACCATCACCCTGATACCAAAACCAGACAAAG